>NC_044916.1:24684152-24926477 GCF_003576645.1 Ipomoea triloba | reverse complement strand
GCAGATAGTTTTTTTAAATATTTTAATAATGGTTTTCCGCGTCACCCACTTCCGTGCGGGTGACGCGGAAAACCATATTATATTATTTTTATAATATGTATCCGCGGCACCCTCTCCGTTGAGGGTGACGCGGATAATTTTTTTTTTTTTAAATATATTATTTATTTTATGAAATTACCTATTTTTTTTTTAGAAAAATTTGTGCAGAATTTTCCAAAACCACTACGTCAACACCAAATTATTGCATGGACCATGGTCCACACAGCTATGTGGACCAAAAATAAAAAGTACATTATTTTTGTACTGAAGGTACATTATATTTGTACTGTAGGTACATTATTTGATAGTATATATCAAATAATGTACCTTCAATACAAAAATAATGTACCCTAAAATAATGTACCTACAGTACAAAAATAATATACCTTTAATACAAAAATAATGTACTTTTTATTTTTGGTCCACACAGTTGTGTGGACCATGGTCCATGCAATAATGATTGTACCAAAATTACAAACTAATACCAATAAATTAAACTATCTATTCATAATGATTTTCAAATTAAACCAACATTTCTAATACATACTATGAGCACAAACATCATCACACAATACTTAATATTTAATAATCTCACAAATATACTTGATACAATTGTTTAACAAAACATAAACATAAGTTAATAATAATAAGGATAATGTTTAAACCAAACCAAGTTAGACGCACTCTTCTATGAAATATTGTGCCCACAACTCTCGAACTTCATCTATTTCGTTCATGGAGTAGGGTGTTACTTCAAATACCTATAAAATAATTAATTAATCAAATTAGTAAACATGCTAATTGATAAATTATAATATAATTTAGGCTAAACTGTCATCCGGCACCATGAACTATATCCGATTGTTCATGCCGCACCATGATCTTTCATAACTGCTGTTTCGATCCACAAACTATTATTTTTTGGTCTAGCATATTTCACAGGTCCAACATGTAACCGGTCATAATACGCTGACATGTAATTTTTTATTTATTTCTTATTTTTGTAAATAGCTGCTTCAATAGTTCAATCTGTTGCGTCGCTGGACGAGTGGAGCTGAGAGACCAACTTCCATCATCGCATCTCAGCCTGCAGGAGGAGAAGATCAGCTACCGGAGGGAGATTGCCGGAAGAGCTGTTGTCCACCGGAGTTCGCCACCTGTTGTCCGCCGTTTGCTCGGCTCGTCCGCTTTGCTGTGTCAGAGAAGGTGGTGGCCGGCTAAATGTGATAGAGAGTAAGAGAGAGAGTTTTACGTAGAGAGAGAGCGCCAAGAAGACAAAGAAGATGATGACTTTCTGGTTCGGTGCTCCTCCACATTTTCATCATAATTTTTTTTATTCCACCTATTGACATGGACATTTCTTGGCCATTCTTCACAGTTTGAGTAATTAATTTAGTTTATTGGCATGGAGTTGAAGACTTGATTAGCTCTGATGCAGTGGATCAGACTCTCATCGTTTTGAATATATATATATATATACTTGTTGTAAATACTCAGCGTACTCTATAGAGGAAAGTTGTAATTTTACCGTTAATACAATTTGCAGACATTTCAACTTTCACATTTGTTGATCCCAAAACTATAATGGGAATCGAGGAGAAGTTTTGCGTTTGTGTAAAGAAATTCTTTCCATGGTTGCGTTGATCATGGCCTGAGCGTATTGCGCATGAAAGTTCAAGCTCTTTGATCAATTCTTCAACTGCCCATCTCTCTTCATCATCAATATCATCATTACCATATAATCATCTCATCCTCATCCATTATCATATTCTTCCTCCATCATAATCATCCTCATCAACTCGTCATCTTCATCACTCAACAAGAATATCATTTTCAATTGTCAGCAGACATCAACAGCTCACCATCATCAACTTTGCCAGCCACCAACAACCACACCACCGAAGAAAAACCAGTGCAGGAAGAGGAGTCCTACTGTTTCGCCAGAGGATGCTTCGTCACTGCACTGGTACGCCGGAGGAGAAGCAGAGTCGCCAAGTTCACCGCCGACTTCCAGAACTTGCTGTCAACACCTGCGAGAGAAGAGGTGGGAACATGGTGGAGGCTGTTGCTGTTCTCGGTGCGGTGCTGCCATCGACGAAAACACTGGTTTGAATTGAGACATCCAACTCGGTGTCTCGCTGGCTCGCTGCTTCCGGACGGAGAGGTTTTTCCGTATTTGGGTCTATCCCGGAACTTCAACAGCATCGTTTTTTAGTTATTTAACATAAAAGAAGTCCACATCAGCATGTAAACACAAAATAAGGTCCACATCAGCACATTACCGGTGCCATGTCATCTCATGACTGGAAAACCTGTGAAAAATGCTAGATGAAAAAAAAATAGTTTGTGAATCGAAACAGCAGTTATGAAAGATCATGGTGCGGCATGAACAATCGGATATAGTTCATGGTGTCGGATGGCACTTTAGCCTATAATTTACTATACATATAGTTGTACTTAAATTACTTACATCATCTAAAGATTCAAGCATTGAGTACTTAGTAATAATGTCGAACATGTATCGGAATACATAGTATCCACATTCGAATCCCCCCGGTCGTTGAGGACACTACAAAAATCATATCATATCATATTAAAACAATAAATAAAAACTAAGGTTAATATAAAATTAAAACTTTAATATAACTTTAACTTCATACTTTGCATTCCGTCCAATTAATATTTCTAGTTGCTCGCCCATTAGTAGGAATTGATCGAAATGCCCTATATAAATAATAAACATTTATATCAATTTATAAATAACATAATAACATTTAAAAATACATATATTAGTAGTAAAGTTTTTACTTACATATTCACAAAAGTTTTGACTTCAATGGTACGCTGAGTTTTCATAGGATCAAACACATACACCGCTTTTAAAGGTGTACAAATCACAATCAACAACCAATGATTGCTATATTTACAAAACATATATATATATATATATATATATATATATAAATTAAAATTCTAATATCAAACATTACAAATAAAGTTATAAAGTAATATAAATTAGCAAAGTAAAAGACTTACTCTTCATGATACGGTGCGAATATGAATTCTTGATCCTTGTGTTCGTCCATAACATGAATTAGATATGATGTAACATTAGAACTATTGATGTTAACCATATTTGCTGAAATTTGGGTTGGCCATGCAAAACCGGTAGATGTAACTCCAAGTTGCTTACACAGCTTATTCAAAAACCTGAAAAATAACAAATAAGAATTTCAGTAAACATAAAAAGTAAATGTATATAAAAGACATGCACAATTTGAAACTTACAGCATAAACACTTGTATAATCGAGACATTGAGCTACTTCATTGTCAACATATCCTGTATATCCTCGATCATCACAAAAACACCATTCACGTTTCCGTGATGGAAGACTGTCGGATCTAAATCCAAATCAATGTACTCTTTTTCAACAGGAAATTATTCCAACGCTTTGACAAGCTTCTTACAGTATTTTCCCAAAAGCAAAAAGACATTCTCACCAACAATTGGAGGTCGTATAGGAGTACCAGATAGCTCAGCACTTAGGTCTCTCATTTGTTTTTTTTTTTGTTTTGGTGAACTTATTTTAACATTTTCCTACACACTCTTAGATAATTATTGTGGCTTTCTCTCATAACAAAAAAGTAACTATTTTTAGTTTGATAAGCTTTTTCTATTTTCCCAATTTCAATTTTCTACATTTTTTATTTAAAAAAAAAACTCTTTTTTTATTCCTCAAAATTTGATTTGTATTCTCCAAAAAGCCTGACTCCGGCTGCCTGAAAGGAAAAAACTGCTAAATTGGAAAAAAAAGTTTATTTTTTATTTTTGTTTTTCAACATTTTCAACTTTGTTTACCAAAACATGTTGTCAATTTTCCATTTTTTAAAAAATATATGTTGTGGGCACGGGAATCAATATAGGCTATTAGAATATTTTAGAATTGTTAATTAATTAGGATGATTATTTTAAATTATTTTAGATTTAATTTGTTAGAATTATATTATTATTAATGCTTATCTTAGTTTGTTGGTTAGGATATGATTAGTTTTTAATGCTTATCTTAGTTTGTTGGTTAGGATATGATTAGTTTAACTTATTCTTAATAACTATCTGGTTAGGATATGATTAGTTTAACTTATTCTTAATAACTATCCCATTCAAGTGGCTGTAATCTATTTGTAAATGGCTATTTAAGGTCATTGCATGCCAAATAAAATATATTGAGATACAGAATCTTTGAGATAGAAAACTGAGTGTTTTCTGGAACTCGGAATGAGTTCGGCCGTGATGCGTGGATCATGGCAAACCTGACTTATCAAGGAAATTACCATCCTTGTGGTGTCATCCCCGGCGGTTTTTATCGTTCTACAGCCGAACGTGGCAAACCGTTATACATTAAAATCCAAAAACAACCCTTTACCCAACCTAAATTAAACCTTCCAAATCAAACTCACCCAACCGAATAAATCATTTTAAAATCCTTTTTAAATTATAGTGTGAAGAACAGATCGGTGCAACCAGATTCGCATCATTTGGTATCAGAGCACACGGTTGTCTCTTCACGAAGACTCATGAAGCTTCAACGGTGCCTGGAACGTGGATTCGAGGACACACCAACCGTGCCTGGAACATGGATTCGAGGACGAATCCCTCTAAAGTGAGAGGGAATGTTGTGGGCACGGGAATCAATATAGGCTATTAGAATATTTTAGAATTGTTTAGGATGATTATTTTAAATTATTTTAGATTTAATTTGTTAGAATTATATTATTATTAATGCTTATCTTAGTTTGTTGGTTAGGATATGATTAGTTTAACTTATTCTTAATAACTATCTCATTCAAGTGGCTGTAATCTATTTGTAAATGGCTATTTAAGGCCATTGCATGCCAAATAAAATATATTGAGATACAGAATCTTTGAGATAGAAAACTGAGTGTTTTCTGGAACTCGGAATGAGTTCGGCCGTGATGCGTGGATCATGGCAAACCTGACTTATCAAGGAAATTACCATCCTTGTGGCGTCATCCCCGGCGGCTTTTATCGTTCTACAGCCGAACGTGGCAAACCGTTATACATTAAAATCCAAAAACAACCCTTTACCCAATCTAAATTAAACCTTCCAAATCAAACTCACCCAACCGAATAAATCATTTTAAAATCCTTTTTAAATTAGAGTGTGAAAAGAAGATCGGGCCAACCAGATTCGCGCAAGTAAAATGCATGACAATAACAAGATTACCCTCATATCTTTTATCTCACATGGGCAACGTAACTGATGTAGGTTAATAAGCGTGAGAATGTAACACATGCATGGTAGATGTTCTGAGAGAGAGAGAATATGCATATATATATATATATATATATATATATATATATTGGTTTGTGAGTATAGTAAAAACTACAATTAACAGTTTCACGGGAGAGCAGCAAGAGGCATTAAATAACACCAGATCAGATAGACAGATACTATGCTTTTAGGTATAGGGCTTTCCCCCACCCCACACACACATTCCATCTTTCTATAAACAGACAACGCTTTTAGGACCACTTTGTCAACCTTGTCAAAGGGCAGGAACTGAATGAATCTGCAAGCTAAGCTAAGCTAAGATGTCTCATATCGCTGTAGAGAGAAACCGGAGAAGACAGATGAACGAACATCTCAAGATCCTCCGCTCCTTAACCCCTTGTTTCTACATCAAACGGGTATTCAATCTACTCTTTTCTTTTGATCTATCTGTTAGATATCTATGCAGTCTAACACTGATTCAACTCAGTTTTAATTACAAGAAACCTAACCTCTTAATAGCAGAACCGGTGGTAATGTTAATCACCAATCATAGTCGATGTCCTCTCCTTTGTGTTGCTTATTGAACAATAAACCTGCAGAATCATGTTAACCATTTTGTCTCATACTTTAAATGGTATATTGGTATTATTGTGAGCCGTAAAAACTTCTAGTTATTGAGTCTAACCAAACTATACAACTTGCACCACATAATTAATTAAGGCCTTAATATTATACAGAAAAGTATTACATTTATTCCCTTGAATTTATAATTTTTATTGATTTATTGATTGAGATGGTGTAGGGAGATCAAGCATCCATAATAGGGGGAGTGGTTGAATTCATCAAGGAATTGCACCAGGTTGAACAATCACTGGAGGCCAAGAAACGAAGGAAGAGTTTAAGCCCTAGCCCCGTCCCAAGCCCTAGGCTGCCCGAAACTCCATTATTTCTCAACAATAATAATTTGAATAGCTTCAAAGAGGTGGGAGCCTGCTGCAACTCTCCGGTGGCCGACGTTGAGGCAAGGATATCCGGCACCAACGTCATTTTAAGGACGGTTTCTCGGCGAATTCCTGGGCAGATTGTCAGGATAATCACCGTCTTGGAGAGGCTTTCCTTTGAGATCCTTCACCTGAACATCAGCAGCATGGAGGACACTGTTCTCTACTCCTTTGTTGTTAAGGTACATAATAGCAAATTTGCCGATTCGAGTTCCAGCTTCAGGCCAAGTCCACCCATATCTTGTGGAGGGCTTGAGGCTCGAACCCACTCCCATCATCCATGTAAGAGTGTTAACTGGGACACCAGATGCACTAGACCACAAGATCTTTGGCAAATATTTTAAGTTGTGCTTATAAAAAATTGTGAAGAATTCTCATCACCACATTGACAATTCACTTAAAACGATCAAAATAGATATTTTGATTGTGGAGTATATCATTGTTGATATGATGACATGTTACACAGATTGGGCTGGAATGTCAACTCAGTGTGGAGGAGCTTGCACTTGAAGTTCAACAAAGCTTTCGCTCTGAATCCACAGCGTTTATCAAGGAGATGGAAAATTAGAGTTCAAGCACTTGATCCAAATACATTTCAATATAATAATAATAATTATTATTATTATTATTAAAACAAGTTTAAGAAACTAATATTGAAATATTAAGTAATTTCATATACTTATTTTCCCTTTCAAGAATTTTAAATTCTTAATCAGGTTTTTTTTTTTTTTTTTGTTGGTTTGTATGTTAAGTGTGAGGAGTTAACTTTCGAGAAAATATGTAAAATTATAGAAGCAAAAATTAATTATTACATGCAATCTTGCACTTCAATATAATAGCTTCTTTGTTTATTTATTTATTACCAAAGTTGTGAGACTAATCTTTGTATATATATTTACAAAATGCAATTATAGGGAGAATTAGCATTCTTTTCTCCCTCATCAATTGTGGTTATAATGTAGATTTAGTTTCCTCTTTTATTATTAAAATAATAATTCAGTCTTTTAGGGATCAACTTGACCACTAATATGCCACTAAATAAAGTGGTATTTTTTATTTTTTTTTTAAATCATAAAGTGGTATATTTAGTCATACTATTATTATAATTGAGAGAGTAAAAGTGTTGATTTCTCTAATATGAATGCCCCTTTAAAGGTGGTGAACATGTGAAGTATCGTTTATAAAAGATTAATTGAATGAAAAGGTGAATAATGAAAATGATTGATTCTGTTTAGCATACCTAGTTTATAATAACCTATTTTTGTTGGGGGAATAAGTCGATTTTACAAAATAATATATATATATATATATATATATATATATATATATATATATATATATGTATGTATGTATGTATCTATGTATGTATGTATGTATGTATGTATGTATATATATATATATATATATATATATATAGATGTATGTATGTATGTATGTATGTATGTATATATATATATATATATATATATATATAGATGTATGTATGTATGTATGTATGTATGTATATATATATATATATATATATATATATAGATGTATGTATGTATGTATGTATGTATGTATATATATATATATATATATATATATATAGATGTATGTATGTATGTATGTATGTATGTATATATATATATATATATATATATATATAGATGTATGTATGTATGTATGTATGTATGTATATATATATATATATATATATATATATAGATGTATGTATGTATGTATGTATGTATGTATATATATATATATATATATATATATATACATACATACATACATACATACATACATACATACATACATACATACATACATACATACATATATATATATATATATATATATATATATATATAGATGTATGTACAAAATATATATACATAACGGAAATAGGGATTTATAATCTTGCGAAAATAATCCCAACAAACATATATAAATATATAAACAAAGGGATTTAAATTTATAAATAATCTCACAAACCAAAGAACCGAAAAACAAAAAGAAAAGGGATCCAAGTCGTGTGATACTCAGACTTTCATTAAAACCGATTCGCTACCTCCCGGGGATGCTAGGAGTATTGTAGTGTCAATCTCACAGGATAAAATGGATCAACGATACTATAGTTTAAGCATTCAAACTATGGTACGCTCAGCAAACTAGAACAAATAGACTTGACACAGAAGCTTTTTCAAGAATGTATGGACAGAGTTTAATTTTGGGAACAAGACAACGTAGGAGTAGAGAAAAAAAAAATTGTAGCTTTAAAATTCTGCCCAAACACAAGATAATGAGGTATATATAGGGGATGAATTAAACCTTAAGTATTAATAGGCGCATAAATCCAATTTAATAATCGGATTATAACATTTGAAACGATTATACTTAATATTAAAAATAATATTTACGTTTATGAAATTATTATCCAATTAATTCGAACCGACAATTAATAACGTGTTTCAAAAACACTTGATGGCCAAGAAGTCACTCAGCCATCTTTTTCTGGAAAAAAATATTTTGTACTAAATAAATGTAATATGCTAGCTTAAAAAGTTACAGTATTATTTTCAAGTATATTTATTTTATAAATAGAAAATAAATCACATATAAATATTCAATTAATCTTTAAAGTAGGTAAGTTATTTATTATTTTCAATGACAAACTGTGGCCATAGAATTATCAAAGCCATGCATGCATTTAAAATGTTTATTAATAAGACCATCTTGTTCTCATTGATGAACGAACACACTTTCCTACTTGTATATAGAAAAAGCAAATAGATTGAAATGGGTAATAAACAAACGGAGAAACAAATAATAAATTTGAAGTTACATTTTTCATTAAAGTTGTTCATAGGTTATAACGCAATAAAGCTTGATGGATTTAATTAACCCGGGGTGTTGTTGGTACGTCCAAAAAGTAAACAACCTTTCTAACATTTCGGAATTAACCGAACAGTCACATTATGCACTCTTCGAAGTGCAGCCACCTACACTCTTCGAAGTGCATTAGAGTCATAGTGCATGATATGCACTTTACTCTTCAGACATTAGTGTACTCTCCGTATAAAAGCACCACACCACAGGGTGCTTAATTACGCCATTACATAGTGCATTTTGAGCCAATATTGCCACCTCTGAGGCTTGAACCCACCACCTTCCGTATAAAGGAAAGGGTTTGATGCCATTGGACCACAAGGTCCTTAGCAATAACATTACTAATTTGCAGCCTCGAAGATTCATTACATAGTGCATTAAAGCACCAAACGATGCTTTGTTTTAATAAGCACCGGATAGATCAGAGCTAATTCACCAAGCACCACCAAAGAGAATTTTACAATCATCTTTTTGACTTCACTTAAATAGGTTTATTTTAAGAATCAATTTTTCATTTACTTATTACCCATTTTAAGCATACAATATATCAATTTTTCGTTTGAATACAAAGAAACCGAATCCACTTTAACCCAACTCAAATCAAAAGTGAATCCCACATATATTTGTACTACAAAATAGCCACTTAAAATTATCATTTTAGTTAAAATTTTCAACAATTTTAAAGCTAAAAGATTAAAAGCTAGTATCTAATAGCTTATTTTAAAACGCTACCCTAAGTAGCGTTTCAAAATAAGCTATTATTTTAAACTTTTATGTTTTATCAAACAAAAATTATTGTTTATTTGTAATTTAAAATAAGTTATAAGCTAAACTCCACCAATTCATTATCTAAGTTATTGGAATGCTTCTGTGACTTAACTGTTTTTTTGCTATTTCAATGAGTGGGAGTGACAGACGTGTCAACTCCGAGCTCTTAGCTGTTAGAGGTAGTGTTTAAGTTCAGTTATAAAGAAGTCATGGAATACAGTTAGCATTATCCTAACATTAAGAGATCTCTACTTAAGGCATGCTTTTAAGGATTTTAGAGATCATACTGTTGTTTGGATGGTTTCTTCTCTTCAGTTGTGCACATAATATATATTTTGAGAAACATCCCTTAAGTTACCGAGAATAAACATTGGGTTTGTTCATGAGGGGCCTAAGTTGGAGAATTAAAATGCATGTGACCATAATGGATACTACTCTGATTTATAAATAGAGGACATATCATTATGATTCGTGTGTTTTGTTCTTTGATGAGGGTTGTGCTAATACTTGCACCAAGTGGGAGAATGTGAGATTTTCCCTAAATAATATATACCACATATTATATTAAGGCCTTAATTTAAGTGGTGCAAGTTAATTAGGCTTATTAAGAAATCTGATTGGACTAAATAACTAAGAGTTGTTATCCAATCAGACTCTGTGCCTATATAAACCTGGATTGATGGGATACAAGATTATTCATTATATAGCACATACAGTCACGGTACTCATACTGCTCAGTAAACACCAATAGACCATCTAGGGTTCTGAGTCAAGTATGAGCCAAATATGGCTGACGGTCTACCGTCAAAAGATGTTTTGCTTCCGCTACTACAAACAGTCCGCTACTACAAACAGTCCAGGGCATTTGATTAAGAGCTACGGTTAGAGGTTAGTACGGTCCTGTTTATTGCATATTATATATTATGTGATAAATTGAGTCTAACAAAAATGACTAGACAGGTAATGTACATCTTTCTTAAATGGTGTGGCTCTTAGAAATTTAGGAACTTGAATATTGATTTTGTTTAACGCTATAATAGAATTTATATATCACAAGATGAAACTAATCTCTAAACGAAACTCAATTTTACTTTTTTAATTTTGCCCACAGCATTTTACCATTCTTGTGAAGAACTCAACCTCGAGTTGCCATGGAGTATAGTGGAGTGACATATGAGTTAATTCCAGAAATGAGTAAATTGCACTTTTGGTCCTCTGACTATAGCACCTCTATTAATTTCAACACTTGACTTTTAAAAGTAACGAATTGATCATTTAACTATGCGTTTTTTAACGAATTTGGTCCTTCCAGCCAAATCAGAGGCCAAATGCCGCCGGAAAGTTGCAATTCATTTTAATTTATTTTAAAAGGAGGGCAGTTTGGTCTTTTCACCAGCCTATGCTCTTCTTCTCCCTTTAGTCGCCGGAAATGGAGAACGCCGCCGTCAGGTCATCATTATGAATATGTTGTTCATCAGGAATATGTCGCGCTGGGTCGGATCGCGGTATAGCGTTGATTTTGTTTGTAGATTTGCGTCCAGGAGGTCCATGACGGTGACGATCTGGATTGAAAATGGAGTTTCGTCGGTTTCTGCAGGTTCGGTGCCCTGTGATTGTTGATCTGGCTTGGAGTTTTTTCTGGAAAATGTGCTCCAGGGTGTCTTTGTATTCGAAGGCGTATTCTAGGTAGTTCATGATGTAGCGCGTGAGCGGGTGAACTGCTCCGCCTGGGACCGGAATTCTCGCGGTGTCGTTACGGATTGAGCTCTCCAGATCTGAGAATACGCTCACCACTGCTTCTCCGATTCTGTCTCCCACGGCGGCGATCTCGTGTTTGATCTCGTTCCGGCAGACGTCCAGCTGTATGCTCTTGAATGTGCACTCTTAGGAAGCATGACCCTGATTCCCTGAATGCTGTTTGAAATTCATTGCTTCAAATGCAATTTCTGAGTATGGACTTCAAAACTAAACTATTTTTATTATTCATTTACCCTTTCTTCTCCCTCTTCCTAGCTTATTTCTATTTTTAAATTTCTTTTCCTTTCTTCTTGGGCATTCATGGAGTTAAGATGGAACCTTGCATCATCAACGTAATGATTTTTTATGTTCAGATTTGCTTGATGCTGTTCAGGATTTTAAGGTTCCTCGACATGTTCTGGTATGTCAAGGATGAATTTCCCAACTTGGTGTATTGTTCTCTGCTGCTTCCAGAGTTGCCGGCGAGCAGGTGCAAGAAAGGAGAAGACTCAATGAAATGACCGTTTTACCCTCACTAAATTGTAACCGGAAAGGGGTTATCATTTTCCGGCCTAATTTAGCCTCTGATTTGGCCGGAAGGACCAAATTCGTTAAAAAAATTATAGTTAAAGGATCAATTCGTTACTTTTAAAAGTCAAGTGTTGAAATTAATAGAGGTGCTATAGTCAGAGGACCAAAAGTGCAATTTACTCTTCCAGAAATGGTCCTTCAACTATTGACTTTTATCAAATTTTTGAGTTTTTTGCATTTTTAGTCTCATGACTATAGTGGCACTTGTAGGATTGGTCCACGACTTTCAAACTTTGCATTTTTAGTCCATGACTATTGTTTTTTTTTTTTTTTTTTTTTGCAAAAATGGTCGGAAAAAAAAATTGACATATTTTCCGTCAATTTATCACCGGAAAAAATTCTCTTTTCAAGTAAGATTAAAACTGGCATTTCTAAAAAATTAATGTATTTTACTTTTTATTCAAAATTGACATTTCTAAATTATTATTTTTTTAGTTTAAATTTAATCTTAATAATATTATTTTTTATCTTGAATTTGTATTAATAATTTTGAATTTGTACTTAATTGGCTAAAAAGTAAATATAATTTAAATTTAAACGAAAAAGTAAAAATAATTTAAATTTTAAAAACGAAAAAGTAAAAATAATTTTGAATTTATATTTAATTTACTAAGATTAACTTGGCTACGTATGCTTTTAGAAATGAATTAGTTTTAACTTTAATTAATTTACCAAAATAAAAAATAATTAAATTGACTACATATGTTTTTAGAAATGAATTTGTTTTAACTTAAATTAATTGAATAGAAATGTCAATTTTAATCTTACTTGAAAGGAGAATTTTTTTTCCGGTGAGAAATTGACAAAAAATATGTCAATTTTTTTTCCGGCGAAAAATTGTCGGGAAATTCGCCGGTTTTTGTTTTCCGGCGCCGAAAGGACCATTTTTGCAAAAAAAAAAAAAAAAAATCATAGACCAAAATTACAAAGTTTGAAAGTCGTGGACCAATCTTACAAGTGTCACTATAGTCGTGGGACTAAATATGCAAAAAACTCTCAAATTTTTGTTCTCGATTTTTAATTTGACCAATGTTGGTCCCTTAACTATTGATTTTGTACCAATTTTAGTCCTTCTATTAAATTTATGTTAAATAGGTGTTAAAATTGAGGGCAAAAATGTAAAACCAAATATTTTGGCATTTTATATATTACTGCAAAACCAATGTAAAACCAATTTTGGTCCTTCTATTAAATCACATGGATCCAGTTTATTGATTCCTTATCATGGACTCTATGTAAATAAACCATAAAGATACGCAAATCACTACAAAAAAAACACGAAAATAGCGATGGACAAATTCCGTCTCTAAATAAAGAAAATCCGTCGCTAAAGCATTTAGCGACGGAATTAGTCCTTCACAAAAACCCGCGTCGTAAAATTTTGCGACAAAATTTTTTTCTATCGCTAATTTTAGCAACGAATATTTCCCTTGCTAAACGAAAACAGTACGTCGCTAAATTTCTTCCGGTGACGAATTTGAGGATGAAATTTGTGAGGCAACAGCGACAAAATTTTTCGTCGCTAGATCAAGCGATGAAAATTCCGTCGCTTCACCAACAAATTTTCCGTCGCTAATTTCCCACTACAACGATTTTTGAACAACATTTGCAAGGGAATATCGACAGATATTCCGTCGCTAGATACCGTCGTTACATGTTGCGACAAATACTATGGTCGCTACTTTATTTTTTTTTTAAATTTGAATTGAATTTCATGTAGCTTGAACTTAGTGACAGAAATATCCGTCGCTAAATTTAAAAAAAAAATTACCCTCTAATTAATATCATGTACCTGCATTAAATCTATTATATAGTACTTGAATGATATAATTGTAAAATATGTTATATTAAAATATTCATACTCAATAACAATAACAAAAGTATAGCAGTCTAAGGTTACATAGCTCAATAACAATAACAAAAGTCTAGCAATATAATATTACATCATTAGAAATAGTACCAAATATATTAAAAAACATAATCTAATCATCTCCTCACTATATTAAAAAACATAATCTATATATAATATATATAATATAATATATGACATACACCCACACACATGCATTATTTTTTTGGTTTTATAGGTTGTCGCCTAGGTACCGCCTAGGCACCGCCTAGACCTCTTAGGCGCTAGTCTACCGCCTGACTAGCGCCTATTACAAGCATGCATTTCTAAGTTTTCATCATTTGAATTAACAGAATGTTCAGCTTCAGTAGTTGGAGGTCATGGCAATCTGAGGCTGCATTTGAGATCTTTCAGCTTGTAGTTTAGCCTCCGTCTCAGCTCGCATGCTCTCTAACTGTTGGTTCACCATCTCCTTCGTTACAGCTTGATGAAATTGTTAAGTAGCAAATGAACTACAACTATTTTCACTGATAAACGAGGATGCCTTGGTCGCTAAGCCATAAATACGTTGTTTTTTACCCCACCAACAACAGTCACCACATACGACTGTGACATGTTTATAATTGGTGCCTCAGTTGACCCTTCTGCCTCTTGCATTACAGTATCATGTCGTGCTTGTATTTCTTCTTACAATTTAAAACATATACAAAATAAAAGAAGTATACAAAAGCATAGATTCTTTTTGTGCATATGCTCAAAGCGCTCAAACATATTAGGCTACTTTTGAAGTTCATCTAGCTATTAAACAAGCACAAACAATAAAATGATACTTAATTTGTAAAGAATATATATAAATAATAAAATTTTAAGTTAAGTGTATTACCAATTTGTGATAGTGCTCAATAGCATATCTAGATCCTCTGGTATGCCGAGAACATCCCGTGCCAGGTCCTGCCACCTCACTCATCCTATTTTTGCGTTGTTCAGATTTAGCTTTCATGTCAGGCCTATCCCAATATGTCTCCCAAATGCGCCATGTTTCTTCATGTACACAAGTTGGCCTCCCAATTGAAGTTCATTTCGCCTTTCATCAAATATAAGGAAAATAAATACATTACAGTAACACCATCCATAAGATGCATTGACAGAAATTTAATAACATTCTAGATTCAAGAATTAAACACTATTTTCCAAATCATATCGTGAATTTACCTTAAATTCCTCAAAGTATGATTCCTTGTATTCATTAGATACATTCTTCAAGTATACCCATCAGGGTAGATCCTTTGCTAACTGAACATGCATGAGAATGTATCAACCTGTACATATATAAGAGATGAATAAAGATAAAATAATATACACATAAATGTAAACATAATAACACATTTTTACCTCCTATCATCTACATTAATAATAGGCAAATCACAACCAACAGATCCTGCAACTGATGAGGATGTGAGTGGAGCAGTAGAGTCTGATGGTGATAAAATCGGCAAGTCAGTTGGTGAACCAATAGAAGCAGGTGCCACAATAGGTGGAAACACCACAGTAGGAAGAGGTGCCACAAGAGAAGGAAGTGCAGACGAGGATGGGCTAGAACTCGAAGGTGTAATCGATACACCTTGTCCACGTCCTCTTATGCGTCCAGTTCTACCACCACCTCGTATTTATAAATAACATATAAATATAACATACCATTTACTTTTTTTGAAGTACGAAACTAATTCATTAATCATAATAAGTTGAAACGTGTACAATGAAGATCAATAGAACAATTAAATATTCTCTACAGCCAGACATTGAAACAACTTTTCTAGCAATGCTACATAAAACTTGTTTCGCGGACTGTTTCACAAATTTGATGTTGTAATCGTTGAAAGAACTTACAGCTTCTTTGATATTGATGCATATCACCTGGGTATCAAATTTCATTCTTCTTTTCATTAACAATATCTCCATCGGGTTGAACTGCACATCATAGTTCAGAGGAGTCTCTTCTACATTGTCATCTTCGGTGTCCAGGATGAGATTCACATACGACATAACCAAATAAATTGTTTCACACTTTATGAAAAAGGAACTCGCCAATAAAACGAGAGAAAGAAGCTCGCCAAAACAACGAGAGATAAACATAAACTACTAGCAGATTTAAACTCTAGTAAACAAAGCAAATGGAGAAAGGAAATACACTGCTGGCAAAATTAAAAACCATAAACATAGCAAAAGGGAAATCAACCGGAAACAGGGGAAACAAAGAAGCTGCAAGTCAAAATTAAACCAAAATTAGCAGTGTGAAAAGGAGGTGGATGGAAGGAGGGAGAAGTGACCGGTGGCGATGGAGATGGATGAGCAACCGATGGGCGGGGTGAAAATCAAGAGACCACGCGATGGAGGCGGACCGTCTGCGATGGAGATGGTTGCAGAGGGAGTTACTGGTGGCGAATGGGAGGAGGAAGATGGAAGAATCGGTCGCCGCCTCCGCGAAGCAAGCGGAGGCGGCGGCCTTGTGGATGAGAGCGGCGCAAGCACAAAACCTGGAGAGAAGACAAGGAACCCTTAACATACCATTTACTATTTAAACTATGCACTAACTATTAGTATCATTATCACTATCTCCTATTATTGAATCTCTACTTGAGTCATCTATTTCTTCCTCTAACTCAAAGTCATCTTCAATGTCACCATGTTCGCCATCAAGTTCTATCACTCCACCCTTTGGGTCATCTAAATGTAATGGGTCTTTCATCTATTTGCATGAGATCATGATTGTCGGTAATTTCTTCTTGAAATGGTGCAGGTATTAAATTCAGGAACTTCTACTTCAGATCTCACTTTAATTTTGCAAATAGCCCACCAGTCAAACTTGTCGCGACGCAAACTTGGGTATGTACAATAATAAATCTGAGCAGCTTGCATTGCTAGATTGAATCTACGCTTATGATTAAGTTCAACAAGTTTATACCCGGAATGAACCTTCATGCCCACACTTGTTAGGTCAAACCACTCACACTTGAATTATATTGTCCTTGACTAGTAAGCCAGGGTACTCAACTTGTACAACTTCTACCAATCGGCCATAATAATCACTTTTATCTATACTATAGTTTATACCTTTTTATGCAAACTCCACTATTCATTGTTTCTTTAGCTCCACCATAACCAATGGTGTGAAATTTAAAACCATTCAAATAATATCCTGAATAGGTATTATCACATCTCAGCGGCCCTTTTGCAAGATACTTTATAAATTTATTTGAAATATTGTTTGAAGGATCATGTGTCTGTATAATACATAATATAAGTGTTAAAGTTTATTAACAATTTGAAGTTCAATATACATTTAGGAATCTACTATATAGTAGTACATGTTCTTTTTTTTTTTTTTGGTGAAGAATAGTACATGTTCTTAAAACTATTGTACTAGCATTTGAGACTGGTCAGTTAAAGTGGTGATTTATCACATTCACCGATCTCTAAGGGAGGAGTGGTGAAGAATATAACACTCAATTATGTAATGAGTCTATCTTTTACATGAGATGAACAGTGAACTATATTACACTGTTCACAAATGTATGTGTATCATAACACCAGACCACATAATGTAATGATTAAATTATCTTATTACATATATGAAGGGCAACTCAATTATGGCCTACCACTTACTAGTCTACACCACTTTTTTTTCATCGACAAAAAGGGTGCATTCCCATAATTTAAAGGGGGACCATAAACCAAAAATTGGACTAATTGGGCTGTTACATTTGACTTAGCTTAGAGGGCATCCTACCAAGAAAAAAAAAAGATTAAAAATCAATTATGGTCATTAGCTAGAATAGTCATTATCATTCATAGTTGATTGTAAGATGCAAAGACCAATCTGATAAATGGTATTAGACTATTGGAGGGTTGTGGGCATCTAGAAATTGCAGCCCAATAGTTGGGGTAAGGATTGAAGCATATAGGCAAGTTGAGGAGATGATAAAATTTCAAGTTCAACATCATTATTATTTCAGACCAACTTAAATTCAATCCTTTCACAATTCCACGTGCAATTTAGGTTCGAGGTAGTTAGCATTGGAAAGAATCAAATTAATTAAGTTCACATTCTTATCTAAATCTAAGTATGAGCATCTTTTAAAAACAATAATAAGTTCATATCTTGATAATGTATGACTATCATTTAAAACTCTAGGTTAAGTTTGAATAAGTTCATATATGTCAAAGATCTTTGGTGTGTTGCAGTCACATTATACTTGAATTAATAAAAGAAATTAAATTATTGCCAAACTCTATATTTTTGATTTACTAGCTCTTATCCCTCTAATCACAAAGTTCACATTTGTAGCTTACAACTCATTAGCAAACCAAACACCTCTTAGTAAATTCATTAGCAACTCTATATTATAACAGTGAAATAAATAAACAAACATTACTTACTATTGTGGATTACAGAGTAGTATTATAGGAATTTAAAAAGAAAAGGCAATGAGGTTTTGATATATATTTTAGGGAAAATGACACTTTTTCCCCCATGTTAGGTGCATATAGCACTTTTTTTCCCTGTGTTATTAAAGTGGCTATTTTTCCCCCTGAAATGTTAAATTGGCATTTTTACCCTTAAAATAATTATTTCATTTATTTTTCTTCTCCAACAAATTATTACTTATATGTATGGATGATTACGATTCGGTTCGAACCTAACCGAACACTGTAGCAATCATACCGAAATAGTATGGACGGTTCTGGTTACGGTTCTGGAACTGAACCACAATAATATATAGTGAAAATGATCAAACACTTATTTTGATAAATCAGTACGGTTCGATTCCAATTTCGATTTTGAACCGCCAATCAAAACTTATTTATTTATTTATTTATTTTTAAATTTCATTTATTATTTAAAAATAGTGTAAATTCAACAATTATTTTATTTTATTTTTTCGGTTCTGAATCGTAACCGTAACCGTCCATACTATTTAAGTTCAATTGTTACAGTGTTCGATTAGGTTCGTATCGAACCGTGATCTTCCATACATATTAGTAATACTTGGTTGGAGAATAAAAATAAATGAAATAATTATTTAAGGGTAAAAATGTCAATTTAACATTACAGGGGGAAAAACTACCACTTTTAAAATAACTGAGGGGGGAAAACTGCCACTTTAATAACACAGGGGGGAAAAGTGCTATATGCGTATAACACAAGGGGAAAAAGTGCCATTTTCCCTATATTTTATATCATGAAAAGCAATAGCATGAAAACATTAACACACAGATTTTAAAAATTTCGCTAGGTTTTTAAAAAAATTTCCCCTCCCGTATTAAAAATTTAGAATAAGCCCGATCAAAACTCTAGCGACGGAAAGGAGCATCAGTCGCTATATATAGCGACAGATGCTCCTATCCGTTGCTAGTTTATATACAATTAAGAATTTAAAATTATCCCGGTCAAAAAACTAGTGACGGATAGATATATTAGTTTCAAGCCAATAATCCGTCACTAGGTTATGTATACAAAAAAATCGGGGTTTTAATGTTAGCGACAGACACTAATATCCGTCGCTATCCAGCAACGGACAATATTGTCCATCGCTACAGAGTAAAAACAAATCATTCACGTTATTAAAGCTAGCGACACATTATAAAATCTGTCGCTAGCTAGCAACAGATCATATTCGTCGCTAAGGCGTACACACGAATACATTGGCTTGAAACTAATCTGCAGCAATTAAAATTATTGAATTAGCCCGCGAAAATTTCGTCCCAAATTTGTCTCAAAATTTTACGCGAAAACTTAGCGCTAATATTACGTATTTAATGACAAAACACTTCCGTCGCTAATTGTCAATCGAACGCAAAACATTAAATCTGTCACTAAATTGTAGCTATTTCGTCATTATATAAGCAATGGAATATGTCCATCGCTAAATGCGTCATTCTATCCACGTTTTTTGTAGTGAATGGTGGTGATATAACACTTGGACTGCACACTAAGGGGGGTGTATTCAATCACGACTTTCATGAACTTTTAAATACTTTTAAAGTAATGGATTTTAATTGACTTTTGTAGAGTTTTTTGTAAACTTTCCTAGAATCTTTTAAACTTTTATAAACTTTGTAAGAATTTATAAATATCCATAGAACAAACATTTATAAACTTTTAAAAACTTTTTCATATTAAAAAGTTTACAAAAGTCATTAAAACTCTAAATTGATACACCCTCACAAACATTCCATAACTTCTATTAATATATTATCTATAAATTAGTGCATTGTAAAAATTAAAAATAAAATATTGATGTCACAAAAATAGAGTATATTATTCATAAAGAAAATATAATCAATTTTTATAAATATAACCAATAAAAATATTTCTCGAACTAATGAAACAACTAATGCTGAGTAATATAATTATCAGAATGTTTAGAATGAAAAAGTACAGATTTTCCTTCAAAAAAAAAATACGAATTAAAATATTCATCTTGTTAGTACAATTATCAATCGTGGTAATCGTGGATCTTGAGAATCTACTTGTATATCATTTTGTGTAAATCCATCATTAACAAAATCAAAATGTAGTTGATCAATTCTATGTTGATTATCTTCTTCAACATTATAGATTCTTGCATCAGTTTCATCACCCAATCCGATAGAGTTTTTTCCTACGGCAGTAGTACTTCCAAATACAAATGCTAAATCTTCATAGTCAGCAACTATATCGGTCCGTAGGTGTTTATGAGTAGGATGAGACTAGAAAAGAAAAAGAAAATAGTTAATGAATGATTTAAAAAAAAAAAAAAAACTAAGCAGCATCTATGTTAATTAAAGGATATAACAATCTCACCTTCAAACCTCTTTGTTATTGGATCCCAACCAAATCCAGAACTATGACGCATAAGCTCAGAAAAGTTGTTAAAACGATTCTTGAACCATTTCAATCTGCTTTGGTATTGTGCATACGATCTTTGACACCCAAGCTTTTCATTCAGAGCAGGAAGTATCATCTTCTCCACAGTTAACTTGCTTAAACCTCCACTACTATCACGCCATCCATTTTTTATGGCATCAACCATGAGTTGTAACAACTCGTTACTCTCATCAGTTGCCCATAATACATAATTTCCATTAACTTTATTTTTACCTTTACTCTTTTCTTGATGAGTATCTCTCATTTATAATTACTATAAAATAAATAAAGAATCTCTTAAAAAATTCAACTTAATACAATATATATATATATATATATATATATATATATATATATATATATATATATATAATTAATAACTAATAAACATACAATTATATAAAATTATAAACATATTAATTAAATAAAATTTAAAAATTATAAATTTAAAAATTTGCTGAAACTTGCTGGTTGCAGCAAATATTGTTGCTGCACAGCAGCAATCTTGCTGCTGTTCGCAGCAAATATTTGCTACGATGCTGCTGTTCGCATGAATCTGCTGCGAACAGTAGTAGCTGCGATCGCAACAATTTTTTTAGCTGTGATCGCAACAATTATTTTGTTGCGATGGCAACAAAAAAATTGCTTGAACATAAAAAAAAAAATTATAAAAGATTTGAAATGTACCGTAAAATTGATGGAAAATTTGCCTAGTTTAGATAGAGGAAAAAAAGTTTGTAGAGAATATTGAAAAGTTTGGGGTTGGAGGGTTGGATTTCATCTATTTATATTAATGAAGAGAAAGTCTACAAAAATCCTATTCTGACAGAGTTTGTGAAAGTCAGTAACTTTTTGAATACCAGTAGACTTTTAATAACTCTATAAAAGTCTGAATCGAATACATGTATACTTTTAAAGAGTTTTGAAAAGTTTGAATTGAATACAGGTAAACTTTTAAAGAGTTTATAAAAGTCTAAATTGAATACCACCAAACTTTTAAAGTTGATAAAAGTATTTAAAAATTCATGAAAATCGTTATTGAATACACCATCCTAAAAATAGGAACACAGAATGGGAAATGGTTTACACGTACTAAGTTAATGGGGGATTTGATACTGATATGTAGTGAGCTAGATTTGAGTTAAAAATATATCAAGTATGATGTCCCCTAACACCATCAACACCTGTTTGGGTCTTATCACAACATTTTGACAAACCAAATGATAATCACAATTAAAATCAAAGTTAGGTTGTGACCTCACTCGTCCAACCATCCGCCGCATCCTTTTACCATAGCGAAGTTATCTTCGACTTTTTCACCAGGATAACAATTCACTTCATAATGGCTACTCACCTTCTTCACATGACGATTAGGCTCCTGCTTGCTTTTCTCTTGATTATGGTTGGAAAAATTAACACTACAATAATCCTCAGTTCATGTAGTAATCACACCACTATGTGATTCATTAATTCCAACATCGCCGTTTTTGGACAATGGCGAGTAGTCACTCAAAACATCGCCGTTTATGGACAATGGCGAGTAATCAATCGACATTTCTGTAGGACTTTTGTCTTGATTGAAAAGAGACGGTACGGTCTGTTCTGAGGGCCGGCCTTTCATCCCTTTCCTTTGCCTCTTGCTTGCTATACAGCTGGAACAATTGGCCCTCCAAGTCATGCTAGTTCAGGCAACCGTCCAACCCTCGTTCTTGTTTTGAATAAGTCCTTTTTTAGATATTATCTTCGAATTTTGATGAATCCATTTTTTTTAACAGAATGAAACTAAAGTAGAAATGATATCCCTTCCTTTTAATAGAGGCACCCCTATTTATACATTTTCAATGATCATTATTTCAAAAAATCTTAATGATTCTTACCAATTCTATTTCTATAAATTATAATATAAATCATAATAAAAATCCTATTAAATCATGATAGAATTGGTAAGAATCATTAAGATTTTTGAAAATAATGATCATTGAAAATGTATAAATAAGGGTGCCTTGCTTAAAGAAAGGGATATCATTTCTACTCTAGCTTCATTCTGTTTAAAAACAATGGAGTCATCAAAAGTCGAAGATAATATCTCAAAAATAACTTATTCAAAACCAAGAATGAGAGTTGGACGGTTGTCATGCTAGTTCAGGCAAGCATCCAACCCTCGTTCTTGGTTTTGAATAAGTCTTTTTTTAGATATTATCTTCGACTTTTGATGACTCCATTACGGAGCTAGAGTAGAAATATATCCCTTCCTTTTAATGGAGACGCCCCTATTTATACATTTTCAATGAGCATTTTCTCCAAAAATCTTAATTATTTTTACCAATTCTATTTCTATAAATCATATTAAAAGTCCTATTAAATCATAATAGAATTGGTAAGAATCATTAAGATTTTTGGAAATAATGCTCATTGAAAATGTATGAATAAGGGTGCATTGCTTAAAAAAGAGATATCATTTCTACCCTAGCTTCATTCTGTTAAAAAACAATGGAGTCATCAAAAGTCGTAGATAATATCTCAAAAATAACTTATTCAAAACCAAGAATGAGAGTTGGACGGTTGTCATGCTAGTTCAGGCAAGCATCCAACCCTCGTTCTTGGTTTTCATGCTAGTTCAGGCAAGCATCCAACCCTCGTTCTTGGTTTTGAATAAGTCTTAGGCAAGCATCCAACCCTCGTTCTTGGTTTTGAATAAGTCTTCTTTTTAGATATTATCTCCGATTTTTTATGACTCCATTATGGAGCTAGAGTAGAAATGATATCCCTTCCTTTTAATGGAGGCACCCCTATTTATACATTTTCAATGAGCATCATTTTCAAAAATCTTATTGATTCTTACAGATTATATATTTCTATAAATCATAATAAAAATCCTATTAAATCATAATAGAATTGGTAAGAATCATTAAGATTTTTGGAAATAATAGTCATTGAAAATGTATAAATAGGGGTGACTTGTTTAAGAAAGAAATATCATTTCTACTCTAGCTTTTGTTAAAAAAAATAGAGTCATCAAAAGTCGGAGATAATATCTCAAAAATGAGTTATTCAAAACCAAGAATGAGAGTTGGACGGTTGCCATGCTAGTTCATGCAACCATCCAACCCTCGTTCTTGGTTTTGAATAAGTCTTCTTTTTAGATATTATCTCCGATTTTTTATGACTCCATTATGGAGCTAGAGTAGAAATGATATTTCTTTCTTAAACAAGTCACCCCAATTTATACATTTTCAATGAGCATCATTTTCAAAAATTTTATTGATTCTTACAGATTATATATTTCTATAAATCATAATAAAAATCCTATTAAATCATAATAGAATTGGTAAGAATCATTAAGATTTTTGGAAATAATAGTCATTGAAAATGTATAAATTGGGGTGACTTGTTTAAGAAAGGAATATCATTTCTACTCTAGCTTTTGTTAAAAAAATAGAGTCATCAAAAGTCGGAGATAATATCTCAAAAATGAGTTATTCAAAACCAAGAATGAGAGTTGGACGGTTGCCATGCTAGTTCATGCAACCATCCAACCCTCGTTCTTGGTTTTGAATAAGTCTTCTTTTTAGATATTATCTCCGATTTTTTATAACTCCATTATGGAGCTAGAGTAGAAATGATATCCCTTCCTTTTAATGGAGACGCCCCTATTTATACATTTTCAATGAGCATCATTTTCAAAAATTTTATTGATTCTTACAGATTATATATTTCTATAAATCATAATAAAAATCCTATTAAATCATAATAGAATTGGTAAGAATCATTAAGATTTTTGGAAATAATACTCATTGAAAATGTATAAATAGGGGTGACTTGTTTAAGAAAGGGATATCATTTCTACTCTAGCTTCATTCTGTTAAAAGAATGGAGTCATCAAAAGTCGGAGATAATATCTCAAAAATGACTTATTCAAAACCAAGAATGAGGGTTGGACGGTTGCTTGAACCAACATGGCCCGGAGTCTCAATTGTTCCAACCATACATGAAGCAAGAGGAAAAGGAAAAGGATGAAAGGCCGGCTCAGAAGAGACCGTATCGTTTCCTTTCAATCAAGACAAAAGTCCTACAGAAATGTCAATTGATTACTCACCATTGTCCATAAACGGCGACATTTTAAGTGATTACTCGCCATTGCCATAAACGGCGACGTTGGAATTAATGAATCACACAGTGGTGTGATTACTACATGGACTGAGGATTATTGTAATGTTAACAATTTTTCCAACCATAATCAAGAGAAAAGCAAGCAGGAACCTAATAGTCAAGAAGATTATGTGAAGAAGGTGAGCAACCACTATGAAGTGAACCGTCATCCTGGTGAAAACGTCGAAGATAACTTCGCTATGGTAAAAGAATGTGACGAATGGTTGGACGAGTGAGGTCACAACTTAACTTTGATTTTAATTTTGAATAATAGGATGTAATCCAATATGCTCATAAATTTGATCATTTCCAATAAAAAAAATATTGTCAATATGTTCATGATAGAATGATCTATGATATGTGCTCCAAATGAAATGGAAATGAGTCTAAAATAAATTTCCACATGAATCAATGAACCACAAAATTTGAGTCCACAATAAAATATGCCCAAAAAGATATATGCATTCTCAAATGTATAACCTTTATACTAGGCTGTCATATAAAATATTTTTCACCCATATTGGGCTAGACCCGGCCCAAATATGAAGGTCATCATAGTTGGCTAAAGGCAAAAGAAAACAAAAAAAAAAAAACCTAACAACCAAATAACTGTTTAAAAAAACGCTAGAGATACCGGAGAAAAAAAATGGAAGAGATAGAGAGATGCGCAAGTGGCCCGCCTTCGCTGACCATCACGCAACTCCGTTTCTCCGATCATTTCGAACCGTCGAATAGCGACACCGCCGATGCTCGCCACCGTTGACGCTCGTTGCTACTGACGCCAATAGAGAGAGAGACGACAACCGCCTGCCATCTTGGCCGTCCGCCTGCAACCGCGCCCCTCGCCGCCGGTTGCCAAAAACGACGACCACCGCTGTATCATGCCACGGAGAGGGAGACGGACAGAGAATGCGATGAGGGAATCTACTAAGTTCGTTTGGCTTGGATTTTTTTATAAGTTTTCTTTTTGAGATGAAGATTTAGGAAAAAAATGTTTGAAGAAGATGAAGGTTTCAAACAAATATGGATGCATATACTATAATTTTTAGGATTGGAAAAAAAATTCCAATTTTCTATGCTGGGTAAACAAAAATACTATTGATAGAAGGAGGATGAAAGATTCTGGAAAAAAAAACTGATTTGTATATAATTAATATACAAATTTGTATATGAGATAGGGGATATGACATTTCAGTTTAAACATAAATATTGTACAAAGTAGAAACAAAATCAAATATTGAAAGAAACATAAATATTGTACAAAGTAGAAACAAAATCAAATATTGAAAGAATCAAATATTGCAGGGCATATATTTTCAATATATAGAGAATTATGCATAAAATAGGAACAAATATGTCTTAACAAAACAATTGCAATAATATCAGAAAAAATATTCAATATTCATATTCTACAGATATGGTGAATCATAAAAAGAATGTAGGCAATTGTAAAATACCGTCCACCATGGGAGCGTGCTGATAACATGTTAGAATGGGTTTGTTGTGCTTGTTGGCCTTTAGCTCCTAACTGGTGAATAGTGAATTGCAGAGTTATGAACAAACTAATATAATAGCTAGAGAGAATAGAGACAAGGAGAAGGGAGAGCATTCTTATTCACTGATCATCAACATTACATCATAGGAATACAATATATATAATACTAGTAACTAGTAATAAACACCAACATTAATGATGATCGTTATATAACTTCCAACCGTTACAATGCCTTTAATAATGGCCACAAATATTATTTATAACAATAACAATATTATTACAACAGGCTACCACAATCAACTCAAATATAAAAAGAGATATGACGCGAGTTGGTCCATCACATGAACATTGAAGAGGCCAATGCTCTCAAAGATAAGGCTTCTTGGTTCTATTGATAAATGGTTAAGAATGTTATTGTATTAGATTTTGATGATGTTAACATGTAGTGTATATCATGGTTGAAAAAGTCACTAGGCGTTCCTCAGTGCCCGGGGGTGACTAGCGCCTAGGGCGCTTAGGCGGCAATTAATTGGTGCCTAGATGCCCGTGGATTAATCGGTGCCTAGGCAGCAATTATTCCATAGTAACATTGAACCATGTGTGTTGTCTTGTACCAAAATGGATTTTGTTTTTGGATGCGACTAAATGCGAAAGTAGAGGGCATATGACAATGACAAGTTGGCCACATTTGCTACACATCAACTTTGAGAAGTACATGGATTTCTTAGATTTTGTCAAAAGATTCATAATTTACATTGGTGTGGATAATGAGCCAAAGACCGACGTCAAGGTTTGATGCTTTAGTGAAACAAAATCTGGACTGGGTTAGGCCCTGTATTCATGAATGGCATTATTTTCAAAATTTTGTAGAGAAAAACAGGGTGTGGTGGGTGCACTCACCAGCCAATAAGTAGAAGCTTTAAAAGAGCCATTCTAATGTAGAGGCCATTCTTGGCTTGTCTGAAGTACGCAGCCCTTGGATCTCCATCCACGTCAACAGTTATCTACAAAGACGACGCTGATTTTAGAATTTAACAAACAAATGGATTCTAAAGTTTTCTTCTTTCAAAAGAAGGAGAAGGCTAACCTCGTCTAGCCTTACCAAAGGATGCATGACAACAGCATGTTTCTCCATTGCCCTCATAACCTCTAGATCCACTATGTACTTGCCTTGGGCTTCTTCATATAAATCAATTCGCTCCCCAAACCTTTCTCATTGGATACGGGTTTGATAAAGCACATCACATTTGGAAGCCACCTCCAGTAAATCAGCACTTTCCTCCCAATCAACTCCTTGTGACACAAGATAATCCTTTATGTCATCCTGGAAAAAATAATTAAGCACATGTGTTACTACTCCTTTCATAAACTGTGTTTTTTTAATCTATGGGTAAGATAGAAATAATTAGACTGCACCTTGGTATGATCGTTTCATGCATTAATTTATTAAATGTTTTATCTCAAAGTAAAAAGATAAAATTGTTAACCACGCACTCTATACCCTCCTACCTTCATTTTTACCACATCAGGGAGACAAAGTAAATCTTCACATCCTGGTATTTAGCAAGTAGAAAAGCAAGTGACCTAACTGTCCTTCCATAAGCAAAATCACCAACAAGGGCAACTTTTATCCCGTCAAAGTTTTCCTATCTCCCTTTGAATGGTGTATACATCTAGTAAGGCCTGCTCGTGGAAAAAATGAGAAACTATTATGCCCAATTAAAAGTGAACAACATAAATAATTTAAATTAATTATTAGATTCATATTGACAGAAATGGTAAAATAGTTGTGTGCACTACATAATGCATGCAGTGGGTTCTATTTATAGGTTCCTGTTTAGACAGCATGCGAGACAAGATTTACATCAGACTTTTCCAATACAAGGAAACAGTGATTAAGGATAGCAATGCCATGTTTGCATTCTAGAGTAATTGGTTCCTAATAATTTAACTACTAAAATACATCATCTAATATTCTAATCAAATCCAGCTTCCAAGGATTCTACCTAAAGTTCCTTAAATTTCACAATGAAACAAGAAGAACCAGATTCAGGGGTTTTGTCTGAACAGAAAAACTATTAATCAATGATGACCCACAAACTTGATCAGTATGACTATATACCGGTTTTTTTCAATAAGGTCTTCTATCTAAGTTAGGTATTTATGAAATTGGAAATCATGCATCGTGAGAATAACAGCACCTCAAAAATATGCATATGCTTGTACTAACCATATAGTTAATACAATTGCATGCAAACATTAGAAACAACGTTCGAACTCTATTAAGATAATATAAAAATATATTTAACAATATTGAATGACCAAGACAAATGCAAACCTAAGTTGGGTGTTGACCAGGACCATCTCCTGCATTAATAATGGGAATGTTGGTTGTGGCTGCTGCTCTTCTGGCAGCACCACTTTCAAAGTGCCTCATGACAATTATATCAGAGTAACCTTCAACTGTTCTTATTGTGTCTGCAAATTAAATCCAAATATCAGAAGTTAAGAATTTTCTCACACAGCATTTAAGGCTAACCAACTAAAGCTACCTTCAAGCGTTTCCCCTTTTGCTGCAGATGAAAACTCACGCCCATTTTCCGTTGTCAAAACTTCCCCACCGAGACACTTCATGGCAGACTCAAATGAAGCCTAGTCCTAGTGGAAGGTTCATAGAAAAGGGTAGCCATCAGATACCCCTTAAGCATCTGGCTTCCAGGTGATCCTTTCTCAACATTCTCCATTTCACGTGCCACTTCAAATATAGCATTAAGTGTATCTCTATCAAATTGTTGAGCTTAAATTACATCACCAAGTAGGAATTTATTTCCCTCTGTAAACCAAGGTTTTCTTTCAATCTCTACTGCTCTACACTCTACAGAGGATACTACTATTCTTTCTCAAGTCCCTTGCAACTAGTTGCTTTTTGACCTATTTCCTGCTAGATAACAGTGAATTTTGCGTATCGACAGATGTAGATATGGACTTCATGTTACAAGTTTGTAAAACTTCATTATAACTACTCCTATCTCTAGACCCAAATACAATACCATAAAAGCTACTTGTAGAAAAAGTAGCCGAAGAAGCCATCACAATATATAAAAAGTACCCACCTTGCATGTAACAAGTGTCCATCAAGAACATGGAAATTTTTATACATTATAAATTTCAATTATGTTTCTGCATTTGCACTTTGCAAAAATTTTAAATGGAAACAAATTCATATCTAAAAAATATAGAAATATGTATAAATTTCAATTATGTTCTGCATTTGCACTTTGCAAAAATTTTAAATGGAAACAAATTCATATCTAAAAAATATAGAAATGTGTAAATTTCAATTATGTTCTGCATTTGCACTTTGCAAAAATTTTAAATGGAAGAAAATTCATATCTAAAAAATATAGAAATATATGCATGTATATATTTAAATACGGGAATGAATTCACATATATATATCATAGAGCATAAACATATATCATATCAATCAATATCTAAAATGCATATAAACTGTAAACATATATGTTTACTTCCGGTCGGTTGCAGCGGCAACGGTTTTTCGTTCGTTTACCAGTGGTGGTCGGCGTTCGGGCCGTGGGCAGCGGCGACGACTGGAGTGGTTGTCACGGTTTGGCTGGCTGCGTTCCGGCAGAGGACGGCGACGGCAGCAGTCGATCGACTTTTTTATTTGTATGCTGTTGTTCGGTCTTTTTGGCGCTGCGCCTCTGATCTGCAATTTGCAGACAATACGTTTGTACAGTAGGGTTTTTATCTTCACCAAAAAAAAAAAAAAAAGTAGGGGTTTTACTCTTTTCTTTTAAGAGTTGGACCTATGTTTGTTTGGGCCTTTTGGCCCGGTCAGATTTGTTACAATCGTTATACCCTGCACCACGGTGCACATCGCAATGTGCACCACGTACGTAAAACGACGTCGTTTCGGTGTTAGTAGACGCGGACGCAAATGACTCAGGGAATTCATTATCTATAATACACACAGAATGTTTGCCTAGAATACACAGAATGTTTGCCCAGAATACACAGGATATTGACACAAAATACACAGATGTTAGTGGACGCGAATGACTCCAGGGAATTCATTATCTATAATACACATAATCATTATATAGAATACACAGAATGTTTGCCTAGAATACACAGAATGTTTGCCCATAATACACAGAATATTGACGCAAAATACACAGAACTCATCCTCCTAACATTCGAATGCACAAACACATCATAACTTGTGTTAATAACATGAATACACATAATATTTACACAAAATACACAGAACTCATCCTCCTAAACATTCGAATGCACAAACACATCACAACATGTATTACTAACATGAAATCACAACATGTGTTACTAACATGAATACACATAACGGTTGCATATAATACACAGAATGGTTGCCTAAAATACATAGAATGATTGCCTGGAATACACAGAATATTAACATAAATACATAGACCGGCCGAAACGGGAAACGTGATTTCCAAAAAAAAACGGACGATTAGTTTACAATACTCAAAACGACGTCGTTTAGGTACGTGGTGCACTGTATAATTTGTCGATTTGTTATTAAAAATAAAAGGAGTTTTGGGCTTTAATTTCATCTGGGTTTGTGCTTATTTAAATTTAGGAGGGTGTATTCAATCATGACTTTCATACAATTTTAAAGACTTTTATGAACTTCAAAAGTTTGGAGATATTCAATTCAAACTTTTAGAGAGTATTTAAAAGTCATGCGGTATTCGATCAAGATTTTTAAAGAGTTTTTAAAAGTCATGTGATATTCAATTAAAATTTTTAAAGAATTTTTAAAAGTCATGTGGTATTCAAAAAGTTATGAATTTGTAAGGACTTTTTAATTTTAGAACTTCTGTAGACTTTTATATACTTTTCCTTCTCAAATATAAATAGTTGAAATCCAACCCCTAAACACAAGATTTCAAAATTTTATTTCTACCAACACTGAGCATTTTTTCTCTCTCTCTCTCTTTATTTAAACTTTATTTTTTTCTCCTTATTTAAAATTTTTAAATTTATAAACCTTATACCTAAATTCAATAAATTATTTTTTTCTTCATTATCCTATATTTTCTACATACCTAAACTCTACCAATTTTTTTCTCTCTCCTAAACTTTACAATTTTCCTCTAAAAATTTAAAATAATATTATTTTTATTTCATTGTTGCTTGTATATTTTGATTTTTTTCTATGAACTTTTTATCCCTAACTTCTAAACTTTTTCTCCTAAATACATGAACAGAGTAAATTTTTTATCTATCACCGTCAACTTTTACTATATGTTTCACAATATTCATATGTTTTTTCGTAATATATTTTTTCTTTTTTCTTTTTAACAACATGCTATTACGAAACGAATAGTGAACTATTGTTCGCAATAGCAATTTAAGGCTACAAAGAGAAACACATTGTTGTTGTTAGCAGTCTCATATTGTTATTGCAAATAATAGCTCTTTGCTTGATACGTAGCAGTATATCAAATATAATTTTTTATATATATACTAGTTTTATACGCGCAAAGCGCGAATGAGTTAATGCCCAATGTTTATATTTAAATAAATATTTGAAAGTATATCAATGCAAGATTATATAGGAGAAGTTTATACATGGGTAATTGAATGTCACATTTTTTTATTTAAATATTTAACTCAAAGTATATGAATCCAAGATAATATAGAAAATTCATTATAATTATTACTAAAATAAATGTTTGCAACCTTGTAAAATCGATAGTCTAAATATTTGGTCTAAAAATGATAGTCTAAATAAATACTACTTTTAATTTGAATTTTTCTAAGTGTTCTTAATTCTCTTTTGAGTAACATTGTCATTGTCTTCATCTTTACTATTTGTTCTCTTCCTTTTTGTTGGTAGTGTGTTATTTGCAATTCGGTTATTGTTGGTAGCATAGATGACAACGTCATGCAATAAGATTATGATATATGAACTATGAACTTTTCATTATGTGTTCTGCTTGGGGTTCATTTGGTTCAACCATTATTGTTGAATGAGTTATTGTAGATAAAGAAATTCCTAGTTTAAGAAAAAAGATTAAATAAATTAATAAAAATTTGAAAATTTAAAATATTATGTATTCCAAAATATTAAAAGGTAGTTTCTAGCTTCAATTTGCTGGGTAATGGGTCATTTGAGTACTTTTATTGTCAACAAATCCCCCAAGTAGTTAATATGATTGGTTTCAAACTATTCTTTTTTATTTTTTTTCATGGTATTAAAGAAATACATATGTATCATTTTTTGTGTAACTACTAATTTATTTAATTCAATAAGAGTAAAACAGAGTGATTCCGCTTCAATTTGTTGAGTTATTATTTGAGTATTCTCTTTGTCAACCAATCCCCAAGTAGTTAATATAATTAGTTTCAAATTATTTCAAAAAAAATTCATAGTATTAATAAAATACTTGGTAAATAAATATATAACATTATTTTATACTATAACTAACTTTGATATTTAATTACAAGATATTGTAAAAAATAAGATAATGGACAATGTAATGAATATCAATTGATAAATTTGAATGTAAAGAATCTTTGCATGAGAGAAAATAAAAACAATATAACTAATGGAATTATTTTTCTTATTTAATTTAATTTTTTGGTAATGAATAATTTTTTTCAAATAAAGGTATTGTACACACATGATTCTAAATTAAAGAAATACATATGTATCATTTTTTGTTGTAGCTACTAATTTATTTAATTTAATAAGAGTAAAATAGAGTGAGAAACTTAATTATGTTAAATTTGATTGAGATGAGGTTCGAACCTAAGACCTTTCTTAGATAAATTAATGGGTAAGTTAAAAGTTAACGGAATATTAACGGATAAGAGAATATTTAACGGAAAACTTAACGGATAATCATAAAAGTAAGGTTAAATTAGGTAATCTCTATTAATAATATCAATCTGAATTATCTTAACCATCTATTTGATTAAATAATTCATCTGAACCATTCATTTGATTAAATAATTTGACCGCTATTTTTTCTACCCATTTTAGGTCTAACTCTCTTTGGCTCTTATTAGTATAGTAGATAGATTATTAATTTTTTTTTTATTTTATGCAACTAGTAATTATATTTTTTTAAAATATTAATTTCTTAAGAAAAAGTAATTATATTTTTAAATATTTTATTTGAACAATTCTATAACTATAAATTTTGGTGTTTAATATTGTTATGAATTGCTTATGAAAGTTTGTAAGGATGTATTCAATTTAGAATTTTAATGACTTTTGTAGACTTTTTAAAATAAAAGAGTTGATAAAAGTTTATGCAAGTTTTTTATACAGACTTTTATAGAGTCTTACAAAGTTTTAAAAAGTTTTGAACGACTCTATAAAAGTCAATACAAGTTTATTAAAATCTATCATTTTAAAAGTTTTTAAAAATCTACAAAAGTCATGATTGAATACACCCCCTTAGAACTTCTGTAGACTTTTATATACTTTTCCTTCTCAAATATAAATAGTTGAAATCCAACCCCTAAACCCAAGATTTCAAAATTTTCTTTCTACCAACACTGAACATTTTATTTTCTCTCTTTATTTAAACTCTATTTTTTTCTCCTTATTTAAAATTTTTAAATTTATAAACCTTATACCTAAATTCAATACATTATTTTTTCTTCATTATCCTATATTTTCTACATACCTAAACTCTACCAATTTTTTTCTCTCTCCTAAACTTTACAATTTTCCTCTAAAAATTTTAAAATAATATTATTTTTATTTCATTGTTGCTTGTATATTTTGATTTTTTTTCTATGAACTTTTTATCCCTAACTTCTAAACTTTTTCTCCTAAATACATGAACAGAGTAAATTTTTTATCTATCACCGTCAACTTTTACTATATGTTTCACAATATTCATATGTTTTTTCGTAATATATTTTTTCTTTTTTCTTTTTAACAACATGCTATTACGAAACGAATAGTGAACTATTGTTCGCAATAGCAATTTAACAAAGAGAAACACATTGTTGTTGTTAGCAGTCTCATATTGTTATTGCAAATAATAGCTCTTTGCTTGATACCTAACAGTATATCAAATATAATTTATATATATATATTATTAATTTTTTTTTTATTTTATGCAACTAGTAATTATATTTTTTTAAAATATTAATTTCTCATGAAAAAGTAATTATATTTTTAAATATTTTATTTGAACAATTCTATAACTATAAATTTTGGTGTTTAATATTGTTATGAATTGCTTATGAAAGTTTGTAAGGATGTATTCAATTTAGAATTTTAATGACTTTTTAAAATAAAAAAGTTGATAAAAGTTTATGCAAGTTTTTTATACAGACTTTTATAGAGTCTTACAAAGTTTTAAAAAGTTTTGAACGACTCTATGAAAGTCAATAAAAGTTTATTAAAATCTATCATTTTAAAAGTTTTTAAAAATCTACTAAAGTCATGATTGAATACACCCCCCTTAAATCGTAAATTATTCTGTGGACCCGAATACAAAATACACAATTTACATACTAAATGTTTATAATTTATATACTGAATGACACAATTTACATACTAAATATTCACAATTCAAATTGCGAACATTCAAAGAATCCCCATATAGAGAAGAAACCTCGATAGAGGGGTGTGGTAATTCGCCTAGGGGGAGTTATCATCCATTGGGAGGTCACTAATGTTGATGGAATCCAAAATCTCATAGGGAGAATCAAGACTAAAGTGCATGCAAAAGGGGTACAAAAGGAGCAAGAGGAGGACAAGAGGCCTTTTGGTCGAGGGAGAAGAATTCGAAAAAAAAAATGGTGTATGGCATGAGGAAGAGACACTACAAGAAAAATGCTCATAGACAACGGTTAAAAACCGTTGTCTTTGAGGTAACATTTCTATTGTTGAAGCCGGTGTTGTTGTAAAAGACAACGGTTTTTAAATATAAGGATAAAAAAATACCTAAATAGTGAGTCCAATACGCCAACCCTAATTCTACCCCATCCCAGCGAATATTGTAAAACATTTAGTTTTTATTATTATTATACACTAATTACAAATTATTATTAATTACATTAAATTTTCCTCATTATTATGTAATAATTAGTACATTCTAATTAACTAACTACTATGCATTATAAATGATTAAGGATTTAATGAGGTTAACAACAATACTATTTTTTCCCATTATACGTATATACTACAATACTGTACTAATACACATATAATACCATAATTTTGTACCTTTTAACTAATTTTTTTGGGAAAAGCTAACATGCATTCTCAGAATGCATTTTTTAGTTAATCAAACATGCATTCCGTGGAAGTACTTTTCATATCTTTGTTCCCTTTTAAAAAGTGGCCTATTTTTATATCCCACAAAAGAAAATCCACCTAACCGTGTTTATGACTCATGCAAACAACGGCCATGGCGGAGCAACAGTTGATGGCGGCGTCGGAATTTCTATGATAAATGACCGTGCACGTGTGGCTCATGTGATGTCGCCGAAAAGGACGACCGTGAAAGCTGCTCCAGGGGGTAATGTGGGGCCAACGGGGTATGCCCATTCCCTAAAGGGGTAATCAAGTGGGTCACATCCCCAATTTCCAAATTCCTACTCCCCAAGACATCCCAGCTAACGCCGTGCATGTTGGTGGCACCGGTGCGTGGAGCAACCGTGCAAGTTCGTGGAGCCTCCGTGCATGCTGGGTATTATCCTAAGGCTCCGGCCAGGAAGCCCGGCCTCCAACCCCAGCAGCTCGTCGTAGCTAATTCCTATTCTCAACCGGCCATGTATCTCCGGCCATTGCTAGCCGTCGACTATATCCCTCCACCCTAGCCCCATAGTTTTCAAATAAGTAGGAACCACACTACGCCCCACACGAACTCATCTTAGAGTCTTTAATGGAGTTGAGGTGATCACATGTTGCCATTGTTTTGATTGTATCCACTTCATTCCTTATCCGCTAGCATTACCTACCACACAATATTAGTCAGTATCATCTACCTTTCTTCTCTTATTTTCTAAATTAAAGTTCTCCTTCATTATATTTTGGCATTCCTCTAAACGTTCATTAATTTTTCTTTCTTTACTCCTCTAAACGTCCATTAATATTTTTTTTCTTTACTCCTCTTTAACTTGTTGACATTATCATAAAAGTATTTAATTTTAATTTTATATTAATTATTTTTTACAATCTTTAGTCATGGGAGTCATTTCTAATTTATATTAATTCATCACCTTAATGGACCGTGGGGATTTAATAAATCACAAATATAAGAAAGTGCGTTCGATCCTCAGTGGAGGCGACTGTTGACTCTTTGTACTTCAGTAGGTTGAGAAAGTAATTAGGAACATATACTACATTGTAACAGAGTCAGTAGTACTTGAAAAAAAAAACAACCACTACAAGAAAATAGTATAGAGTAAAATACTAACACAACTAGCAATAGATTAACTAGTTACAACTTAAATATCTACGATTTTAGTATTTTTCAAACGAGTTCTATTAGTAAATTAAATACCTACGAATTTTAGTAATTTACTTAGAAAATTTTTAATTTATTTTACAATTTTTTTTACATGATATTAATATAATAATTTTTTAATTATTATTTGAAGACCAAGGTCCACACAGCGTTGTGTGACCCGTGGTCATCAAATAAAATTGTAGTAAAATTAAAATGATACTTTAGCATTGTTATAATGAAACTAGTACAGTGTACGTGAAAAAATGAAACTAAACAACAAAGTCCATTCAATAACATATATTTTCAAATGAAAATGTAATATAATTGAAATGATATTTTAGTGTTGTTATAATAAAACGTGTGTGGAAAAATAAACTAAAATCTAGAGTCATACAATAACAATATAACATATATTGTTAGATGAACCTGAAGTATATCTAAAACAATACTTCAACATTACTATAATTAAACTAGTGTGTGGATAATGAAACTAAAAAAAATAGAACTCATGCAATAATATATATTGCCAAATAAACTATACTAGAATTAAAATAATACTTTGGTATTCATATAAAGAAACTAGAGTGTGTACCGTATTATTTTAAAACTCGACCCATTTTGCGAGCTTAATTGACCCACCTTGCAATCTCACAATCATTATTGTATGGACCATGGTCCACACAGCTGTGTGGACCAAAAATAAAAAGTACATTATTTTTATACTAAAGATACATTATGTTTATACTGTAGGTACATTATTTTAGGATACATTATTTTTGTGCTGAAGGTACATTATTTGATATATACTGTCAAATAATGTACCTACAGTACAAAAATAATGTACTTTCAGTATAAAAATAATGTTCTTTTTATTTTTGGTCCACACAGCTGTGGACCATGGTCCATGCAATAATTTGCCGCAATCTCAAAGTATCCTAGTGACTATAATATAGTATTGGACATTGGCCGACTAAATTAACTATATTACTATACACATCCGTGTTGACATGGGATTAAACATATATCACTATCGATAATAATTTTAATTTGAGTAATTTAATTTCTCGACCTAGAATGTATTTACTTTTAACCTAGAATGTATTTACTTTTAAATTTTTATTACTATTTGAAGTTTTTCATAAGATTCCATCTTTTTCATATTAAGAAATCAGTTATGAAAAACAACACGTATAAACTTAACATGTTACGTTGAGTCAGATTCATAAATTATTTGTTCTCAAAAGTAAAGGTGCTTTCTAAAATTTTGTATATATTTCTTTAAACCATTTAACAATTGTAATACATAAGTAATACAGTTTAAAAATAAGTAGGGACCACACTACGCCCCACACGGACTCATCTTAGAGTCTCTGATCTAATGGAGTTGAGGTGATCACATGTTGTCGTTGTTTTTATCGGACTCACTTCTTTCCTTATCCGCTAGCATTGCCTACCGTACAATATTAGTATCATCTACATTTTTACTCTTATTTTCAAAACTTCACCTCCATTATATTTTGGCATTCCTCCAAAAGGTCCATTAATTTTTTTTTCTTTACTCCTCTTTAACTTGTTTACATTATCATGAAATTATTTAATTTTAATTTTATATTAAATATTACTCCCTCAGTCCCGTATTCTTTGTATGATTTCATTTTTGCACGGATTTTAAGGAAACAAAGTAAAAGTTGTTTGCCTTCCCAATTTTGCCCCTCCTTTTTTCTCTCACCAGCCATTCAAGAAAAACCCACTAGAACACACTATACACTTCTTCTCTCTTATTCCGATTTCTATGGTTCTACTTTTCTCTCCGGTGAAGAATTCTAAAATTCTTTCTTCCATGAAAATTTGAGATCAACATCTCCATACTCATATGGGAAAATATTTAAGATTTGCAATGCCTAATTTTGTAGAGATTTCAACACATTAATAGTGAGCCGAGATGAAACGCGAAAATGCAGATCTTCATGAATCCTTTCATTTCATTGAAGATATTGAATATCTGCATCGTCAAACTTCTACTTTCATTTCATTGAAGATATTGTTTTGGATTAAGTTTTGCAACTCTGGCTTTTTTCCCCAAAAAAAAAAGAAAAAAAAAACAATGAAAATGGAGTTTTGGTATCGGACTGTTTGCCTTGCTGGAGCAACTCCGAACCATGGTTTGGTCCATACCCAGTGTGGGACGCCGGCGCTGGAGGTGTTGAGATGGAATGGGTACTAATGCGCCCGAAAGTATGGGATAAATTGGAAGAACATGATAATAAATTGGGATATTGTATAAATTCATAGGGGTAAATTGGGAAAAGAGAATAATAATGATGTTCAATTTTGGAAAGTTGACAATATTTTGGGACAGACTAAAATAGAAAGTAAGACAGGTAAAATGGGAAGGAAGGAGTATTTTTTACAATCTTTAGCCTTGGGAGACATTTCTAATTTATACTAATTCATCACCTTGTAATACATGCGTCCACTTGGGTCTGGCCTCTTTAAAAAAAAAAAAAAAACTACGAAAACTTAAATTTGTAGGAGGAAAACTTTTCAAAAAACCAATGCCTACATTTGTCAAAAACTAATTCACCTAGATTTTACTGTTCCAAAATGAATACAAGAACTACTATTGGGGAGGGACTAAGGCAACATTAGCTATTCCCGCATTCTATTACTTTTTATTCTTACTTTGAATTTAAAAATTTAGCCAACATGAGATTATTTATATGATGAATCTTGAAAGTTTGACCATATAATTTTTATGAGTCGGTTTGATATTGTTGGATTTTATTGGGTAGTTTATCTTTTAATTAGTAAACTATTTCAACCAACTCTAAAAACTATTTAAATAAATTGCAAAATGTTGTGAAAATTTGATGTATTCTTGCACGTATCTTGTGTAAGAATACACTATAATTATCCAGAAAAGGGAAAAGGAAAGAAGATCAAGTTGAACTCCTTCAAAACCCACATTCTCATTAGCTTCCTCTCAATCTCCAATACAACATCGGCTTAAACATAAAACAATTATTGATCCGAGAAAAAGGGGTAATGGCCACATAATTATGTGTTAGATATATTAAATATAATATATCTAAATATATAATATCTAAATATATATAAATATATATATTTATACGAGAGAGAGAGAGAGAGAAATAGAGAGAAGAATGCCTTTTGAATTGATGATTAAAATGGCTTGTAACATAATGTATTTATACTAAGTTAATATGCCTAGAAACTAGGAAATGTAATCCCATGTACTACATGATCTATCCTAGTACACAGCTGCCACATTCCCATTACCATGATGATGCTATGCCACACCACCCATTTATTTATTTATTTTTTGATAATAATCTCTCGAGACTAATTCATTGAATCATAAGTGGAAACGTTTACAAGAAAGATTAATGGAATGGACGAACATTCCTTACAGTCAGACATAGAAACAAATTTCCTAACAATGTTATCGAAAACTTGAATCGCAGACTGTTTCACAAATTTGAAGCTGAAGTCGACAGGAGCACTCCAAGCTTCTTTACTGTCAATAGTAATTTGGTCAAACATAACGAAGGCATACTCTAGTTCAAAAGTAGTTGACACCACCCGAGTATCAATCTTCATTCTTTTGTGGTTCACATACGCCATTGACCAATTATCGTTCTACGTACGCCTATAACAAGAACTCGCCAAAAAACGAGAGGGAATAAACTCGCAAAAGAAGCGAGAGGGAATAAACTTGCTAAAGATGCGAGAAGCAACAAATTCGATAAATAAACGAAAGGTATAATAGCAACAAAACTTACTAATAAAAAAACAACACTGTTTTGAATCAAGAAAAAACCACTCCTTCCTACTTCACCTTTTGCAAAACCCAAAACCTTCTTTTCCTTATTCAATGGTGATGTACTTCTTGACAGATTCGAAGCTGGGGAAGAGGAATAACGTCGGAAGGGAAGGAAAAGGGGCGGCGATAACCGAAGAACACGGGGACAGTGCGAGATGGTAGGTGTGGTGGACGGCGATGGGGGAGGCGAAAATAGAGAGGAGAGGCAGAGAGAAAAGAGCAAAAGAAGATGACAATCGTGAAGAGGAGAAGACGCCGCCTCCGCTAAGCATGCAGAGGCGGCGGCTGCCGAACCAAGAAAAAGAAAAAGCAAAGAGTTATCACCCATTTATTAATAACTTCCTAACAAACTAATCACTACTTGGTTTATAGTAATTATAATAATACTATTATAACATTGTCCCCTTTAAACCAAGTTGGATATATTAGTCATCCCAATATCCTTTTTCAATTTGAGAAATGTCTCTATCTTTAACGGCTTCGTAAAAATATCTGCAACTTGACACTCACTTGAACAGTACTCAATGTTAATTTGTTTTTCAGCAACCAACTCTCTGATTTTGTGATACTTGATATCAATATGTTTGTTGCGACCATGAAATACATGATTCTTGGACAACGAAATTGCAGACTTGTTGTCACAGAAAATAGTTGTAGGTGCTTCCTACTTGTGTTGTAAAAACTCTAAAATTCTTCTTAGCCAAATTGCTTGAGTAGCACAATTTGCTGTTGTAATATATTCTTCTTCTGCAGTTGAAAGTGCTACAATCTGTTGCTTCTTTGAAGACTAAGAAAATATGGTTGAACCAAGATAGAAGGCATATCCTAATGTGCTTTTTCTGGTCTCAACACCTCCAGCCAAATCACTGTCTGTGTATCCATCAAGTTCCACAATTTCATTAGTAAAGTAAAAAATAGCATCATTACTCGAACCTTTGGCATATCTCAAAATTCACTTTGCTGCAGCCCAATGTGATTCTTTTGGTTCCTCCATGAATCTACTAAGTATTCCAACTCCAAAAGAAATATCCGGCCTTGTTACCACTAGATACCTCAAACTCCCAATCAAGCTTTTATAAGCTGTAACATTCACATTCTTACCAGACTCATCTTTGGACACCTTTAACTTTTCAGTTACCGAAGTAGAAACTTCAAGTTATTTCCAGTAAAAACCAAATCATCAACATACAGACAAATTATAACATCACCAGAATCATTGCATTTGACATACAAAGTATGTTCATGAGGACATCTCATAAAACCACTTTCAATAAAATATGTGTGAATGCAACCATACCATGCTCTAGGCGCCTGCTTTAAGCCGCCATATAAAGCTTTTCTCAACCTGTACACTTTATTTTCTTCCCCTTTCTTCACAAACCCTGCAGGTTGCTCAACATATATTTCTTCTTCAAGAAAACCATTAAAAAAAGCAAACTTGGCATCCATTTGATGCAATTTCCAATCATTTTGAGCAGCAAGAGAAATAATCATTCAAACTGTATCAAGTCTACTTACTAGAGAAAAAATCTCAAAATAATCAATACCTGGTTTCTACTTGTAGCCCTTTGCTACCAACCGTGCTTTAAAACAGTCAATTTCTCCATTTGATTTGTACTTCGTTCTGTAGACCCACTTTACTCCAATTGGCTTCTTTCCAGGTGGTAAATCTATTGACTCCCATGTACCATTCTTTTCAATGGCACAGATCTCCTCATCCATCGCCTTAAGCCAATGAGTTTTTGTAGCAGCCTCCTCAACGGATAGAGGGTTACAATCTGCAAAAAGAGCAAATTAAATAATCTTTTCATCAGACAGGTCATTATCATGACCCAAAACATAATCCTGCAAGCGAGTTGGTAATTGGCGCTCGCGTTGAGATCGTCGAACAGATGACTCTAGTTGTGAAGGAGACTACTGGACATTATCTAGAATCAGTTGCTTATCAACAATATTTTCAACAACAGGAACAACAACTGACCTTTCATCTTTAGCTGACCAATCCCAAGCACCATATTCATCAAAAGTGACATCACGACTTATAACAACCTTTTTAGTTTCAGGGTTGTATAGTTTATAAGCCTTTGAAGCATCACTATAACCAATGAATATACACTTATCACCGTTATCATCCAACTTCTTTCTCAGTTGATCTGGCACATGTGCATATGCCAAACATCCAAAAATCTTGAGATTTCTTATAGATGGTTTTCTCCCACTACAAGTTTCCTCAGGTGTCTTATCACGAACACTCTTAGTTGGACACCTATTCAACACATAAACAGCACAAGCAACAGTTTCTGCCCAAAAAGGCTTAGTCAGATTTTTAGATTTTAACATGCACCTCAACATATCCATGATAGATCTATTCATCCTCTCAGCCACTCCGTTTTGTTGTGGAGTGTATCTAGCTGTCATCTGGTGCTGAATACCATTCTCCTTCAGAAAATCATCACAAGCAATATATTCTGTACCTCTATCAAATCTCAAGATTTTAATTTCAAAGCCACTTTGCTTTTCAACAAAAGTCTTGAATTGTTTGAAAACATCACATGCATCAGACTTTTGCTTCAGAAAGTAAACCCATGTTTTCCTACTGAAATCATCAATGAAAGTAACAAAGTACTTACAACCTCAATGTGAGGGAACCTCCAATGAACACATGTCTGAGTGAATAATCTCCAACTGTTTTGCGGCTCTCCTTGACTTGCCCACAGGGAAGGGATCTCTATGCTTCCTCCCAATCAAACAAATCTCACAAATACGATCAGGAACATTCACAACAAGTAAATCAGAAACAAGCTCCTTTTTCGCTAGATAGTTTAATCCAGAGAAATGGAAATGTCCAAATCGCATATCTCATAACCAATTATGATCACAAATTTCAGAATTAAAGCAAGCAAGAAGTGCATGATTGATTTTCAAAGGAATTAGTCGATTTTGTGACATATTTACCTTTGCAACCAAAATTCCCTTAGCATCTACAATGGTACAACACCTCTGTGTAATATTTATCTTATATCCTTTTTCTAACAACTGCCCCATACTCAACAAATTTTGGTGCAGTTCAGGAACATAGAACACATCAGATGTAAAATTGTGAGTACCATCCTTCAATTGAATAGAGATTTTACCTTTTCCCAAAATTGGCACTTCTTACTTATTGCCAAATGTCACTTCAGACCGAACTGATTCATCTAGTTTGGAAAACAATTCTTTCGTCCCACACATATGGTTACTACACCAGTATCCAAGAACCATATGTTTTCGTCTGCAGAAAAATTATTACTGGCCAATAGTAAGGTTTTAGAACTCTCACGAGACTTTTCAGCAATGTTTGCTTGATTTCCACGATTGTCCTCATTGTATCAGCAATCTACAATCTTGTGTCCATACTTGCCACAATTGTAGCAATGAAATGGAAATTTACCTTGTTTGGTATTACCTCCACCTCTTCCTTGGTTGGAGTTACCATGTCCTCCTCCTTGATTGGAGTTACCACGTCCTCTTCCTCTACCAGATCCTCCACCTCTTTCGTTAGGGACAATCATATTAAGACTTAAGAGTGACTTGGCTCTTCAAAGCTTCTTCTGCAAGTGGTTTCGATTTTGACTCAATCCTATCAATATGACTTTCTACAATCCTATCAATATGACTTTCTATCATACCTTTCAGCTCTGCAACTGATAAGAGCTCGATGTTGTGTGACTCTATTATTGAAGCCACCACATGATCATACTTCATCGACAGAGTTCGAATAACTTTTTCAACCACTACACCATCTTCAATCGTATCTCCATATAACCTCATCTTATTCACCTGATCAATAAGACGAGTGAAATACGTATCTACTGTTTCTATAGAGGTTATCTCACAAGGATCATACAACTTGCTCAACGACGGCAACTTCGACTTCTGTGCCCGATCAACTCCTTTGTGTGACACCATTAGGATGTCCCAAGCTTGCTTTGTTGTTTGAGCACGAGCTAATTGCCCAAAAATTGAGTATTCAACACCTTGGTGAATCTGTCCCAAGGCTAATTAATCTCGCCGTATAGCGGCTGCATCAGCTCCTTCTTGTAGACCGGGATCAACATAGCTCCAAAGATTCTAGGCTTTCAAATGTGTGGTCATCATAATTTGCCAATAATTGTAATCGAGTTTCTCATCTAATTTGGGACCCGACCATACAATATTGAAATTTGTGGTCATATTTCACTAGGGAAATATCTTGGGATTGAAAGGTTGGACTGGACATTATCTAGAATCGGTTGCTCATCAATATTTAAAAAACCTTGCTAGAAGAACTAGAAACAGTCCCCTTGGCCATTATACTTCTCACTATTTTCATGCTTCATTAAAAAACCTTGCTAGAAAAACTTTGTGGGGACAAAAAAAACTAGCCAATGAAAACACTACATGATATATGACAGATTATATGTTGCACGGGTTGCCTCATTAAAAACCTTAGGCTAAGAAAACCTAGTGGGAAAAAACTTAGCTAAGGGGAAAAAGAGTACAACGATAAATCAATCATATAACTTCAAGGCATAATCTTCAGGATTTTCAGGTTTGCCTATTTAAGTATTTATTTGTAAATTTCTCCTTTTGACATTATTATACCATACTCATGCCTCATTAAAAACCTTAGGTTAAGGAAAAATCCCTTAGGAAAAAAACTTAAGGGAAAAAGAGTACAATTGTTGGTCTTTAAGACCCAATCATCAGGATTGATTCACGTAAGATGATACTCTCCATAAGATAATAATCTTCAAATCCCATACAAAGAATATTTCCAATAAGTGTAGAAAAGGGATTTTGTGAATAAATCTATTAGAGTGTTATAAGGGTGAATATTTCATATAATAATCGTGTGACTCTTCTGGAGCTCACATGCATTGAACCATGACATTATACATGTGTGTCTTGTAAAAATAGCTAGTACTAAAATAGCCTATCAATATTATATATTAGTTTCTTGTATAGATGTCAAGATCTTTGTATCTTGAAGATACCGGAGGATATGTTAGCCATATTCCAACGTACATTTCATTGTAGGAGGAGTGCTAAATATTGCTAGCAATTTCATTAAAAAAAAAAGGCATGTTGCGATGATAGATTGAACTTCTGGTCCTAAAATGGTGCTTCAACGACAATGAAGTAATTGACTTTGGTCCCAAAATATCCTTATTATACTCTTTGAGTCTAAACAATTCCTTATCTATTTCGAGAGATTGAACAACCATTAGTGTTACAAGTAAATGTACTTATCCATATAAAAATCTTTAAGACATTTTCAAGTAGGCTAATTGGTGTATAAAACTCCTTCAAGGAGAAGCTCGATCTTCAGGTCGAGACAATACTTGGGTTTCCCAAGTCTTTCATTTCAAACTTCGTCTTAGGCATGAGTTAACATCATTAAGTTATTTATATATTTCATTGATGTTTACATCATCAATATTGACTGAGATAAAAAATAAGTTCATTAGCAACCTTTTATTGAGCACATAATGGTACATATCATTCTTTCTTCATGGGGATAATAACTCCACTCACAGCCCTTTAAAGAGTACATAATGACACATATTTGTATTTACATATTCTTACTTCAAGAGGAAATCACTCACTCTAATGATCCATAATTATGTGGTCATGACGTTCATCAACTGCATATCTAAGTTTATTGTTCTGCCAATGATATTATATAGCAGAACTTAATGTCATTTATTGTGGGAGAATGTATTTGATTAAAATCAATCAAGGGTTTCTGCGTGAACCCTTGGCTACAAAACTCGCTTCAACACACCTCATTATCCTTATTCATCTTACGTACAAACACCCATTTGTAACCAACGGGGTTAATGTTCAAAGGTGTATGTGTTATAAAGAGTTATTTTAGCGAGTTGAGATACACCTTAATTAATTGCTTATTTATATGTTAAATAGTTATGACACTTCTGGTGCCTAACTCTGGATCCATATTATTGTCATATAACGAGAGCAATTGTAAAGGTAGATATGTTGTTGACAACTATAATATTTTTATCATGATTTTCTCCCACATTATAAAATTCATGGCAATTTCTGAATCAACCAGATTCTAGACATTTCCCAAAGATACTCAGATTTGGTCGTTCCGCATCCCTAGTATTATGTCTGTTTGGTGCACCTATAAATTTACTAGGATTTTTTGCCATTTGGACGAACGTCTCCAGGACATAATTATTTAAGGTATTCCAAGAGTGACAATGTTTTTTTACTAGATCTAGTACTATGATTTTTATTACTTACACGATAGATCTCCTATACTTCTGGCGTCAAGGGGTATCTGTAGATATATCTGGTCCAAGTTGGGAAGGTATACGAGACCTAGTCACTCTGTTATGATCAGTACGATTAATAGATATATTTGGTAGATTGATTATCTCCTGTACTTCCAGTTCAGTCTAATTAACTAGTACGTGGATTTAAATAATGAAGATCTTTTTCGGCATTCCATTGAATTTGGGTTTCTTATCTCGCCCTTAGGCAGAAAAACAATCATCATTAAGTATGCAGCCAACGTACTTAATTATATATTGATCCCCTATCATGGGCTCTATGTATTTAAACAACGATTTATAACCAATATATATTACCTGGTTTCTTTGATAGCTCTTAGAGGTACGCTATGATGGTGACATATGAAAATAGACTGCACACTAAAAATAATGTAGATTGGGAAATGTTTGTTTTGAAAAACAAATACTAGGTGTAAAGGGGGTATAATTGTGATTTGCAGTGAATCAGATTTTGGTAAAAATATTAGTATCTAAAATCTGACTCATAGTAAAGTTAGAGCTCTTAATAATTTACCTTCTGGATGGGTAAATTTAAATATCCAAGACTCATGTTTAATAGTTTCTATAGGAAAACTAGCACTATAAATGGGCTTAAATTTGGACAAATAATAATCATTGACCTTTGAGCCATGATCAAGTCAATTTGATACTAGCTAGAGTCATATAAATTGTCCTAGTGCTCTTATCATATGACAAAACCATGTTATTATTATTTTTGTATGAAACCAAAGAATAAGATACCACATACCATGCTCTAAACAATATATACTAGAAGCTCACTTCATGGCCTATAGCAAATTTGAGTAAATAGATATTCTCAAGATTTGAACAAAGGGATGAGCATTATGCAATATGCTTATTATATTGCATATTATCATTAACAATAATCCATTAGGCAATAACATGAAGCGCATAGTTAATCAACTAAGCATAAATAATGTGGCTCTAGTATCACATGTTAGATATGAATTAAACATGATCTAACATAAAGTTGATGACATGACTAACCTTTTATAGCAGCAATAAAGGGAGCTCTCACTATTTAGTACATAAGTAGATCTAGATGGCGTGTCATTTGGAGATGCAAATTTTCATTGAACTTGGGACTTCCATCTCCTGCGCCCAGATTCATCTTTTGCAACAAAAAATCCATTACAACGTTTGCAACTGAACTAAAATTCCATTGCAATGGAAATGCAACGAGCATTTTATCACCATTTTAAATTCCGTTGCAAATTGTAATTTGCAGTGGAATTTGAGCACTTTGCAACGGAACTCTATCCATTGTAAATGAGATTTTTTCTTATAGTGTATAAAGCTTTTTAGTCTATGAGAAATGAATAACTAGAATTATTTGTAAACTGATATTTGCATTGCTGCTTTTTGATTATACTCTCTTAGCCAAATAAATAAACTTCTTGGACTCATAGTCATCACTCTAACAAATTTTAAAAAGTAAAAAATATCTATAATATTAAAATATTAAATTAAATTGAAGATTTCAATCCAATATCTATAGGTATTTTTAATTTTGTTTTTTATATGTTCTATTAAAACAGAATAAAAAATTGCAATCGTCAATAGGTATGTTGACTTTTAATTGAATACTTTGATTTAATTGAATACTTTGATATTATAGATATTGTAATATTATAGATATTTTTTAATATTATTTTTTATCTGTTTTGAATTCAGTTCAAAAAATTAAAAATAATTGTTATAATTTTATACTCAAAATATCTGAAAATATGTTAATACAGTTTAAATGTTAACACTACTTTACCCAAAAAAATAATAATAGAATAAGCAAATAATATAAACAGTTTAAAAAGCTTACCAATCAGCTCCTTCTCATTTAAAGATGGGTTACCTTTTAGAGAAGGGAAGGACTTTAGTCTGTACATATGCCAAGGAAATTTTGTCTGACCTTATTTCTTTTAAAATTGTCTCATGGTTGAACTGCAACATATATTCATGCAAACTGGTCTTGTATATATGATAATTAGAGATTACAAAGAAATTTTTCATAGCATACACTTTGCATTTTTCAAATTTGTTAATGAATTTGTCTAGAACAGATTTTGGTATATGAGCATGAATGACAGTGCCCTGTTCATATTGATGGATAATACACTAGACATGGGCTACATGGACCAGCCCAAGAAAGCAAGTATACTTTCTAGAGACTTCGTATCCACAAAGTCCCAAGAAAGTGGGGGACTGGATGATGGATAATACACTAGGCCTGGACTACATGGACCGGCCCAAGAAAGCAATTGGATCAAGAAAGCCCAAGAAGGACCATCAACTCAAAGCGACAAAAGAGTTCGATAAGGATTAAACTTAACACTTGTGATATTAGCAAGTTTAGGGTCTATTAGTTAGAATGTAACAGGGACTCCCAATATGGGGCGATCCAGGACTCCTATTCCTTGTAGGGCTCTGGGCCCAAAATATGTATAAATAGACCCTCCACACATGGAGAGAGGGACAAGCAATTCTGAGCAATACAATACCTATATTCTCTCGCTATATTTTCCTACATATTTCCTATATTCTCGTCTAACAGGTAGTGTTGGCCTGCCTTTGACTACCCAGAAGTTATAAAACCAACATAAAACCAACATTGGCGCCGTCTGTGGGGTTTAGGGTTTGTACTTTCCTCTGAACTTGAGAAAATCTGATACTGAAAAGCTCCGTACTTTCCTCCAAACTCGAGAAACAGGGTGACTACACAACCGGAGAAGGAACCAGGCCTGCCAGCGGGAAATTCGCAGGAAAATCCCACCATGCACGAGCTACCCAACCAAGAGGACCCTCACAAAGGGGAGAGAATCGGTCCGGGGGAGCATTTTCTGGGCGACGAAGTCCCTCAGACCCAGCCGAACGAATTCCTGAAATGAGGCCGGACGATCGGGGGAAAACCATCGAAAGATGAGCCACGAAAGAAAGAGGCCCCCGCCGGACAAGAAGGCGTAGGCGAAAACTATGATCCAACCTCGAGTCAGGATCGGGAACATCGAGATGTAAAAATAAGTAACCTCGCCAGGGAACTAAAAGACCTCCAGAAAAAGATGGAGGGAGGAAGGGATCAGCCGATGGCACGTTCCCTCCTATCCGCCAATCCGTTCACTTTAGAGATACAGGAATATTGCGCCCCTAAAAACTTTCAATGCCCGGTAATGCCCACATACGATGGAACAGAGGATCCCAATGACCACCTGATTGACTTCCAAGCAAAAATGATGATATTAGGAGCAGAAGACCCAATGTATTGTAGGGTATTCTTTTCGACACTGAAGGGGGCAGCACAGCGATGGTTTTTATCACTACCACCTCGGACTATTGATTGTTTCGAAACCCTGGGCGAGCAATTCTTGACATACTTTGCGGGGAGCATAAAGACTAAAAGGCACTTCACAGCCTTAACCGCCGTACAACAAGGGGAGACGGAGACCCTAAAGGAATTCCTCGGAAGGTGGAAGAAAGAAATACAAACGGTGAAAGGTCTGGATGACCGGACAACCATAACATTATTTATGGAGGCCTTAAAAGCTGGCGATCTGTTCGCAAGTCTCCGAACTGATACCCCAGAGACATACGCTCAGGCCATACAAAGAGCAAACAGATACCCGAAACAGAGGAGGCCGTACGACAAAAACAGAGACGGCGAGAGAAACGCCCGTTGGAGGAAACGAGAACGCGTCCAGTGGATCGATCGTCGAAACGAAGGGATAGGATCAATCCTAGCCACCCGCCGGTAGCCCACCGACCCCGGGTCATCCCTACCCTGGGGGCAAGGGCGGTACAGGAGATACACCCGCCTCGGGTAAGGGAGGATCCCCCACCACAAAACCCCGCGACAGTAGTCAACCACATACCGGTAAGACAGGGGAAGTACTGCAGATTCCACGAATCCCCAACCCATAGCACGGAGGAGTGCACCACCTTGCAGAAAGAACTAGAGGGATTGATAGAAAAGAGAATAGCCCTCAAACGAAACATGGGACAACCGCCCCAGGGAGGCCGACAGCCTCGAGGGCCGAATCAGTGGTAAAGACAAACGGAGAGACCCAAGCAGGAGAGAAGGCCCGTGGGACGGGAGGCCGAAGCGCAACCCGAGACCCCTAGGATGGCAAGGGAGCCCCAAGAAGAGCAAGACGATCGTAGCAGAAAACACAACAAACTCGTAATCCACATGGTTTGCGGGGGACCAATCGGTGGGGACAGCGCTCGGGAAAGGAAACGCTGGGCTAGACAACTATACATAGGGGCAGTACAGCATAAAGCACCGCCCAAAAAGGGCCGGAGGGACCCCATTATCTTCTCAGATGACGACTTACCCGAGGGGCCAACCCCGCACAGGGACGCCATCCTGATTGCAATGGACGTCAACGAGGCCACAGTTCGAAGGGTATTCGTAGACACGGGCAGCAGCGTCAATGTCATGTATCTCGAAACCTTCACCAAGCTGGGAATAACCAAGGAGAACCTGCACCAAGTGAGAACACCTCTTGCATGATTCACAGGAGATAACATAGAGCCAGAAGGATGCATCACCCTGCCTATAGAGATCGGAGAATACCCTAGGGTGCGAGCTATAAACATGGAATTTGTGGTGGTGGACTTGAAATCAGCACACAACGTGATATTGGGAAGACCGGGTTTGGAGGACCTAGGAGCCGTAGTATCGCTCGAGCACATATGTCTGAAATTCCGAACACCAGAACGAGTGAGGATCGCTAGATGTGATCGCCAAGCAGCACGATCCTGTTATCTCCTCACATGTCGCCAGATAGGAAGCCGAGATCTACAAGTGCAAACCATCACAGAAAGGACCACAAAGGAAGAAGCCAGGGACAGGCCAGAACCCGCCGTAGAATTAGAAGAAGTAGCCTTAGAAAGCTTGAAGCCCGATCAAAGGGTCCGGATAGGAAAGGGGTTAACGGAAGAAACCAGATCTGATATCTTACGGACATTACAAGAATATAGGGTCTTGTTCGCATGGGGGCCGAAAGATATGCCCGGGATAGATCGCTCAGTTATTACCCACCGCCTATCAGTAGACCCAGCCGTCCGGCCAATAGTACAACGAAAAAGGCACCTGGCAGCAAATCGGAGGGAGTTTGTGAAAAAAGAAGTAGCAACCCTATTAGAGATTGGACACCTCAGGGAGGTGGTATACCCGGCTTGGTTGGCAAATGTCGTATTGGTGCCAAAACCACCTGCATGGAGGATGTGTGTGGATTACACCAACCTCAACAAGGCATGCCCCAAAGACCCCTTTCCCTTACCCAGGATAGACTAGTTAGTAGATCAAACGGCTGGATGTGCGCTACTCAATTTCATGGACGCTTTCAGAGGCTACCACCAGATATTTATGGACGATAAGGATGAAGAGAAAACAATCTTCCTCACCCCAGACGGGGTTTACTACTACAAAGTGATGCCGTTCGGCTTAAAAAATGCAGGGGCCACGTTCACTCGAATGGTAGCTAAGGTGTTTCATAGCCTACTCGGGAAAACCATGGAAGCTTACATGGATGACTTATTGGTAAAAAGCAAGGAAGAGACTGAGCACGCAATGGATTTAAGAGCCTGCTTCGAACTCATGAAGAAATACAACCTCCGATTAAATCCCAAGAAATGCGCCTTCGGGGTCCGAGGAGGTAAATTCTTAGGTTACATGGTAACTCAAAGGGGAATAGAGCCCAACCCCGAGAAGGTAAGGGCCATTCTAGACATGCAACCACCCACCAGTGTGCTGGAGATACAAAAGCTAACAGGACGCTTAGCAGCCTTAAGCCAATTCCTGTCTAGGTCAGCGGAGCGATCCTTACCCTTCTTCCAAGTAATTAAAAGAAGAGAAGGATTCGAATGGACTCAAGAATGCCAAAACTCCTTTGAAGAATTAAAGACATATTTGCTATCCCCCCCTTTGCTGGCCAAACCTCAAGGGGGAGAAACCCTGTACCTTTACATGGCAGTCAGCGAGCGAGCCCTGAGCTCTGTCCTAGTACGAGAAGAGGGAACTCAACACCCGGTTTACTACGTGAGCAAGCTTCTGAGAGGAGCAGAAACTCGATACACGCCATTAGAAAAGATGGCATACGCCCTAGTTACCACCGCGCGGAAGTTGGTCCCATACTTCCAAGCCCACCCAATAGAAGTACTCACCGACCAACTGCTCGCGGGAATACTGAGAAACCCAATGTCCTTGGGGCGAATGATGAAATGGGCCATAGAATTAACACAATACGGAATCGAGTACAGGCCCCGACCTTCCATCAAGGCACAAGCACTAGTAGACTTCATAGTAGAATGCACGGCGCAGGACCGGAGAGAAAAAACAAATAACGACGCCCTAAATGAGTGGTGGGAACTAAATGCAGATGGGGCAGCCAGCGCCAAGCACTGCGGAGGGGGAATAATGTTAACCACACCAGAAGGGTTCAAGGTGTATTACTCCCTGGAATACCAATTCAAGGTGTCCAACAACGAGGCAGAGTATGAGGTAGTAATCGGGGGCATAAGACTGGCAGTCGCGCTAGGAGCGCGCAACCTGCGCATCAAGACAGACTCGCGGCTAGTGGTAGGGCAAATCAAAGGCACATGTGAAACCAGAGGGGAAAATTTAAAGATGTACAAAGACGTTACAGAAGGCTTATTGGAAAAATTAAAGGCGCATGAAATACAACACGTGCCCCGAACAGAGAACGTAGAAGCATATTTAATGTCCAAAATATCCCTGGGAGGAGTCCCAAGGCACTTGTCACAGGTTTGCAGAAAGGAGATCATCTACGCACCTAGTACAGAATCCCTCCTAGTAGCCTTCGTCACCTCAACAGGCGTGCCTCCCTTACCCAAATGGATGGAGAAATTAACAAACTACATCACCAAAGGAGAACTTCCGCTGGACCCCACGCAGGCGGCCAAAATCAAACGAAGAGCTCCAGCTTACCGGCTGGAAGGTAGCCAGTTGTATAAAAGGTCTTTCGGTGGCCCGCTACTGAAATGCTTACAGCCCAACGAAGCCGAACAAGTAATAGAAGAGGCCCACAAAGGCATATGCGCCGCTCACCAAGGAGCCAATACCTTAGCAAGGAAATTACTGATCCAAGGCTATTACTGGCCCAACATGGTCCACGATTGCATTCAAAAGGTCCAGAATTGCCAAACCTGTCAGAAGTTTGCAGAAAAGTAAGGTAGGCCGGCAACCTTCTACACCCCCGTCACCATGGCGATACCCTTCGCTAAATGGGGAGTAGATCTTTTGGGATCACTACCACAAGCCCCAAGACACCACAAGTACTGCATAGTCGCCATTGACTATTTCACTAAGTAGATGGAGGTTGAGCCGCTGGTAACGATCACAGAATACCAATGTCGCCGATTTTTATGGAAAAGGATAATTTGCCGTTTTGGCATCCCCGAACACCTCTTCACAGATAACGGGCGTCAATTCGATAGCAAGGATTTCTCAGAATTTTGCAAGTATTATGGCATTCAGCACACTAAAGTATCGGTGGCATATCCCCAAGCAAATGGGCAGGTACAAAATGCCAACAGAACCATCATGGATGGATTAAAGAAACGAATAGAAGAGGAAGGAGGTGCATGGGTCGACCAGCTAGACTACATCCTTTGGGCCTAAGGTGCATGGGTCGACCAGCTAGACTACATCCTTTGGGCCTACGGTGCATGGGTCGACCAGCTAGACTACATCCTTTGGGCCTACCGAACTACTCCCCGTCGAGCAACAGGAGAAACCCCGTTCAGCCTCACATATGGTTTCGAGGCTAAAGTCCCTATAGAAGTCCTGAGCCCCACGGACAGGACATTGCATTACGAAGATCAAGCGAACGAGCAGATGATGCAGCTGGAAAATTACGAAGATCAAGCGAACGAGCAGATGATGCAGCTGGAAAATTACGAAGATCAAGCGAACGAGCAGATGATGCAGCTGGAAAAGAACTTCCTCGAAGAACGAAGAGATGTGGCCCAGTGCCGAATGGACTTCCTCGAAGAACGAAGAGATGTGGCCCAGTGCCGAATGGCGGAATACCAACGGGCAGTAAAAAGGTACCAGTGCCGAATGGCGGAATACCAACGGGCAGTAAAAAGGTACCATGACGCTCGAGTAAAGCCTAAGTACTTTGACTTAGGCGACTTGGTACTCAGGGATACGCAAGCATCACAGCCAAACCAAGGAGGAAAGGTTGCCAAAAACTAGGAAGGTCCATACAGGATTGCAGCAATTGTAAGACCCGACACCTACAAATTGGAAACAATGGAGGGCAAGGATGAAACCAATAGACTAGAAATCTGAAAACAGCAAGTATAAGCAAGCAAGTTGAAAAAAAAAAAAAAAAAAAAAAAAAAACTTCAGCCCCTGGCTGACTGCCGGCGATCGGCGGTCGCCGGCCGCCACACGAAAGGCAATCAGCTGGGCATTTTTTCCAACGGTTCAAAAAAAAATGATGATGAATGAATGAAGGATAAAGAAATGAATAGCAGAAAAGAGGATGGAGGGAAAGGAAGAGGCAAAAAAGCACAAAACATACCAGTGGAGCACGAAGGAGGAAAAGGATGGAGGGAAAGGAAGGAGGGGAGATGTTAGAGAGAGAAAGGATAAGTGGAAAATGAGGGGGGAGTAAGGTATTTATAGCGGTGGAAGTAAAAAAAAAAAGAGTAAAATTTTGCAGACCAAACAAAACAGGAAAACACAATTATACTTTCCCGAGACTTTGTATTTACAAAATCCCAAGAAAGTGGAGGACTGGATGATGGATAATACACTAGGCATGGGCTACATGGGCCAGCCCAAGAAAGCAAGTATACTTTCTAGAGACTTCATATCCACAAAGTCTCAAGAAAGTGGGGGACTGGATAATGGATAATACACTAGGCCTGGACTACATGGACCGGCCCAAGAAAGCAATTGGATCAAGAAAGCCCAAGAAGGACCATCAACTCAAAGCGACAGAAGAGTTCGATAAGGATTAAACTTAACACTTGTGATATTAGCAAGTTTAGGGCCTATTAGTTAGAATGTAACAGGGACTCCCAATATGGGGCGATCCAGGACTCCTATTTCTTGTAGGGCTCTGGGCCCAAAATATGTATAAATAGACCCTCTACACATGGAGAGAGGGACAAGCAATTCTGAGCAATACAATACCTATATTCTCTCGCTATATTTTCCTACATATTTCCTATATTCTCGCTATTCTAACAGGTAGTGTTGGCCTGCCTTTGACTACCCAGAAGTCATAAAACCAACACATATATAAAAAGGTTAGGATTTAAATATAGAATTACATTTTCATGGTTCTATAATTTCATGAAAATACTAATTTCTATACAGACTCATGGAGCAAAGCAGGCTTACCTCTGAGTCGTGAAATACGATCTCCTTGCTTTTTATTTCATTCGATCCTTTCCGTAATGGAACCAAATATGTAGGGATTACCCTTAACTTCATAGCACTTGTCTTCTTGAAGGTAGACAACTCGGTGGCCAGACAGTACATACCGATAGTAGAATGCAAGTATATGAGAATGAAAAAAAAATATCTAGGTTTGAGACTGTTTCAATGCGTTATCAAATGTAATCCTGATGAATTGACATGTCTACTATATATAGCTGTAATTTTTTTTCATTCCCGGAAGGTATGTATCGATTCACGAATCGTTTTAACCGATTCGATTCCCTAAACATATTTCGGCTGTTAAATTAACTCATGACTCTGAATAACAATAAATATGTATACTTAATGATTGTTAAGCTTTTATTTTGCGCCATTTTTTTAACCTACATAAGAAGTGGAATTGTGACTAAGGCGCCTAAACCACTAATTCTAACAGAACACGAAACGACGACGTTTAGTACTGGGTGGCAAATATCCTAAGTTGCATTTACTGCACTTGCTACGGCTTTTTTTTTATAATAGAAGATAAGTAAATCTAGATGGCGTGTCATTTGCAGATGCAAATTTTCATTGAACTAGGGACTTCCATCCTGCGCCCAGATTCATCTTTTGCAACAAAAAATCCATTACAACGTTTGCAACTGAACTAAAATTTCGTTGCAATGGAAACGCAACGAGCGTTTTATCATCATTTTAAATTCCGTTGCAAATTGTATTTTGCAGTGAAATTTGTGCACTTTGCAACGGAACTCTGTCCATTGCAAATGAGATTTGTTCTTCTAGTGTATAAAGCTTTTTAGTCTATGAGAAATGAATAACTAGAATTATTTGTAAACTGATATTTGTGTTGTTGCTTGTTGATTATATTCTCTTAGCCAAATAAATAAACCTCTTGGACTCATAGTCATGACTCTAACAAATTTTAAAAAGGAGCAAATTGCCATTTTGGTCCACTGGCTATAGGGGTATTTTTAATTGCAGTCCACGACTTTCAAAACTGTTAATTGCATACCATGACTATTCAATTTTTATCAATTTTGGTCACTCTGGCCAAATTACCGGCCAAATGTCGCCGGAAAATTCTAAACCCTAAAATAATGAGGGTATTTTAGTCATTTCATGTCTGTTGTCTTCTTCTCCGGCGACTTCTTCTTTTCCGGCGGACATGCTCTACTTCTCCGGCGTCTTTAAGCAACCAAGCAAAAATATTTTGAACTAAAGTTATGAAATTCCAGATCTACTTGTATCAAATCCAACTGAAATCAAAACCCCCCTAAAATACCACTGTTTGTTCGGTTTTTTGTACAAAGCTTTAAGCTTTGGTTTTTTGTACAAAACCCCTAAGCAGATAATTTGCCGGCTCTCATTAAAACTTCAACCATTTTTGCCGTGCTGTGAAAGGATTGGCATCCCAATTTGCTACTGTACAAAAAGTAGCAGATAAGAAGGAGCAATTGGCTACTTTTGATAACCACTCTCCTATTTTGCAGTAGCAGATAAGAGTCGTTCATCCCCATTCTTAAGCTCTGTACAAAAATTCATGGATGCTTAGTCCCCCGGAGAAGAAGGAGGAAAAGTTGGTTTGCCGGAGAAGAAAGGAAAAATGTGAAATGACTAAAATGCCCCCATTATTTTAACTTCCGGCGATATTTGGCTGGCAATTTGGCCGGAGTGACCAAAATTGATAAAAATTAAATAGTCATGGTATGCAATTAACAGTTTTGAAAGTCGTGAACTGCAATTAAAAGGACTCCTATAGTCAGTGGACCAAAATGGCAATTTGCTCTTTTAAAAAGTAAAAAATATCTATAATATTAAAATATTAAATTAAATTGAAAATTTCAATCCAATATCTATAGATATTTTTAATTTTTTTTTATATGTTCTATTAAAACAGAATAAATAATTACAATCGTCAATAGGTATGTTGACTTTTAATTGAATACTTTAATTTAATTGAATACTTGATATTACAGATATTATAGATATTGTAATATTATAGATATTTTTTAATATTATTTTTTATCCGTTTTGAATTCATTTCAAAAAATTAAAAATAATTGTTATAATTTTATACTCAAAATATCTGAAAATAACTAAAGCTATATATATAGATATATACTAGTATACTACTGCCCCAAAGTTCCATTGAGAAATATACTACTAAATTGGATTTACGGGGATGGGTAATAGTAAATAATTTTCTACTGCCCAAAGCCTATAATAAGACCCTTCCATGAGTTCCATCTCCTCAATCCTCACTCTCAACAATTACATACCCTGTAGCAATTAGCCCTCTCTCACCCACTCTCCCTCTCTGAAATACAAGAGAAAGCAGACTTCTGAACTCTCAATTTCTCTCTCTTCTCTCTCTCGCCTGTTTCCTTTTCCTTTAAAGATTGAAACTTTTGCTTCTGCGTAGCCGGCTCTAGTTGTCACTACTCTCGAAGATCTTTTACTTTGTTAACAGATAACAAAGTCAGGAAGCTCTTTTCCCCCTCATCAGTTCAATTCCATTTTTGTTCAAACAAAAACACCCATTTCTCCATCTGTTCTTGTCAATTTGTGTTTTTTTGTTTCAACTGAAAAAGAAAAAATGAGTCAAGTAGAGTTATTGAAGATCCAGGTATGTTCTTGGCAAACTCCGTGCGCCATTGTTGATCAATTTTTCTTTCTTTCTTTTCTGCTTTTGTTTTTTATTTTTTTATTTTCAATTATATATTGGGGTTTGATTTGAGTTTTGACTGGGTTGGCATGCTCATGCAGACTTGTACCCTAAAAGTGAACATTCACTGTAAAGGCTGTGAGCAAAAAGTGAAGAAAATCTTGCAAAAGATTGATGGTAATATATTACCCAAAACTTTTATGGAATTGTTTTTATTTCTTGACAATCACTTTGATTTCTTTGCGTTTTTTGTTATGTATGGGTAGGCGTGTACATCGTAAAATTCGAAGAGGAGATGGGCAAGGTCACCGTCTCCGGTGATTTGGAGCCGGAGACGTTGATCAGAAAGCTGAACAAGAACGGCAAGCATGCTGAGCTAATCGGTGACACAAAGGAAAATAATGGCGAGCGGGTTGAGGACAGCAAAGGTGCGAAAAGGAACAAGGGCGGAGGTCAAAAGGGTAATAATACCAATCTTCCGCCGCCGCCGCCGCTGCAGCCCAAATGTATAAACCTTCCTCCACCGGCGGCTATGCTTAATCCTCAGCAGATGAAGGCTCTACAAGATCTTATGACTAAGATTCCGCCTCGATACAACGTCCCCGTCAACGGTGACGGTGCGCAGGTTCCGATCCCGAAATCTGTCAAGCTCGACTTGCCGGAGAGTGATGACGTCGTTGAAGGCTATGAGGAGGAGGAGGAAGGCGGGATGGACGATGTGGTGCCAGTAAACAAGACGAATCAGCCGCCTATGGTGGGTAATGGTGGCGGCGCCGGAATTTCTATGATAAATGACCGTGCACGTGCGGCTCATGTGACGCCGCCGAACAGGATGGCCTTGAAAGCTGCTCCAGGGGGTAATGTGGGGCCAACGGGGGGTATGCCCATTCCCCCTCAAGTGGGCCCCATCCCCAATTTCCAAATCCCTACTCCCCAACACATCCCAGCTACCGCCGTGCATGCTGGGTATTATCCTGAGACTCCGGCCAGGAACCCCCTCCAACCCCAACAACCCGCCGTGGCGGCCAATTCCTATCCTATCCCTACATCCCTCCATCCCCTCTCTATTCATCCTACCCCTACCCTCCTCCACAGGACAATTATTACAGTGAAGATGAGAACACTACCGGATGCAGTGTCATGTGAAGATGGCGGCGGAGGAGGTGGCGGTCGGTGGCGGCGGAGGCGGTTACAAGCTATACATGTAAAAGAAAAGAAAAAGAAATTGAAAACAGTTGAATGACAAGCTAGTTTGGTGCTAGAGGAAACCAATTAATCAACCTAATGGCATACACTTAAGATTTAATTTAAAGTGTAACTTTTTTTAGTTTAGTTGTTTAATTATACTTTGCCCTATAGTTAAAGTGTTTATTTGACTTTTACCGCTAATTTTGATTATAGTTGTGGTAAAGATAAGTTTACCTATTATTCCAATCATACACTTAAAAATTATTATTAAATTGCTAACAAAGTGAACAACGGCTGAATTAATCATAATTTATTAACATTGTAATTGTAAATTATATAAATAAAAATTGTTTTCCATAATTTATTTTTTTTTATAGAAAAAGAAAAAAGAAGGAGAGTCATTTGCGGGTTTAAAAAAAAAAAAAAAGCTTAAATTTACTTTCAGAAAATTTACAAGTTAAATTATTCCAAGTGAAATTATCTCTGAATTTAAAAAAAAAAAATGCACCAGGAGAAGAGAACAACAATAAATCTCAATTTCCCATCAAATTTAAATATAATTATTAATAAAAAAAAACAAATATGCATGCAAAGACTGAGAAATGAGAATATTGGATAGACTTGAGTGGTGGCATATTCGTGTTTGGAAATTTATATAGTAATGGAGATCAATGTTTCTAGATGTACTACCATTAAAATTTAAATAATATTTAGCGTTTTGGGGTTATAAATATTATTTAGGTTTGGTAGAAAGTTAATTGGTATACATATTATTTAAGTTTGATAGAAAGTTAATTGGGAAAAAATAGATTATGCGGAAAAAAATCAGTTTCGAAACTGGAAAAATTAATTTCTAAAATGTTGATTTCGAACCGTTGATTCTAAAAGGTTAAAATCAACCTTTCAGATACTTTGCTTGAACCATTCAAAGGAAATTAACATAATTTTTCGGTGGCTGCTCCCGCTCCCGCCCCACTCCACCCCTTTATATCCTTTTTTTTTTTTTTTTTTTTTCTCTTTTCATAACTACTTTCTCAACCTAGGAACAAGAGTTAGTATTGCCTCGACTGAGGCTCGAACCCACCATTTCCCGTATAAAGGAAAGGATTTGATGCCATTGGACTACAAGTTTTATTAACTATTAATTTTTTAGATTCCTGCTTTCAACTAACTTTTCAGCTAGGTGTGTTGAAGAAAGCGGTTTCTGATATTTATTTTGTAACATTGCACTACAAAATCAATTTTTAACTCATAATAAAATTAAGGCAAAAACTTGTGTGAGACCGTCTCACCGTGAGACTGGTCGGGTCGGATTGGGTTAAGATGTAAGCGTAATACTTATATGCACAAATGTCATACTTATATGCTCAAATGTAATACTAATCAGGAAAAAAAATTTGTTACTTATAAGGGTAAATGTAATATTTTTAAGTGAAAATACAATACTTTTACATTTCGATTTAAAAGTATTACATTTTTCCTCAAAAGTATTATATTTGCCCTTATAAGTAAGGGGCACTTGTCAACATTACTTATTATGAAAAATGTATTACTTTTTCTCTTATAAGTAACAAATTAAAAATTGTATTCTTAGTTATTATTATATTTGAGCATATAAGTATGACATTTGCACATATAAGTACGACATTTGCATGGTGCTTCGACCCGACCCGACCCGTCTCACGAATAAAGATCCGTGAGACGGTCTCATACAACTGTAACCCTAAAATTAATTAATTCACATATCATTTTTCTTGTTTCTCGTTCCTTTTCTTCTTTTCTTTTCTTTTCTCATTTTTTTTGGTTACTTAAGTTACGTAGTGAGATTAGGGTGGAATAGTAGGGGGGAATAAGTGACAAAGGGCTAAGGGCACTATTGGCAGGCAGGCAAGAGTATCTATAAATTCTGTAAAATGCTCTTAATCCAAGGAGAACAACTGAGTTAGGAGACAACTTATGCTACAATGTCATTTGATGTTTCACAAGTAGTGTAGGAATTTGCAGTGCTTAAAAGTTTTGGTTCTTTGCCTGAACATTGATAACATCAATCATTCTTGAATTTATAACCCTTCCTTTTTTTTTTTTTTGGAAAATACATTTGCTCTTATGTTCATTCCATCAAACTCCCCATTTTCTTTTTCCTTGGATGCTCAATTATAGCATGCAAAATAATTGATTTACCCGAAATTAAAATTAAAAGTACCTTACTGTGTAGGGTTTTTATTTTTAATTTTACATTATAGATTAGAAAAGTGAGATTGAAATCATATATTTTAATTTACGGAAAACCCCTCCGTTGTTATCTAAAGGTACGCTCTGGATGAATCTTGTATTATAACAGTAGCTAGCAGAGGATCACAAGAAGGTACTGCAAAACAGCTTAGGTTACCCATAGTTGATTGGTTCAAACCGAAAGAACAAATAGACAGCTCCCGCAAGAGTCTAACTTGGTCAATCATATACTCCCCCACGTCCATTTGTAAAATAAAAAATAAAAATAAAGATAAATAAAAATAGTTGTATTTAACACAATTTTATTTATTTTTTATATAACATATGTTATCTTTACTACTATGAAATTAATTTGAATTTGGCTCGAGTCAATTTCAAAGTTTCAGTCTTACTCAAAAGAATGTCCGGTCCAAAGCTATTTAATATGACACGACCTTACAAAAGTCGAACCTACATAATTTGTAAGTAAACAAATAAAATGTGATACTATTTTTAATTTATTTTTCCAATCAGGCTCACTTAGTTAAATTAATTTTAAAAGTAAAAAATTAATCGTGTTTAAATTAGGAAAGTATACATTGTTTGGAACGGGCTAAAAACGAAAGTATGTAGTACAAATAAAGTGGAAAGGGGTTTTCAAAAAAAAAAAATAATAAAGTGGAAAGGGATTTTTTTATATTTTTTTTAAAATATTCATTGTTAAGTTAAATGATTCTATAAGTCAATATTCCATTTCTAGTAGTTCTAGAGATTATGCAATAATTTAATTTAATAACCCCCCCCCCCCCCCCCNAACCCCCCCCCCCCCCAAAAAAAATATTTTTACACGTGTAATAGAGTAACATTTGACCAAATTAAAGTATAGGAATTTTCTCTTTCAATAATATAGATTTTGAGATAATATCTTTTTAGTTTTTCGATCACATAAAGTGATAATTTTGTTTTTATTTTTTATTTATCAATTTGAATTTTTTTCGTCTCTTAGGTTTTTAAAATTGACAAGTAGTGTTAGATTAAATTGTCTCAAATGTACACTCACTTTCATCGAATTACAAATTTCAAATATTTTGAAATGATTTTGCTATCTTTGAAAAAGTCAAAAAAAAAAAAACAAAACAAAAAAAACTAATTAAATTAATAGTTAAGGATTAAAAATAAAAATGGCATTGTATTCCGCTATTAAAAAAAAAAAAAAGAGCTAATTACACCATTTGAGTGATTGTGAGTTTTCCTCGGCACTTAAAAATATAGAATTAATTCATCTATAAATTTATATACGACTAAAACAGTGGTGTTCGCTCTCTTATTATTATTATTATTATTATCATTTTTTTCATCTCTTTAATTTTGAAAACTTTTCATATCTTTAATGGTTATAGGAGAAGAATAATTGAGGCCATGTCATTCATGGAGAGGAATATTGTTCCGCTAGGCTATTGATACAAGTATAGACAAAGGATGATAGGAATATGCTAGGTTTTAGATATATAATTGCTTGGAAAAATTTTACAATTACATACCATGGGTTACAAAGTTACAATAACATGTACATATTTTTACAATTACGTAACATGAGTTGCATTTACTTGGAAAAATGTTTTAATTACACATATTTTGTTTATTTGATGGTTTAATTTTACATTTTTTTTTAAAAAAAATTCAATAACCCAATTGCACAAAAGGTATATGCCCAGCTGGTAGTTGTTAGCAGATTGGGTTAGATGGTATGATTGGTCGATAACATTAGTTGATTATAAAAATGTGTTTGGTATAATTTCTTTCCTAAAAAAGATAATTGGAAAAAATTATTTTGAGTATCTTTTTGAATTTTAGCATTTTTGAGTTACAAAAAGCTGATTAATCAAACACTTATATTGATTTTTTAACCAAGTCAAATAGCTAATAGTGGTCAAATAAGTCAAAATTGACTAATAAGCTAATTATTTTACCAAACATGCCATAATTTCAATGGCCTATTCGACACTTATTTCAAAATTATATTATGTACTTTATAAATTATATTTTGTTTATATGTACCTCTGTGTGGCAGCCGATCGAGGGAGTCCAAGTAACTAAGCTTCAACCAAACTTGTTTCTGTTCGTCTTCTACCACGTCATGAGTACTATTAGTTGGAATTGTCGTGACTTGGGCAATCCACGTACAGTTCGAGAGATTGTGGACCTTGTGTCTTGTAAGAAGCCTGAGTTCCTATACCTGATGGAGACCAAGGTGGGACGGGTACACGCAGAGCGTCTCCATGTCAAGCTTGGTTCTGAAGGACTGTTTTACGTTGATTCTGTTGGTTTGAGTGAGGGTCTGGCTCTGTTTTGGAGGAAGAAATGCACGACCAGGGTGTTGAGTTATTCACAAAATCATATTGATGTGGAGGTTAGCCTAGTGAGCTCCGCATGTTGGCAGATGACGTGTTTTTATGGGTTTCCGGAGCGGGGATGGAGGAAAGACTCTTGGGATTTGCTTAGGTCTTTGGCTGATAGGTCCTCTTTGCCATGGGTGGTCTTAGGAGATTTCGATGATCTCTCATACCAGATTGAGAAGATAGGAGGAAACCCACACCCAGCTGCTCTTCTTTAAGGGTTTGGGGAAGCAGTGGATAGTTGTAGGTTGGCGCAACTGCCTATGCAGGACTACCAGTTCATTTGGGAGAGAGGTAAGGGGACTGCAGGGTAGATGGAGGAAAGATTGGACAAGGTTATGGCCACCACAGACTGGTGCAATTTACTTGACAAAGCTTATGTGGAGAATGTCTTGACTCGCACGTGATTATAACATATTTTATAACAAACAAATACCCTGAGTATCGGGTTATCGATCCACAGGGAAGCGGGGCGTGTCAAACAGTAGTTACTAATATGTTCTTATGAAGCTAATCCTAACAAAATTGATGTTTGAATGATTGCAAATTTAGTAGTAAAAGAGAATAATTAAAGCTTAGTTGATGAAAACAATAGAGAGAGAGTGGGATTTTCGGGATTTAAGTGTTTAATCTCCTAATGTCAAACTAAGGTGAAATATCTAATTTGGGTTAGACAAGTGTTTAAGATGCATTCAGGAGCGGAATTATTCCCATAACTCCTACAAGACAAGAAATAAAACAAGCATCTTAAACTACTTAATTAAATACACTTTTCCAAGAAGTAAAAGCCAAGTGCAATTGTGGGTGCCCTAGTTTATATCCTAACTCCCATCAAGACATAAATTTAGCAATTGAAACAAGCAATTGGATCCTTAATCACAAACATCAACAATATTAAATACAAGTCATCAAACCCAAATGTAAATATATCATTAAAACATGAAGAACAAGGCAAAATAAGGTTCATAAACACTTTTCACCCAAAAATCCCAAAGTTACTTTAGCTAATCATAGCTAGTATTGAATTTAAAGCTCAAATGCTAAAGAGTTTACAAAGACTAAGAAAGTAAAGGAAAGGAAAGGAAAAGAAATTCTCCCAAATGTAGCTTTCCAAGCTTTCCTTCTTCCTCCCAAAGCATTTATATCTCCTTGAGGTGACAATCTTCTCCCCAAAAGTGGTGGATCCCTCATTTACTTCCTTGAAGAGACAACACCCTTACACTCACTCCTTTTTGCCTAAAAAATGCAGCTTCCTTTTTTTTTTTTTAGGGTTTTGGGAAGATGAGCCTTTTATAGTAGGAGCTAAATAGGGGCAAAATAGAGAATTCTGCAGAGCTGGATTCTGTACTGCGCAGGATTCTCGACGCGTCGAGACAGGGGCTCAACGTGTCGAGCCTTGGATTTTCGAAATAGTAGGCTCACTGGAACTTCTCGACGGGTCGAGCACTGGTCTCTGCTCAAAAATTTTACACATTGGAAATTTTGGACGCGTCAAATCTGATCCTGGACGCGTCGAGGCCTCAATGTAAGCATTCTTCATCCATTTTGACACCAAGTATGCCTTCAAATGTTCCCTTGCTTTTGCTTTTGATCTAAAATGGTTTCAAAACACTAACAAACACCATAAAACACTCAAATGAAGCATTAAACCATATCTATATGAGAAAGCAAGGAAAAAGGCATTGTTGATGACAATTTAATACACCAAGGCTCAAAAGTAGATTCAAATCAAGTAGAAAAATATGCACAAATGAGATTATATCAGCACGTTTGATAATTCAGATATCTTTTTGTGTGTTAAACCGGCTAATCTACGGATTAATGGGGCCTCCAGGGGGTTCAAATTTGATATTGCCTAGCTACTTAATAAAAGGTGCAGGGGGTGGTGGAAGATGCCTTGAAGGATAGGAAGGCGGAAGGGCTCATAAGCTGCTTACATCTATGTGGAGAGAGGTTGAGGAGGTGGGGAGAAGATCACTTTCACAAGTTTGGTGAGCGCATAAGACTTCTTCGCAGGAAACAACTGTCCTTGCGTAGGGTGAGGGACCCAACCTTCTTGGCTGAGTTCCAGCTTTTGGAGGATCAGTTGGCCCGGCTAGAGGCCCAGGAGGATGCTATTTGGAAGCAGCGAGCCAAACAACATTGGTTGAGGGGAGCGGACACGAACACATGGTTTTTCCACAGGTATGCCTCTGCCCAAAAGAAGAAAAACTCTTTGTCTAGACTTAAGAATGATTCTGGGGTGTGGGTTGAGGGTGAGGTTATGAGGCCTATTGTATTATCCTATTTTGAGAATATCTTCCAGTTAGGTGGCTCTACCCCTATGGAGTCATTTTTTAGCTCTATCACTCCATGGGTCTCTAGAGGGATAATGAACTTTTATTGCCCCCATTTGCTTATGATGAGGTTAAAGCAACCCTGTTTTCTATGTTTCCTGATAAAGCCTCGGGGCCCAATGGGATGAACCCTGGGTTTTATCAGCATTATTGGGATGTAGTAGGTGAGGATGTGTTGGCCTTTGTGGTTAATTGCCTGAGTTCTTGTTTTGGTCTCAATGACACTAACGTGGTGTTGATTCCTAAGAAGAGTATTCCTGAGTCTGTGTCAGACTTAAGGCCTATTGCGTTGTGTAATGTTGTTTACAAGATTATGGCTAAGGTTCTGGCAAATAGAATAAAGCATCTCTTCGGTGGCCTGATTTCTTAGTCTCAAAGTGTGCTCATTCTGAATAGGCTCATTACTGACAATATCCTAGTGGCAGTAGAGGTGGGGTATTTTCTGAATAGGAAGCAATGTGGTATGGTTGGGTGGGGAGCATTGAAATTGGATATGGAAAAATCTTATGATTGTATGAAGTGGCCCTTTCTGCGGAAAATGATGCTGGCTTTGGGCTTTGCTGAAAAATGGGTTGAGCTAATTATGCTTCATGTTACCACTGTCTCCTATAATTTCTTGATTAATGAAGCTAGTAGTGGGCAGGTTGTGTCAACCTGTAGGTTGCGCTAGGGAGACCCCCTTTCCCCATATCTATTCATCATCTGTGCGGAGGGACTCTCTTTGCTGCTCCAGAAGGCTTAGGCAGAAGGATCCATACATGGTTGTAAGGTTGCTAGGGGTGCTCCTCTTATCTCGCACCTCTTTTTTTTGCAGATAATAGGCTTTTGTTCTTTAAGGCAAATGTCCACGAAGCTGGGGCGATTAAACATTGTTTGGATGTATATGAAGGTATGTCTAGTCAGGCCGTGAACTACCACAAGTCTAGTATTTGTTTTAGTAGGAACACTTCTAAGAGTGATAGAGAAGAGGTGGCTGGTGTGCTAGGTGTTGCTCAAGCAACAAACTTTGGTAAGTATTTGGGACTGCCAAGCTTTGTGGGGAGGAATAAGAGAGCTGCCTTTTCATACATTGAAGATAAGATCAGGCGAAGAATCTGTTCATGGAATAAGAGATTATTGTCCCAGGCTGGCAAAGAAATCTTGTTGAAAAGTGTGGCCCAAGCAATGCCCACTTTTTCAATGCGTGTACTATGAATAAATACTGGTGGGGTACTAGCATGGAGAGGGGGATACATTAGAAGGCCTAGGATCGATTATGTGTGCCTAAGAAGTTTGGGGGTTTGGGTTTCAAGGAGCTCCGTGCTTTCAACTTGGCAATGTTGGGTAAGCAGGCCTGACGGTTCTTAACGATGCCTCAGTCCCTTGTGGCGAGAGTTTACAAAGCAAGGTATTACCCGATGTCCTCCTTTTTTTATGCTACATTGGGAAATTGTCCAAGTTATTGTTGGAGAAGTATTATGGCTGCTCAGGATCTTGTGTGTGGTGGTGTTAGGCAGAGAATTTATAATGGCAAATCAACTTTAATTTGGGGCCACCCTTGGCTGCCTGATGATGCTTGCCCAATGATTCATACGCCCATGCCTCCTCAGTTGAGTGGTTCACTTGTTTCGAGTTTGATTGACAAATGGACTAATTCATGGGATCACTGTATTCTAACAGATATTTTTTGCTTTCTGATGTGGACCGTATCTTGAGAATCCCTATACCCCTGGACTATGAGGACTTATGGTTTTGGTACGGTGACCCAAGAGGCTGTTATACAGTCAGGGGTGGTTATAGATGCATTGTTGGGGACTATGCCAATTCCCCAAACAATTTTGATAGGTGGATTCCCTTGTGGAAAATTAAAGTCCCCCCTAAGTGGAAAACATTTATGTGGAGAGCGTTTACTGGTATTCTCCCTGTGACTACAAATTTGCTTATAAAGCGGGTAGAGGTGGAACCTGCATTTCCAATGTGTTGGATAGTTCATGAAGATACAATGCATGCTCTTGTTTTGTGTGACTTTACTCAACTTGTTTGGCATAAGTCACACTTATCTATCTCTAACATTATGGGCAACACTTTTATTATGTGGTTTACAAACCTATTGAGCTCCTTGTTTGAAGATGACGATTGCTTGGCAGTGGCAGTTCTCTATCACGTGTGGCGAGCAAGAAACAATGCAGTGTGGGACGGTTTTCTTCCGGCTCCAACAAAAGTGGTGGCGTCGACGGTGGCTGCATTACAGGTGTGGAGGGCAGTCAATTATGGCCAACAGTCGGCTGGGCAGTCCATAGTGGCGGATGGTGCGGCGTTGCTCGTTCACACTGCTCAGGAGCCGGAGGGCCTTCGACCAACGTGCTTCTTCGGTGCCAGCTTCAATCCGGCCACCTTGAGGGCTGCTTTCAGGGCTATTTTGTTGGCGCCAGATGGAGGTTTCGTGGTTGCATGCGCCGGCCTATTGCTCGACTGTTTTTCCCGCTGATGGTGGAGACTGTGGCGTGCAAAGAGGTCCTGTCCTAGCTCAAGGGTAGGGGCGTGGTTTCTGTTCAGTTATACACGGATTGCTCTCAGCTCTGCAGTGGTCTAGGCAGGGCATATTCTTCATTTTATTCCTATGTTGGTTTATTTATTGATGCATGTAGGAGTGCTATAGCCTCTTTTTTATATTGTCATATTAGTTTAGTTTCTAGATCAACAAATGTTATTGCTCATACTTTTGCTACTGTGGCGGTTCATTACGCTAGCATTCTGTACTGAGACTCTGTCCCTCCTGACTCTATTTCTTCTCTCTTATAGTAATCTACATTGCACGGTTTTATATATATATATATATATATATATATATATATATATATATATATATATATATATAGAGAGAGAGAGAGAGAGAAGTCGGGAAGGGTATTCTACACATACTCTCAATTTATAGTCCATATTTTACTCCTTAATTACTCATGCAATGCCTTTTTTTTTTAGTGCTACTGACTTTGTTACAATGCAGTATCTGTTCATAATTACTTTCTTAACCTACTGAAGCGCAAAAAGTCAATACATACAATGTCTTTTGATTCATCCAAAAAAAAAAAAAAAAACTCACAGTTTTTATTTTCTTTTTTCTCTTCTATCAATAATAATACGTGACAGAAATTTTACTGTTTAGAATTTTGAATATCATTTTCCTTATATATAAAACAAATTAACAGTAAAATAATGCAGCTATGTTTATTTCAGTCAGTGTCTATTGGCCTCCTACCCACCCAGCTTACAAGTGTGCTCCCTCCACTATTCTCTCCTCCTGCCTCTCCTTAACCTATCTGACTGGAGCTTTATGCAGTCATATTGATAGGGCATCTGTCTACAATCTATTCTGTATCCATATCATCCACTCTCCTTTTTTTTATTTATTTTAATTATTATTATTATTATTATTATTATTATTATTATTATTATTATTATTAATGTATTCATCTGTTATGCATTTAATACTGTTCTTTTATTTCTTGTCAAGAATTTCTTATTTAAAGAAATTTATTTTGAAGAATATTACTTCACTCCTAAATTTACTTTGTAACGTGGTAATAAAATTCTATACATTTGTGGTAATAAAATTCATACATTTATTGTATTGCGCATTGTATTAAGAATATTTTATTTATATTAGAAAAAATTACACTTTTCGTCCCTAAGTTATAACGTAATTATAGAATTCGTCCATAAGTGTATGTTGGTCATACTCATTTTTTGTCTCTAAGTTATCATTAGCGTTGCACTTTTAATTTCGTCATTTTACTAATAAAACATTAGAGATGAAATTTACAATTTTAGTATAACTTAGGGACGAAAAGTGCAACGTCAATGATAACTTAAGGACAAAAAGTGAGTATGACCCACACTCAGAGACGTATTCTATAGGTTATTTTTATTAGGTAGTTTTGTCAATTTCCGGGTTTAAAGGCAAAGTTCTCTTCGCACAGTCTGGATCAGCGCCAGTGAGCAGTCTAGTGGGCAGTTTTATTCAAACCAGATTTAGCCTTCATGATCCACTATTTTTGCTCAGATCTATACTTCTGGTTGAAGCTTATTATGAGTGGATTTCAGCTGCAAAAATTGAGGAAAGTTTGGTTAATGGTTTGGCTATAAATAGAGCTCAAACTCATGGGATTCATTACACTTTTAACAACAATATTTATCCCGATTTGATCACTTTATTATTCAAGAATTTACAAGAGACTCCATACTGGTTTCTTACATTGCTTCACGTGTTCTTATCAGCTGGGTTGCTTAGTTGAAGGTTCGGCCGTGTTGGTGAATCTTGATGACTTGCACAGTGTCAGCTTGAAGATGAGGAAGGCTTAGCTAAGAGTACTTTTTGTAACCATTAGTGTAGGATGGTTGTTGTGTGACTCCTTGTAACCCTTGTGATCATCTAGTGGATTGGGCTGACGTGAAGTGCCCCGCAGACGTAGGAGTGGAGCTCCGAACTGCGTAAACAATTCTGGTGTCTGGTTCCTTTTTTATTGCTTTATTGTTTTTATGCTTTTATTTATCTGTTTCTAGTTGATTAATTTTTCAGATAAATAATTCTTTTAAAATAAAGTTGGAACCTTTAACTAAATTGTACATTCAAGACCCACAATACAATTTCAATTGGTATCAGAGCCCGGGGACTTAAGTTATCAGTCTAACCGATCTAGCTACGGAATTGTGTTCCTTGAACTTACAATTGTTAGACATGTATGCCCTAGGAGCCAAGCATTTATTGTTTTGGGTATTAATTTCTTATTAAATAAATATAATAAATAATTATTTTATTTATTTTATTAAGGCTTAAATAGTACTTGATATTATTCCGTACAATCTTCACTACAAGAAAATTGATCATTAGTGAGAGGTAAAACCGTCACTAAAAATCCAAAAACCATCATAAATGACTTATAATGACGGGAAATTTACCGTCACCACCCATCGTTATTTCTTCCGTAGATAAAAACAAATAGTGACGGGATATGATACCATCATTAATAAGAATATAGTGATGGTATGTTTACTGTCACTAAAACTTTCTTTTTGTGACAAAAAATCCCGTCACTAAAACAAATACTCACTAACATAATTTCCTCTCATTATATTCTTGTAATGATGGATAATCCCGTCATTAATATTACTATTTGCCCGTCACTAAAAATTTTAATTTAGTGTCAAATATCATTTTTTTTAATTTTGTATATATTGTTATTTCTCATTAAATATTAATTTTTGTAATACATTTTTTATCACTAATCAATATTATATTATGTTGTAACTATAGATATTGTGTTAGTAAAAATTAAAACTTTTTCAACAATGCAATCAAAGTAAAGTTGATCAATATATTAAAAGACTTCAACATCACTACCAAAATGAAATGTTTCATACAACTTTGTAAAGACTAAAGACAACGAAACTACTTATAACAAATAGCCATAGTAATGTATTTGTTGGCTATTTTGAAAGGTGAGACTGTACAAATAAACATATTTAGTTTAGACAAAAATCAGCCCCAAAGCAAATCTATATTAAACCACTCCATTTACTCACTCAAAAAAGAACCGTTCAACAATCAATAATGAAGAATCCATCTGTTCCTGATCACTGGCCTGAGCCTCAAAATGGCAAATACCTTTGTTCTTTTCACACTGGTCTTCCCTATCAAACCTGCTAAAGTAAAATTGTATTAAGAAAAGGAGAGACAGAAAATGGCAAAAGGAAAGATGTTGATACTTAAAATAAAAGCATGGGAAAAGATAATATAAAAAAGACTCACATTTGAATAAATGCCACGTTTTTTAGCCCAAAACTTCACACATCGTAGAGTTGTCCTGAAATTCTAGAGTTCAGAAGTTCGAGATTAGTTTTATGGACATTTTTTTAAGAAAAATTACTCATTGATTTATTTCCAATTCCAAGTTCAATATTCATATTTATAGAAAATTACCTCAACATTTGGAACAAGCTTGAGAATTTGATCAGCAACCCTGCATCCATTAAGGCTTCGTGCCGTGGCTCATCAACATTGTACAACAGACACATTGGATATGTCCATATTCTGTCCACAATTAAGAACCATATAGCATTAGTACAAACATAACAGGCTGCAATGTGCAATTCATATTGACATAAATTCTATAATGTGCTATCCTCAATAAATCAATCTGAAAACTACAGTAAATAGATTAGGGCACGTTCAATAAATAGAAAATTTTGGAAAAAAAAAAAGAAAAAACAAACAAGCAAAATGGAAAAAATAAAAAGTAAAAGGGAGAATGGGCTGTTTTTTCTTTCCCCAAAGTGGAAAAGCTCCCTTATTCTCCAATTTAAAAGTTGGAAAACACAGGAGAACTGGCCTGTGTTATGTAATATAATCTAGGTGTTTTGCCTGAACTTACAATAGAAATTTAAACAAACAATACTGCTTAAACTATCCACCAACAAAAATAAAAACTTACATCAGATACAATTAGTAGAGAAATACTGGCATACAGGAGATCAATTGATACACCATCGAACTTCAATTTTATAACTGGGACATTTGCATATGGTACGCTGCACAATTCGGTGACTTCTTTCATTCCCACAAAAATGTTGTGCAGTATAAAGAAGAAATCTTCCTGAAAAAGAGGGCAGAGAGTCAAATAGAAACCTAAATACTGATGCCCAGCCTCAGTATTTAAGAATATGAGTGACGAAGAATTAATAAATGAAGTATTGTAAAATGTTCCTAGTCATAGGAATTCTAATTGGGCATTAGAATTCCGATAAGACTAGCACATTGTCCTTCTTATGGTGAGTCTCATGCCATTCTGTATGAGATACAGAGAGTGGACATGTGGATGGTTGTTAGAGAACAAGTCATTGAACATTGACTGACTACAACGTACCGCATGGTGTTTACCTACGTGTCATCGGTATGTTGTATGTTACAAGTATGCAATAATCCTTTGACTTGAGACGACATGGTTGTCTCGTACATATGGTGGACTAGTTTTTGCCAGTATGCGTCTTTTGTTCCTTATGTGACTATAAGTGTACTTGGTGGCCTAGTTCAGTATTGTACGGAGACATGTGTGCGTTCAATAGAGGATCCACCGCCTTGAGGTAATAAGGATGTTCCAGTCTATTCAATAATCATAAAACGAGAATCTCTGGCCAGAGTATAATGAAGTTGGACTTCAGGTTAAGAATATTGAATAGACATATTGACCAGGTTTATGGGTTTGACCAAGTTTGACCATTACCTTTATCTGGTTCGGAACAAGTGTTGTGTGGAAGGAATATTGCATGATATTTGTAACGGAAATGTTCATTATAATATATTAAAATATATTCATTGTCAACTAGGTAGTCATGATATACTGCTAGGTGTCACTCATGACTTACGAGTTATTTAATAATGAGTTATTAAATATTACTCGTTGCTAGTTTGACTATGAACCTAGAAAGTCACACTATACCGGTTCATGGTAATGCTGAGAACTTTAAAAGAAATCGATAAAGATTTATCGATATTGAATTAATACATTAATAACTGATTAATGAATTAATTCAATACTGGGTAGATTTTGGCTTTTAAAAGGCTAGCACCTTTGGGCCCAAACCAGACTATACATATATATATATATATATATATATATATATATATATATATATATATATATATAAAAGCCTTGCCCTATTTCTTAACTAAGAGAAGTGACAGAGAGATTATTCAGAAAAGAGTTTTCACGTGAAAATCTCTGGGAGTTCTCACGTGCCTGGCCGGTGGACCGACTAGAGGCCGGACGTTTGGACGGTTTTGATTCTGCCAAAGCACGCTTCAAAGGTAAAACTTTCTAACTCCCTTTTTACATAGAATCATAGAAAAACGATTTGATGCTTCCGCTGCGCATGTTTGTATTTTTCTAACAGTGGCATCAAGAGCCAGACTTTTTCTATTGATTTTATTTTTAGATTAATTTGTGGCTTTTGATTTTTGATCAAAAAAATATTGGGTTAATTTATTAATATAATAATTTGATTATCATATGAAAAATGTTTTTATTAATATATATTTGATATATATAAAATTAAAACAAAAAGAAAAAAAAATCTTTTGTTTTTATGTAAAAGAGTTTTACGTATGAGTTTTATGCGTATTTTCTTGATTCATCTTCCGATCGTCATCTTCCCTGCGAATTCTTCTCTTCTCGCCTGATTTTTCCGGTGGCTTTAAGGCAACGGCAGCCTGGCCTCACGAAAGGGTTCATCGCCGGAGACTCCTGTAACGGTGACGGCCGGCGATGTGGCTGATGGCAGGAGACGAGATAGGGCGACCCAGGCGTGACGGAGAAGAAGGCGATTGGAGAATCGACATTCTTGCTCCTGGAGAAGGTGATGAACTGTTCATTGCCGGAGACTCCAGCCGCAGATCCGGTAGCGACTCCAGCGAGAGAAGCAACCGGAGATCTGCTGCTTGTTCCTAGCGTTCCGCGCTCCAATGGGGTTGCCGCTGGCAGTCTAGCTCTGCGTCTCTCCTGGGATGGCAGTGATTTGGCTGTTGGCAGGAAAGGCGGTCGAAGATGAGGAAGTGAACAAAGTTGTTGGCCGGGAGGTATAGCCGGAAAATATGGCTGAAAGTTTACGCAAATTTTGAAAAAGTAATATTACAAATTAAATTATGAGATAATTATGGTAGTATTATATTCAAAAATTTTAAATATGATAATTAGAACTATATTACTAAATTAAATATTAGATATTTATTGTTGATATTAATTGTTATCATTTAAAAAAAAAAGATTATATATATGATAATTAGAATTATATTACCAAATAAAATATGAGATATTTTAGGTGGTATTAATTGTTATCATATTTGTAAAATATTCTATAATGATAATTGAAAATTAATTACTACTGATTTAAATATGAGATATTTTGGTAGTATTAATTTTTATCATATTGATTATTTTTATAATTGAAAAAAAAATTAATATTTTTGGAAGATTAGATGATAATATATTGTTATTACCATATGGAATATGATTTTTATGGTATTAATAATTATATTATTATAATCTTGAAATATTTATTTTTCTTCTTAAATAGTGATTCTTTTATATGATAATTGAATGCTATTTAGGTAAGTTTCTATGATTATAATATTTTAGATTAAAATGTTTAATTTAAAATAATATTATAATAGTAATTAATTGATTACATACAAATTAAATTTTGGTATGAAATTAATTAATTAATGGAAGTTATGATTTGTTATATGGAAATTGGTTTCCATATAAAGTTTTATTTAGATTGACCCAAGTTTTTTTATTGGTATAATTGGATTATATCTTATAAAGCCACAAATTAATGCATTATTTATTTTATGCTATGTTTGGATTGCTTAGCATGTCGGTTTGGTCATGGACTTAGGACCCTTTGAATGAATGCGATTTATTTTGGGTTTTGCACCGTTTTTGGTGATTAATTAAAATTGCGGCCTGCGTGCTTCTTATCTATTATTGTAATGTAAATCCCTTCTCGAAATATGTACCCCTTTTCTGGTAGATAGGAAATGTATGTACAAAGATCCCGAAGACTTCAAGAGTTGAAGACCCGAATTCTTCAAGAGTTGAAGACTTGTATATGTATGATGGAAGCTTACATGTAATAGATAGGATTTTAATTTTTCACTATTCACTGTGCACAGTCAAAATTTGTTGGCTCAATTTTGACTATTTAGAAGTCCATGACCGATATCGAGTTTACTTTTCATGCACTTTATATATGTGATATATGTGAAAATGTTGCATGAGTAAAGTGAAACATACTAATTCTTAAAATCTTCCCTTTTATTAAATATTAAGTTGTAGCGGTTAGGCCTCAAGGGTTGAGATTACCTAATCGTGGCTCTCCACCATCGTAAGAAATCAAATATTTTGCTTAGCACGGTGTCGGCTATGCCAACATAGGGGCAACGTGTTAATTTTAAAATATTTTGATTTTCTTATTTTAAACATCTGATGTGGTAGCACTTAAAAACTTTGCTTTTCAAGAAACCACTAAAGGTGAGAAAAGTCAAGGTTCAACTCTACTTGTTACCAGGATGGTGGTGATGGATTTAATTAACCCGGGTAGCCCGAATCAATAAACCCGATAAGATTATAGGGGGTATGACAAGTATGGATCAAAGTGCACCTCGGAGGTACTTGTATATATTGAACAAATAATAAAGCTATTACAGGATTGGTAATAACAGGAAAAAGATGTCGTTAAGACAAAAAAGTGGAAGATGTTTTGTTTAGACAATGTTACATGTTTATATACTAGTTGTAAGCCTAACAAACCCGGAGAAAACCCCACGAGCGGGCCTGGACCGCCTCCTACGCCGGAAAGACCGCGTCAACCACTACCCGGGAATCCTGGGCCGAGCCCAGAGCTCGGCCCAGCCGACCTCTGGAGAGGTCGGCCCCTGGCCGAACGGACCCGGGTCGTGCTCTCGGGTCGGGTGACCCTTGACCCACGCCCCGTGCTAACTCCGTGGCGGGTCCGGGTATAATTTATCCATCATCAGTCCCCCACTCTCTGAGTTGCGATAAGTCGTCAGCGAAAGAGAGTAGACTCATAAAACTGCGCCTCTGGAACACCGCTCCACCCCTACAATCATGTACGAAATATTACCCCCACCTTCGGTTAAAAATAAATATCCAAGAATCCTCGGTAAAACAGAAGTTTTATCGCGATGGAAGTGCACACACAGATGAATTCCGAAATTTAGAGCCATCCTTATCCCTTACAAATCTTCTCCTACCATAATTCCTCCACCCTAACCCCTATAAATGATCTTGTCTCCATCCATCCACCTCTACATCACCATCAATATTCACCCTTCCACACTCAACCATCACTATCACCTTTTTCACTTTTTGACTTTCCCAAAAAATTCAAATTTTTTCAAAATGCTATCCACTTTCCCCCCCTTTTCTTCTCCCCCTCCACCTATATAATCCCCCTTTCACTTTCATTTGGACTTTCACACCACCCACACTCCCACAAAAGAGCTCCGCCCGAGAGAGAAGGAAAACCGCCGCCGGTGACCTCCGCCGACGTCAGCCGCCGTCGACCGCTGCCGGGGAGTCCCGCTGTCAAGTTCCACTGCCGCCGCCGAGTGCCGCTGTCGACGCCGCCGAAGCCACCCTGGAGCCTTGCCGACGACGCTGCCCCGTTGACACAGCCGCCGCCGAGCCCTGCCTGCGTCGACGTCAAACTACTCCACCGCGGCGCCGCAACCGTCGACAACGTGCAGCACCCCCACGGTCGGGCTAAATCCCCGCCGAACGCCGTCTATCGGCTCGACTCCTCTGCGATACCGTGTGGTCTGAAGTCGCCCCCAACCTCGGCCGAGAAAGAGGAGAGAACACCGCCGAGGGTGACCACGCCGCCGAGATCCGCCGCACTGCCGAGCCCTGCCGACAGCGCCGCTTCGCCGCCGCGACCGCCGACGCCGAACCACGCCACCCGCCGAGCTCCGCTGCCGAGGACCACCGACGTCGAACTGCACCGCGACCGCCGACCGCGTGCCACACCGACACCGTCCGTCACCGAGCTTCGCCGCCGACGCCGTCCGTCACCGCCACTCCCCTCCGTCTAACGAGGTCGTCCCCGCCGACCTCTTTCATTCGGCCAAGTCACCCCTTTGTCACCCCAAGTTTCCACTCGCCCTCCCTTCGAATCGGGTGAGTAGTTTCACATTCTTCTTTTAGAGTTCCACTTGATTCATTCCGTGCATGCCATTTACTCCTCAAGATCCTTATGTGAACTTGTTAGACTCCATAGATATTCTAGACTTGCCCATGGATAACGGTGGGCCCTCCCCCTAGATCAATTTCCCCCTCCTCCTATTGAGGTTGACATGGTATTTGGGCGACCCGCCATTGCGGCACGTCCTCTTCGTGCCCTCGTGCCAACCGCGCTTCCTCACCCTTCCCACTCTATGTTATACACCGAGCTTGATTCGACCACCCCCGACGAGGCCACCGTGTCTCTTAGCGACTATGACATCGCGTGTGCCCGGTCGTTGCTAAAACCATCCGTGGAGGTTGTGGTTCCTTCCCCGGGGAGTAGTATCCTTGAGCCGCCCTCCCCGAATTATTTTGGCGTCCACCTCCGGTCCCTTGAGATGGGCCTTCGCTTTCCCCTGAATTCGCATGGTATTGCTCCCAGGCAACTAGTGCCCAACTCCCACCGCCTTCTAGCCCCCTTCATGGTTAGATGTGCTCAGGTCGGTGTCTCTCCCACGTTGGATCTCTTTCAAACCTACTTCCACATTACCTGTGCCCCCGCCAATCTGAGCAAGGGGTTCTCTTCTTATAAATTTTGATCGCGTCGACGGGCTGACGGATACTGCGGTGCTCGTGACAGAGAAGACTTTGGCCGACCTCGGTTTCACGCGGCATGCCGATCCTCTTTCTCCTCCAAGGGCGGTGGTGACCGAGTTAGTTTTGTCGTCCGGTGAAGATGCAGACAAAGATGAGTCGGATGAGAGCGCGGACGACCCCGACTACGCGGCCGACCTCTGGCCCACTGACCACGCACCGGCTGACCTCGGGCCTGCCGACCTCGCACCGGTCGACCTCTGGGGGGCTGACCCGTCCGCCTCGGCGAACCCGTGCCCGGGTTTGATAGCTTACTGTTCTCCTCGTTGCGAACCAAGTTTTTGAGTCGTATGTGTAACCCTTGTCCTCTCCTTTGCAGAGATGTCTGAGTCGTACAAGGCTATGATTGAGCGCCTACGTAGCCGCGGCCCTGCTTCCAAGAGACAGAGAACCACAAGGAGCAGTCAAGCGCCAGCCCAGCCACCGGCGCGCCGTGCTTCGCGCAGCCGTGATTCGAGGCCCAGCTCCGATTCTGCCACGGTCGACCCGCCGGCTCGCGCAGTTGAGCCCCCGAGGGCCGCGGCTCCCCCACCTGCGCCAGTGTCTGCCGCCCCGCATCAGTGGAGTCTCCCTCTCCCGCCTTCAGCATCTCTCCTACACGGGGATCTGCCCTTGGCCGACATTTTGCGCGGCCTGGTTCTCCCCTGCGACCTTGCGCTGTGTGAGGGTGCTCTTAGTGACTTCCTTTGGTTAGAGGTATGTTATTTTTCCCTTTTCGTTGTAGTCGAGATATTGTGTTTTGTGTTGTGCTCACCGTGGTTGCCGCAGGCATTTATTCACTATTGTGGTGTGGGGGACACCTTGGCGGTGACTCGCGCCAACTCGGAGGTGTCCCAGACCAGCTTGGAGGTTGAGAGGAGTGCGCGACTGACGTCGGACTCTAGAGTGGCGGCTCTGGAGGAGGAGCTCAGGAAGATCAAGGAGGCGTTTCAGACAGCGCAGGAGGCACGCGCGCGCTGAGAGACGCTCCGAGCCCAGGACGCTTAGGAGCACTAGAGGGTGCTTGGTTCAGCGGTGCTGAACTACAAGCGCTCCTATGCCTTCGAGGTCGATTCTAGGGAGTTTCTTACCGAGCATATGGACGAGCTTTTCGATGATTGGGTAGCCACCCCCGATAGGAGAGATCGCATCGGCATGGAGGGTTTTCTTATGAATGACATGGGCCGCTACACGATGCAGCGTGATATATATGCAGCACTTCACCACCGTGATGGGACCTTTGATCCGGTGACTTGGGGTTTGCCGGAGGTGCTTGACAACCCTGACCCTATTGTCAAGGCCGAGCTTGCAGTTGGGGCCGAGCCCGTACAGTTGATGGACACCACTGTCGTCGAGCGACGATCTGCCTCGTCCTTTCACTTTGATTGGCGTCTTCGGCTGCCCTCAATGTGCCGCTGGAGCAGATTGACATTCCCGATGGTATGGATGACCTTGCACAGATGGATGCTGATAGCCAGGTTGCGGGTGCCTCCCGTGACCCTTAGATAGTTTTTCCTGCTTTGCTTGTTTGATGGTGTGTTATGAACACCTTGCTACTTCATGTTTTTTGGTGGTGTATTGTGAACACCTCGCTACTTCACATTTTATTTTGATGTATATCAAACATCCTCCCAGTAGTTTGCTTTCTTTTGGCATTTAACATGTGTCTGTGGCACGCTGCTGCTATTTGACTTCACTTTGCGTATTTTGTCTCCTTTTCCAAAACTCTTTTACTACTCCTTGTATATTCCGTGAGCTTGGCTCACGGCCGTGCCCCACGGGCGGGGGTTGTGTGATGTGCGGAGGCCCGGGGCCCCGCACCATGTGTTGGCCAACCTCGGCCGCGGCTGACCTCGGCCATCGCCGAGGTTGGCTCCTTCTCAGGTCGGCCGTCGTCGAGGTCGGCCAATACCAGGATCGGCCGACGCCGAGGTCGGTCGACTCCAAGGCGTGCCGGTCTCGTTGCATCCTCCGGTTTTCATTTGCTTTTGTGGTACACGTTTGCTTTTGTTTAGAAAGGTTTGTATTTTTCTTTCATGCTTTTGTTGTAACTTTGCTTTTTCAAGTTGGCGTTAGGTCGGGGTGCCTCAACCCACGACCCTTAGCACACCCGTTCGATGGTAGGCGAGATTGAACCTCGGAGGTCGAGTCTCGTACCCTCCCTAGGATGTAAGTCGTTCGAAGCTAAGACCTCATGGTCTTTCACCTAGAGACTCTTCCGTTCGGCGATAGTCGGGGTCGGACCCCGTACCGCCCCTAGGGTGTCATAGTCGTCCTAAGTCGAGACCATTCGGTCTTGCGTCTAGGGACTCTTCCGTTCGACAATAGTTAAGGTCGGGCCTTGTATTGTCCCTAGGGCGTTTGTCTTGTCGGGCGGGGACCTTTTGATCACGAACCCGAAAGACTTGTCCGTTCGGCGATAGGCGAGGTCGGACCTCGTATCACCCCTAAGCGCTTAGCCGTTTAAAGAGGTAGCTAGGGTATTTGTTGTGAGGTCGGCCGACCTCAGAGGTCGGCTGGAAGATGACTCGTGAGTGTATCGAGTGTAGCTACCGAAACGAGTGGGAGAAAACTTGCTGTTTTATTAGGGAATGCAATATTAAGGGGGCGGACCACCTTACAACATGACATTTATTGATAATACTTGAGCAGGTGCTCTGAATTCCACACCCTCTCCACATCTTTTCCCTTCGGTGTTTTCAGCTTGTAGCTGCCGGGGCGGACCGTGGCCGAGATGATGTATGGACCCTCCCATCTTTTCGCTAGCTTGCCTCCCTCCAAAGGCTTGCTGGCCTCTCATCGTCTCAACACATAATCACCGACCTGGAAGTAGCGGGGTCGGACTCTCTTGTCATGGTACGCCTTGGCCTGCCTTTGGTAATTCTCGGCACGAACCATGGCAGTTTCTCATTTCTCGTCAATCATGTGGAGGTCGGCGCGATGGTGTTCCTCATTACGCTCGGGGTCGTACTCCTCCCCTCGGCAGGTCGGGAGGATGACCTCTACGGGGGCTCGTGCCTCGAACCCGTAGCATAGTGCGAATGGAGTCTCCCCTGTTGCTTTTCTCGGCGTGGTGCGGTACGCCCACAAGATCGCTTCTAGGTTTTCGACCCATGCACCCTCTGCGGCCTCGAGGATCTTCTTCAGTCCGTCCACTATTGTGCGGTTGGCATTCTCCACTTGGCCATTCGCTTGGGGGTAGGCTACTGCAACTTGGCTATGGGTGATGTGCCATTCTTGACAAAAAAGTTTGAACTCCCTACCCTCAAATTGTCGGCCGTTGTCGGAGATGATTTGCATTGGCACGCCAAAACGGCATAGTCTATTTGAGTAAACGAATTGTTTGCACCGGGTGCTTGTGATGCTGGCCAGGGGTTTCGCTTCCACCCACTTCGTGAAATAGTCGATTGCAACGATGACGTACTTCCTCTTTCCCGTGCCCATGGGCAAGGCTCCCACAATGTCGATCCCCCACCTCGAGAAGGGGATTACCGAGTTGATCGGGGTGTAGTTGGTGGCGGGTCTGCCCAGGCCGACTTGGAATTGCTTGCAGGTCGGGCAGCTCCGCGCGTAGTCCGCACACTCCTTTGCCATCCCGGGCCAGAAATACACTTGGAGTATGGCCCTCCGGGCCATAGTATAAGCTCCTTGATGTGCCGCGCATGTGCCTTCATGGATCTCTTCGATGAGTGCTCGGGCCTCATCGGGGTATAAGCACCTTAGTAAGGCCCCGTTGTAGGACCTTTTGTACAACACGTCTCCGATGAGCTCGTAGGTCGGAGCTCGTCTCTTAGCCGCCTTGGCGTTGGCTTCGTCAGAGGGTAACGCACCCGTCTGCTTATAATGGTTCGTGGTAATGCTGAGAACTTTAAAAGAAATCGATAAAGATTTATCAATATTGAATTAATACATTAATAACTGATTAATGAATTAATTCAATACTGGGTAGATTTGGGCTTTTAAAAGGCTAGCACCTTTGGGCCCAAACCAGGCTATATATATATATATATATATATATATATATATATATATATAAGCCTTGCCCTATTTCTTAACTAAGAGAAGTGACAGAGAGATTATTCAGAAAAGAGTTTTCACGTGAAAATCTCTGGGAGTCCTCACGTGCCTGGTTGGTGGATAGACTAGAGACCGGACGTTTGGACGGTTTTGATTCTGCCAAAGCACGCTTCAAAGGTAAAACTTTCTAACTCCCTTTTTACATAGAATCATAGAAAAACGATTTGATGTTTCCGTTGCGCATGTTTGTATTTTTCTAACAACAATTTCACAGTGCTTTATTGTTTTGGCTATACGCTATTTTATTCATCTCACTCTGTGTTAAGTACTCCAGAATGGATACGCACCGACCTCCTCCAGAACTAACTGGAGAAAATTATGCATACTGGAAAGCATGCCCCAGAATGCACCTTAGGGCCCAAGGTGTATGGAAAACAGTGCTGTCCGGATGGGATCACCCTACCAAAGACGGTGAAAAAGAAGGAGATCCAAAAGTGTTAAAACTTGAAGTTGAACGGACTGCTCTAGAAGGAACTACAGCAAGCTACAACGCTAAAGCCTTAGATATTATATTCTCTTTAATTCATGAAAGTCAATTTAACTTGATTACAGGTTATGACACTGCTAAAGAAGCTTGGGAAATTTTAGAGACCACTTACGAAGGTACTACTTCAGTCAAGCAGTCCAAGCTTCAACTTGTCCAGAGTGACTTTGAAGATTTGCGTATGAATGAGGACGAAAACATCGTAAGCATCAACGAAAGAGTTGAAGAGATTGCTAACCGTGCGGTTACTCTGGGTGAACCATTTTCACAACAAAAGTTAATAAAAAAGGTTCTCCGTTCCCTCCCGCCGCGGTTCAGAATGAAGGTAACTGCTATACAAGAACACTCCGGGTGGGAAGATCAAAACTTGGCTCAGCTAATGGGTAATCTCAAAACCTATGAGATGGAAATATTAACTGACCATTCTAGAAAACAAAAGAATGTTGCTTTCACAACTGACGAACAGGGCACTGTACCAGATCCAGACGAAATCGAGGATGATGATCCAGTTGTTTTGTTAACCAAACATTTCAATAAAATTTTGAAATAGGTCAAACAAAAGACTAGCTTCCGCAGCAACAAATCCCAACACTTCAACGGATCAAATACATCAAAACTTAATTCAACAACGAGCGGATCGAATTACAAACCCGCTGCGTCTCGTACAACACAATCGTCTGCATCACGTACAACTCAACCTCGAGAAAGGACAAGCGGCAAAAACATCCGGTGCTATGAGTGTGAAGGTTATGGACATGCTCAGGCTGAATGTGCCACCTACTTGCGAAGGAAAAAGTCAATGGCAGCACTAACATGGAGTGACGATGAAGCTGAACCAGAAGTTGAAGCTGATACAGAAGAGATTTCTGGCAACTTTGTTGCGTTCACGGCTAGGATTACTGCTAATCCAGATGATGAAGATGAAGATTTAGCTGATTCGGAAGGATGTGACTACAATTCGGCAGAAGAGCTTGAAACCCCTGCTTTTTCTTATGAAACAGAGTACAAGAAGTTGTATTCCAAATGGGAATGTTTACTTAAAGCCAATCGTTCCTTGTGTAGTCAAGTAGGGATATCAAAAAAAGCCATCAAAGTGTACAAAGATCAAATAAGTGAAAGAGATCTACTACTCAAAGCTGCTTCTGAATAAGATGCCAGGCTAAAACAGGATGTGGTCAATGCTTCTGAACGAGAAGCCAAGCTAAATCAGGATGTGGTCAAGCTTACACAGGAACTGAATTCACTCAAGAAACAAATCCAGATGATGGATACCACATCAACACTTGATGAAATTTTGGTCACAGGTCGACAATCAACCACAAAGTTTGGTCTTGGCTTCACTGGGGACAAAAACAATTGTCACACTATTTTTGTCAAAGCAACTGGACCAGATCCAAAAGATACTCCAGAAATTAGTGCAGCAAGACAAATGAGTTCAGCAAGGCATCGTCACAACATGGTATGAAGTATAAACGTACATCTAAGCCTTATAATCCTATTTGTCATTATTGCAGGATTCGAGGACACACCAGACCTGAGTGCTACTACTTTTACAAGGATCAAAGGGCCGAGAAATACACTCACAAGCGCATTGCACCATTTGTAAAACAAGTTTGGGTCAGGAAAGCAGATTTTATATCTCAGTTTATACCACACGCAAGTCAAGGGAAAAATGGTTCTCGAGAAGATAAAGAGATTAGATTAGAGAATCTACATTGAAGGATCATCGTCGACATAAAACCAGGTATTTTATGTTTCAATAAACTATTTTTTGCCTAATAAGAGTTTACTCTCTTTTCAGATCAAGAACTGTGTTCAGATGTGGAATCTCTAAGGTTTATTCTGTAACACCCGTACTTGGCTGTACCGAACAGCCAGAGTAGTTACCGCCACAGCTAGACTAAACCCAATCACATACAGATAGGATTCATTCTAGATGCACAGGCTAAAGATAAGGAAACTGTACTATATCATCATGACCATCATAACTTGATATATATTTTCATAGCATCAACAAAAGAGTAGCTAAACTAGCTACTAACATGTACCAAAGTTTAGTTACAGCCCACCAAGAGAGTTTGAGCTAGACCCGACCTCACTAGCCATCTTAGCACTAGAATGGCTACAAAAGATCTATACACAAAAGGCCAGACTTGACTTCCCACCCTAGGCACTACCTAGTCTAACGAGTGGTACATCGGGCCAGTATAGGTGCCCCAAACGAGGTGCCACTCACCCTCGAACCATGTGATGTGGTCCAAAAAGTTGCAAGTATTGATATACATCATCCACTCCTCATGATACTCCGGGGGACTCGGGTCCCACGGGTAGGGATAGCGAACGACAAACTCGAGGGGATCACTCCCGGGTAAAACCTATATGGGATAAAACCCATAGCTAGCCTAGATGACGTCCAGAGGACAAACGGGTCAACAGGGGCAGGTGACCAAACCGGTACCGCTGGTGAGACAGAAGTGGGAACAAGGTCGGGAGTACAAGTCAGCACTGGAGGGTCTGGAGCATAGCCGGGGGCGAACGGGTCATCATCAGACAGATACTGTACGTAGTCATCCNTCATCATCAGACAGATACTGTACGTAGTAGTCCGCGAGGCTCCATGAGCCCACACTAGATTCCATCTAACAAAGGACACAACGAAGTGTAGTTAGCACGACGACTAAGTAAGGAAATCCATTGTCACTCAAAAGTAAACAAAGGTTTCAAAAAAAAAAAAAGAAACATAATACTCAGAAAACTGTAAGCTTTACCCATAAGTTGCAATCTACCTGCAATCAGATTATCAACCAAAAGAAAGTATAGCATAGTATATGAGTGACATCAGCATATAATACTTTCATTTCCGAGAATTCCATCATTTAATTCAAAATAGTGAGTTCCACAACACACACACTTACTGTTCAGAACTCATGATATTTTATTCTGCGACCTAGTTACGGAGTAACTAGGTTTTCATAGTTAGTAAAATTTAATTAGTTTCCCCCTGGATAAGTGTAAGGCATACTTGGAATATTTTCAAGAACCTCGGGCCGCGGCACTCATGCCTCCCGTGAGGTCAAACATCTCAATAACTTTCGGGCCACGGCTCACAAGCCTCCCGTAAAGTCAAACACCTCAATAACTTCCGGGCCAAGGCTCACAAGCTTCCCGTAAAGTCAAACATCTCAATAACTTCCGGGCCACGGCTCACAAGCCTCCCGTAAAGTCAAACATCTCGATAACATTATCCAGAAACTAAGGTTTTCAAAACATTCTTTCCTTTCCTTGAGTTTAATTAGTATTAACACAAGATGACTCAAAACGATCATTCTTATCTAAATATGTTTCCAAAATGCACATATTTGTCAATGACTTTTCACCATGAAATTCCAAGTGACAAGGTCACACTTGTTTCATAAAAACACAATTTTTCTCCAAATTAATGAATGTAACTTACAATATAATATTCGAACTTTAAAAAAAGAATTGACTCGGTTGGCCGTAGGCTTTCCAAACATCTTCACATTCAGGAGCAAAAACAACGGAAGAAGATTCGGTCGAAAACGGAACCGCGTTGCGCAGACTCGCGGATGTCCGCAGTGTCGGACGCATGGCGGACGCGTGCGTCCGGGCCGCGTCCGCTCATTCGGCCGTGACGCCGAAACTCTGGGCGCCGATGGACGCGCGTCCAAGGCCGCATCCATCCGATTCTGCCAACTTCGGGCAGCAAAAACTGGGTTGTAACGCTCCGATTTTCCACTATTTTCACAAGTATAAGCCTATATGAACATAAACACAACATATACATGCATAAATTAACTATGAACATGCATACAAAATTACCAAACATTAAAGTGTAGTTTCTTTGAGCCAACTTGTAGATCCATAACTTAGCACATAACTTTCACATAAAATTCCTAGTCACATAATTTACTAGCATTTGTTCACCTTCAAGTGACTAAACCAACTTAAGGGATTCCTTACCTCCCAAGTAAATTTTTAAGACCGTAGAAAGATGGTGATCTTCTCCTCCAAACTTTTCACCGAAGATCCTAAACAAAAATCACCATGATAACAATATTTTCATGAACCCTTAGTTTAAACTTAAGTTCTAGGAAGGATTCTAGTCATATTAACCGAACAAAACCAAAGTTTTTACCTATTATGGAGCACTTGTGTTGAAGAAAAAGCTATGGAGTTCTTGGATCACAATGTAGAAGAATGAAATTTTCTTCCTCTTCTTTTCCCTTCTATTTTCGAAAATGAGAGAGAGAGAGTGAGTGATGGGAAAGATGGCTTGAAGCTTAAGTTAACAAGTATGATCATCCCATACTTCTTATGACAAAACACTATTTAATCACCATGTGGTAATAAGGGTGACACTTGTCAAAATTCCATGGTAGATCTTGAAGAGTAGGGATTATTTTGCCAGTTTGGGATCAAATCAGATAAAGGTTCGGAGGATTATAACTTAATTCGGGAAAATTCTAACACCAAAATTATTCTAAAAATTATCCTGTCATTAACCACTAAAATCGGAAATTTTTCGGTGTCTCGCGAAATACAGGTACGATGGTCCGTAACAATTTCACTCTTACAGTCCGTTTAAATTTCTCTTGAACTAAATAGGAAATTCAGGCTTAATCGTATTGTACTTAATAATCCACTTTCTAGGGAAATTCGAACTGTATATACATCCTTAAAAAATTTTTGGTTCGTGACCGGTACGTAGATCGCAGCTTATTAATAACTTAGTCTAAAAAAAAAATTCTTTTGAAGTACCGAGAGATCTTCTCATAAATGTCATAGCCTAAAAAAAAAAATATTTTCGAACCCTAACTTTGCTGGAATAACTGAGGGGTTACAGTCTTCCCCCCTTAAAATAGTTTCGTCCTCGAAACTTCCTTTTCGTCATCCATGGATTCAAAGTAGATTACTACTCACCTTCTTTTACCCAAAACGAATTTCTAGCATGCCTAGTCTTAACACACAATTTGCTTAGGCACATAATAGTTAGATCGATTCCACGCACCTGAGTTAAATAATTCCGGATAACGTCCCATCATAACGCTTTCCAACTCCCATGTAGCTTCCTCGGGACTGTGGTTCGACCATTGGACTTTGATCATTTTGACTGATTTCCTCCTCGTATCTCGTGTTTTTGAGTCCAAGATTCGAATTGGTCTTTCCTCGTATGCCAATGAATCATCCATCTCCAGTTCCTCCGGCTCTAATACATGGGATGCGTCAGGTACATACCGCTTAAGTTGAGAAACATGAAATACGTTATGTACTTTATCAAGCTCAATTGGTAGGGCCAGTCGATAGGCTAAATTTCCTATCCTCTCCAGAATTTCGTAAGGTCCTATATAACGAGGACTCAACTTTCCTTTCTTCCCAAACCTTCTGACTCCTTTAGTGGGTGAGACTTTCAGTAACACCTTCTCCCCAACTTGATATTCGGTGAACTGTCGCTTCAAATCGGCATACGACTTTTGTCGATCCTGCGCGACTTTCATCCTCTCTCGAATTATCTTGATTGCCTCAATAGTCTCTTGTAGGTACTGAGGTCCAAGTGTAACGACATCGCTTTTGTCGTCCCAACATAGAGGACTTCGACATTTTCGCCCATATAGTGCCTCGTAAGGAGCCATTCCTATACTCGCATGGTGGCTGTTGTTATAGGAAAATTCTATCAAATCCAACTGTTCGTCCCATGAACCCTGGAAATCGAGCACACAACCTCTGAGCATATCTTCCAACGTTTGTATTGTTCGCTCCGTTTGGCCATCGGTGGCAGGGTGAAAAGCCGTACTTAGTTTGAGTTGAGTGCCCATTGCCATTTGTAACGCTTCCCAAAAACGTGATAGAAATCGTGAGTCTCTGTCTGAAACAATATCTTGCGCTACCCCGTGGTGTTTAACCACATGCTTAATATAGGCTCTTGCAAACTTTTCCATTGACCATGTTTTGTTCATTGGGATGAATCTCGCTGTCTTGGTCAGTCGATCAACAATGACCCACACTTGATCATTTCCCGCCTTAGTCCTAGGCAATCCCCCCACAAAATCCATAGAGATTGAGTCCCATTTCCACTGCGGAATCTCTAATGGTTGCAATAGTCCCTTTGGTTTGCTTCTTTCTGCCTTGACCTTTTGACAGTTCAACCATCTAGCCACAAATTCAGCTACATCCTTTTTCATGCCCGACCACCAAAAGTTTTGTTTCAAATCCTTATACAATTTATTTCCGCCAGGATGAACTGAATAAGGTGTGTAATGGCCTTCTTTCATTATTTGCTCCATTATCTTCTTACACCCTTTTGGTATTATCCACCTACCCTGGAATCTTACGCTTCCATCCGGGTGTAGTTCAAATGGCCCATGTTTTCCATCAACCATCTTCTCCTTGATGCACTCCACCCAATCGTCCTCTTCTTGTGCTTGTTTGATTTCATCAAATAGGGTTGGGGTGGCCGACATGTAATATAATTTCTTTTCTTGTTCCTCTTGACCGCACATTTTCACTTCTAGATTGAGTCCTTGAAACTCCTTACATAACTGCTCGGGTAATATCCAAAGAGCATGGTTTGTCTTCCGACTCAAGGCATCAGCTACCTTGTTTGCCTTACCCTCGTGATATTGAATTTCCAAATCATAGTCCTTAATCAACTCCAACCATCTCCTTTGTCTTAAATTGAGATCCCTCTGGGTGAAGATATACTTTAAACTCTTATGGTCTGTATAAATCTTGCATGAGACTCCATAGAGATAGTGTCGCCAAATTTTGAGTGCGAATACCACTGCCGCCAGTTCCAAGTCATGTGTCGAGTACTTAGCTTCATGAGGTTTTAATTGTCGAGAAGCATACGCTATTACCCTTCCATCTTGCATGAGGACACATCCTAGTCCTTTGTGAGACGCATCAGTGTACAACTCATAACCTTCCGTTCCAATAGGTAGAGTTAACACTGGAGCGGTGGTCAATCTCTTCTTAAGCTCCTGAAATGCCTGCTCGCATTCTCCGTTCCAACTATACTTGGTCGTCTTTTTGAGGAAGTTCGTTAGTGGTCTTGCTATCTTTGAGAAGTCCTGAACAAACCCTCGGTAATAACCCGCCAAACCTAAGAAATTGCGGATTTCCGTAACTGATTTGGGCACTTCCCATTCAATTACAGCTCGTATCTTGGCTGGATCCACCCTTATTCCTTCCTTGGTGATTACGTGACCAAGAAATGCGACTTCCCTTTTCCAAAATTCGCATTTTGAAAGCTTTGCGAAAAGTTTCTTCTCCCTTAGTGTCTGTAACACTGTCCTGAGATGTTCCTCGTGTTCCTCCGGTGTTTTAGAGTAGACCAAGATGTCATCTATGAAAGCGACGACGAATTTATCCAAGTATGAAAGGAAAATTCGGTTCATCAAGTCCATAAAGGTTCCTAGGGCGTTAGTCACTCCGAATGGCATGACTGTGAACTCATAGTGTCCGTATCTCGTCCGAAACGCCGTTTTAGGCACATCCTCTTTCGCTACTCGCACTTGGTGATACCCTGACCGTAGGTCAATCTTCGAGAATACACCCGCTCCGTTCAATTGATCAAATAGGTCATCGATCCTGGGCAACGGGTACTTATTCTTTACTGTGACTCGATTGAGTTCCCTATAGTCAATGCACAGTCTAAGACTCCCATCCTTCTTCTTCACGAACAACACTGGTGCGCCCCAAGGCGATACGCTTGGTCTAATAAATCCCTTTTCTAACAACTCTGCCAATTGTGCCTTCAACTCCTCCATCTCTTTGGGTGCCATCCGATAAGGCGCTTTTGAGATAGGTGAGGTTCCTGGTACAAGATCGATAGTGAATTCCACTTCCCTTTCTAGTGGCATCTCAATGAGATCGTCGGGGAATACGTTAGGAAATTCGCATATAATTGGAATCCGGTCCATCTCGACTTCTTCTACTTCGGCGTCTTGCACCAAGCAGAGATACGCTTCACATCCCTGGCGAACGTACTTCTTTAATTTCTGCATCGTCAACAACTTTGATTCGGGTTGCTTGTCAATTCCCCGGTAGGATATTCTCCTTCCCTTTGGTCCTTGCAGGACAATTTTTCGCTCAGTACACACGATCCGAGCTTTGTACTTATCCAACCAGTCCATCCCGAGTACTACATCGATGCTTTCAAGTTCAAACCGAATCAGGTTTCCGGGGCAGTTAAACCCCGCTATTTCTATAGCAACGTTGTCATAACCATCCTTACAGGATACTACTACTCCGGAAGCCGTTGTGACATTTAAATCTAACTTAGCAGTAGGCCTTAACTTTAGTTTATCAGCGAACGTAGAGGATATAAATGAGTTGGTAGCCCCTGTATCAAATAGGACTAATCCGAGTACTGAGTTTATGGGGAATGTACCAGATACGGCGTCGCTAGCCTGAGCCTGAGCGCTATTGACGACGTAAACCTGCCTTGTTTCTCTCCGCTGCTTTCTCCCATCACTTGCTTGCCTTTGTGGTTGGAACCAAACGTGGCATTCGCTGGTCTTCCCAAATTCACAGACTGGGAGTTGGTCCTCTTGTCTTCTGCTCCTGCGGGCTTTTGGCCGGCATTCCCATTGAATCTCCTTCCTTGATTCACATTCTGCAGAGGTTTTTGGGGACTGTCTTCCTGACTTCGGCAATGAAAAGATTTGTGCCACAGGAGACCACACTTGTAACATCTAAACTTCATCCCTTGACAGTTTTCTCCGGGATGATTCCTCCCACATCTTGGGCAAGCAGGACGGTTCCCCAGATTGACTCCTTCTCTTCCTCGTACTGGGTTGAAGCTGCCTTGGTTGGCCTTCTTGTTTCCTGCCGGAAACCTCCAAGACTTGTCATCAGCTTTCCTCTTGCTTCGGCCGTAGACTTCCTGTTAGTCCAGGTATACTTGATAATGATCCGAGGCTCTATCATAGGCCTCTTTCAAGGTAGAGCACATGAATGGTGCGATCATTCCCCTTATGCTCCAGTCCAACCCCCGAACGAATCTCCTTGCCTTACTCGCCTCATCCGGTATGATCTCTTGAGCAAAACGCATTAGTTCCACGTATTGGTCATAATATTCCTGGATAGTTGATCCCTTCTGCTTTAGTCATAGGAACTCCTCGCATTTAATCCCCTTAATACGCTCCGTGTAGAATTGTTCCCTTAATTCCACCTTGAATTCTTCCCAACCAAACGCTGGGTCTTGCAGGAGATCAGGTCCGACTGTCGCCCACCAATTGTCTGCGGCTTTAGTCAGGTAATAGACTGCAGAAGATACTTGTTGATTCGTAGGGCAATTCACTGCGTTGAGCAACTTGTCGAACGTTCGGATCCACTCCTCCAAAATCACCGGATCTTTTTCACCTGCGTAGTACGGCGGTTATCGGTTGGCGATTGCCTTAGCAAAATCCACCCGTGGCTGTCCCTGGTTTTGGTTTCGACCTTGCTGAGCTAGCATAAACTCAGCCATCCTCTCCATTGCCTGAGTCATACGATCTATTGCAGAGGTATTATCGTTGTCACCCGCAGGCGCATTTCGTCTCGGCGGCATAGTTGTTGAACGATAATTCCAAGTTAGTACTCGAAGTATAGAAATCCTTACAGAATTAGTTAGTTAGGTAGTTAGTATAGCACCTACTTAAGTCCTATACAGTCCTTCCTAACATTCACCCTTTTCACACCCTCTAATCAAGGGTTTCAAATATAGCATAATGATAATCAACACATTACGCTAGCAAGCTCACTCACAAAAGCTTAAGCAAGCACATGCAGGGAAACACAAATATTGACCATATTATTCAACGACCAGAACCGTGAGATTCTGTAGAGTAAAAGTGGAATACCCCCTTCTTATGCCACCCGGCCTCCATTCCAGCTTTGCTCCGAACTTGTACTCGTCAAACTGTAAAAATAACTTAGATTGGTCTTAACGAACCTAAGCTGACTTCGAAACTTGGTTAACTCGAAACTAGAGCTGACTCGAAAAAGTTTGACTTAGGACTCTGACTCGAAACAGGGCTTTGATACCAACTTGTAACACCCGTACTTGGCTGTACCGAACAGCCGGAGTAGTTACCGTCATACCTAGACTAAACCCAATCACATACAGATAGGATTCATTCTAGATGCACAGGCTAAAGATAAGGAAACTGTACTATATCATCATGACCATCATAACTTGATATATATTTTCATAGCATTAACAAAAGAGTAGCTAAACTAGCTACTAACATGTACCAAAGTTTAGTTACAGCCCACCAAGAGAGTTTGAGCTAGACCCGACCTCACTAGCCATCTTAGCACTAGAATGGCTACAAAAGATCTATACACAAAAGGCCAGACTTGACTTCCCACCCTAGGCACTACCTAGTCTAACGAGTGGTACACCGGGCCAGTATAGGTGCCCCAAACGAGGTGCCACACACCCTCGAACCATGTGATGTGGTCCAGAAAGTTGCAAGTATTGATATACATCATCCACTCCTCATGATACTCCGGGGGACTCGGGTCCCACGGGTAGGGATAGCGAACGACAAACTCGAGGGGATCACTCCCGGGTAAAACCTCTATGGGATAAAACCCATATCTAGCCTGGATGACGTCCAGAGGACACAACGGGTCAACAGGGGTAGGTGACCAAATCGGTACCGCTGGTGAGACAGAAGTGGGAACAAGGTCGGGAGTACAAGTCAGCACTGGAGGGTCTGGAGCATAGCCGGGGGCGAACGGGTCATCATCAGACAGATACTGTACGTAGTCATCCTAATCTAAGACGGGGAACTCAAACTCCGATGGATCGGAGTCCGCGGGGCTCCATGAGCCCACACTAGATTCCATCTGACAAAGGACACAATGAAGTGTAGTTAGCACGACGACTAAGTAAGGAAATCCATTGTCACTCAAAAGTAAACAAAGGTTTCAAAAAAAAGAAGAAACATAATACTCAGAAAACTGTAAGCTTTACCCATAAGTTGCAATCTACCTGCAATCAGATTATCAACCAAAAGAAAGTATAGCATAGTATATGAGTGACATCAGCATATAATACTTTCATTTCCGAGAATTCCATCATTTAATTCAAAATAGTGAGTTCCACAACACACACACTTACTGTTCAGAACTCATGATATTTTATTCTGCGACCTAGTTACAGAGTAACTAGGTTTTCATAGTTAGTAAAATTTAATTAGTTTCCCCCTGGATAAGTGTAAGGCATACTTGGAATATTTTCAAGAACCTCGGGCCGCGGCACTCATGCCTCCCGTGAGGTCAAACATCTCAATAACTTCCGGGCCACGGCTCACAAGCCTCCCGTAAAGTCAAACATCTCAATAACTTCCGGGCCACGGCTCACAAGCCTCCTGTAAAGTCAAACATCTCAATAACTTCCGGGCCACGGCTCACAAGCCTCCCGTAAAGTCAAACATCTCAATAACTTCCGGGCCACGGCACACAAGCCTCCCGTAAAGTCAAACATCTCAATAACTTCCGGGCCACAGCTCACAAGCCTCCCGTAAAGTCAAACATCTCGACAACATTATCCAGAAACTAAGGTTTTCAAAACATTCTTTCCTTTCCTTGAGTTTAATTAGTATTAACACATGATGACTCAAAACGATCATTCTTATCCAAATATGTTTCCAAAATGCACATATTTGTCAATGACTTTTCACCATGAAATTCCAAGTGACAAGGTCACACTTGTTTCATAAAAGCACAATTTTTCTCCAATTTAATGAACGTAACTTACAAAATAATATTCGAACTTTAAAAAAAAGAATTGACTCGATTGCCCGTAGGCCTTCCAAACATCATCACATTCAGGAGCAAAAACAACGGAAGAAGATTCGGTCGAAAACGGAACCGCGTCGCGCAGACTCGCGGATGTCCGCAGTGTCGGACGCGTGCGTCCGGGCCGCGTCCGCTCATTTGGCCGTGACGCCGAAACTCTGGGCGCTGATAGACGCGCGTCCAAGGCCGCGTCCATCCGATTCTGCCAACTTCGGGCAACAAAAACTGGGTTGTAACGCCCCGATTTTCCACTATTTTCACAAGTATAAGCCTATATGAACATAAACACAACATATACATGCATAAATTAACTATGAACATGCATACAAAATTACCAAACATTAAAGTGTAGTTTCTTTGAGCCAACTTGTAGATCCATAACTTAGCACATAACTTTCACATAAAATTCCTAGTCACATAATTTACTAGCATTTGTTCACCTTCAAGTGACTAAACCAACTTAAGGGATTCCTTACCTCCCAAGTAAATTTTTAAGACCGTAGAAAGATGGTGATCTTCTCCTCCAAACTTTTCACCGAAGATCCTAAACAAAAATCACCATGATAACAATATTTTCATGAACCCTTAGTTTAAACTTAAGTTCTAGGAAGGATTCTAGTCATATTAACCGAACAAAACCAAAGTTTTTACCTATTATGGAGCACTTGTGTTGAAGAAAAAGCTATGGAGTTCTTGGATCACAATGTAGAAGAATGAAATTTTCTTCCTCTTCTTTTCCCTTCTATTTTCGAAAATGAGAGAGAGAGAGTGAGTGATGGGAAAGATGGCTTGAAGCTTAAGTTAACAAGTATGATCATCCCATACTTCTTATGACAAAACACTATTTAATCACCATGTGGTAATAAGGGTGACACTTGTCAAAATTCCATGGTAGATCTTGAAGAGTAGGGATTATTTTGCCAGTTTGGGATCAAATCAGATAAAGGTTCGGAGGATTATAACTTAATTCGGGAAAATTCTAACACCAAAATTATTCTAAAAATAATCCCGTCACTAACCACTAAAATCGGAAATTTGTCGGTATCTCGCAAAATATAGGTACGAAGGTCCGTAACAATTTCACTCTTACAGTCCGTTTAAATTTCTCTTGAACTAAATACGAAATTCAGGCTTAATCGTATCGTACTTAATAATCCACTTTCTAGGGAAATTCGAACTGTATATACATCCTTAAAAATTTTTCGGTTCGTGACCGGTACGTAGATCGCAGCTTATTAATAACTTAGTCTAAAAAAAAATTCTTTTGAAGTACCGAGAGATCTTCTCATAAATGTCATAGCCTAAAAAAAATATTTTCGAACCCTAAATTTGCCGGAATAACTGAGGGGTTACATATTCAAACTCAGTGCTTCGTTAAAAGCGGAAAGAAAAATCTCTTATGAAGTATTGGTACCTTCTAATTCTTATTCTTTAGTTGGTATTACCTTAATACCTAAGTCTTTAAATCTAATTGTTTTTACTGGCATTTACCTGTTATTCATGCTTCCTTTATCTATGTTTTTTTTATATTATCGGCGTATCTCTTGTTTTTATATATTTTTCTCTGGACTGTGCTCGCTTTATCTGTTACTGAACTTGTTTGGCTTGATTTGCTTGTATCCGTGCCAGAGTGAATCTATGTGATTCTCAGAATTGATGTCTGAATATGTTTTTAATATTCTTTTTGTGGCTTTGTGTTACCTGTTTGGTCTGGCCATGACCGTATGTGACTTTGTGTGTGTGCGCTTTCTGTGATATCCGTTATGATTTTGTGCCTAAATTTACTTTATCTGAACGTGTTTACTGATTTATGTGCTTATCTTGCTGCTTTGTTTGACCATATTAATTGTGTTTGCTTTTGTGGCTATAAGTGCTCTTTATATTAATTGCTGAATTGTCTTCTAGTTTTGGGTTTCTGGTTTCTATCTTACTTATGCAGGTTCCTGTTACAACTTCAAGGAAACTAGCGCTAAGATATTTTGATGATATTATGAAACAGTATCGACGTACAAATTGAGGGGGAGCATGGTTATCTACCTACTTATCATATTTTCCAGTGCTCATATCTTTGGATTATCATATTATTTTGGATTCTCCAGTGCTCATATCTTTGGATTATCATATTATTTGGTTAGTCATCCGGATTATCATATTATTTTGGATCCTCACGTCATTTGATTTATCAACTTATCTGGAATACCTTACTAATTGATTGATTCTCTTGTTGATGAATGCGATTGATTATTACTCTTTATCCAAGTGGTGAATATGGAGATTCTCAGTGATGATGAATGTGACTACAAATCTTCTGGGCACTCCGTCAGCTTCCAGTCCTAACTCTAGATGATCACCTTTGGCAATTTCTTTGTCAAAAAAGGGGGAGTAAATATTAAGGGGGAGCTAAGGGGGAGCTGTTTTTGGTATGGTGTTTTTGGAATTCTTTGAAATATTTTTTGACTATGTATGGTACGGTTGATGGATATCTGGTTGTGGTACGTACTTGGATTTTTTCTATTTCTATTATATTGGACTCATTCTCATAGTGGATTATCTTTGAAGTATGAAGTATATGAGTTAAATGGGTATATCAGAATCAGTTGATGTGACTGTCAGAATCATGTGGATTATCTTTGTTGAAGTATGAAATATATGAGTTAAATGGGTAAATCTGAATCAGTTGATGTGACCGTCAGAATCATTTTGAGTATCTACTATTAGTTCTTGAGAATAATATCTCTTGAAGATCTTTGGAAGCCTATGTCAGGTTCATCTAATACGCTATGCTTTTATAGTTTTGCTTCATAGGCTATTCATTGTAAACAAATATACTTGAAGGCCTATTTTAATGAAATTTGGTTACATATTCCGTTGCCTCAAAAGTATATTTGTAGTTTAGGTTTTTGACAAATAATTGCTAAAGGGGGAGATTGTAAGTGTACAAATGATACACATTTGGACCACCTTTAATTGGCTTAATTATTGGTCAAAAACATAGGTTATTTTTATTAGGTAGTTTTGTCAGTTTCCGGGTTAAAAGGCAGAGTTCTCTTTGCACAGTCTGGATCAGCGCCAGTGAGCAGTCCAGTGGGCAGTTTTATTCAAACCAGATTTAGTCTTCATGATCCACTATTTTTGCTCAGATCTATACTTCTTACATTGATCCACTATTCAAACAACAATATTTATCCCGATTTGATCACTTTATTATTCCAGAATTTACAAGAGAACTCCATACTGGTTTCTTACATTGCTTCACGTGTTCTTATCAGCTTGGTTGCTTAGTTGAAGGTTCGGCCGTGTTGGTGAATCTTGAGGACTTGCACAGTGTCAGCTTGAAGATGAGGAAGGCTTTGCTAGGAGTACTTTTTGTAACCATTATTGTAGGATGGTTGTTGTGTGACTCCTTGTAACCCTTGTGATCATCCAGTGGATTGGGCTGACGTGAAGTGCCCCGCAGACGTAGGAGTGGAGCTCCGAACTGCGTAAACAATTCTGGTGTCTGGTTCCTTTTTTATTGCTTTATTGTTTTGATGCTTTTATTTATCTGTTTCTAGTTGATTAATTTTTCAGATAAATAATTCTTTTAAAATAAAGTTGGAACCTTTAGCTAAATTGTACATTCAAGACCACAATACAATTTCAAATATTTATGACAATATTCCTTTTAAGTGTTTCATGTTTTAAACTACCTCTTTTATGTTTAGCCCCCACTGAAAAAGTTTCTTGCTTCCGCCACAGATCGTGTACCATGAACCATAAGCGATTCTTCATGTCGCACCCTGTCCTTTCATAAGTGATTATTCGATGCACAAATCATTAAATATATTTTTTAGGCCTAGAACTTTTTGCAGGTTTCCTCTAGATTTCCTGTAATAATATGCTGACATGAAATTTTTAATTTTTTTATTTTTCGTATTTTTCTTTTTTTTTGGCCTCCCATTTAGTAGTCAGTGGTCAGCTTCTTTATTAATTCTATTAATTATATATGCTTAGCCAAGATGCCAACAAGATTCGCCGGAATCCATTTTGCTGCTACCTCGCTGCATTCCAACAACACTCTGTGATTCCAAGTTGTCTTCAGTGAACTTTACATTGCATTTGACTGGTTTGGACTTGTGACATGGTTGGGAAACTTTTCTGCACTGGTCGGAGTGATAGTCATGAGACCTCCACACAGAAGCAGCATCATCCCAATACTTGATTTTCCTTTTCCTCACACTTCTTCGAACTAAAGCAGATTGAGCAATGCTTTGCTGCAGTTTTTCTCCCAAAACGCAAGAGTTATCCAATGTATTTATTTTCTCGACATTAGTGGCAGTAAAACCATGAGGATCGATTTTGTTGTCTGTGCTTGTTGCTAGCAATGGTTGCTTAGATTTCAAATGCCCATTATGGAGACCCCTTTGCAAATTGGCTTTTGCTTTGCCATGGCAACTCTTTCTTCTTCTTATTTTTCCATGGAACCTAGTTGGTCGGTCCTTTTTCACATTACCTTTAAGCTGATGTATATGATTCTCCATTTTCTTCATTATTTTCAATGAAGCTTCCACATGCACATCTGTCTTTGTTTCAGTACATTCTCTGATTGGTTTATTGTGAGCACAAAACATGGATCATCTCCAGGCTGCAATTTCTCATCCGCTGTGCTCATCCTTACTGCACGAATCCATTTCTATACATATCAACCTCTTTGTATTTCGTGATCATAGAGCTTAAAACAGGATCACCATTAACAATCTTCTTCTTCTTCTTCTTCGCTTCACCCAATTCCTCCCGCACCAAGTTCAACTCTGCTCCTTCCTTCTCTGCTGATTTATAGAGGATATTTCAGCCTCAGCTTCCTGGGGGAATAAATCATCAACCTCATTACTCTCACTATTAATCACTCATAGCGTCTAAAAGGAATCCATCATATACGAACTCAAACAAATCCATCATATACGAAATCAAACAAATAAATAATTGTATACACTAACGGTTGTAAGTTTGGAATCTAGATTGAGCAATTTGTAGGCTAAACCAGTAGTCTCTTCCATAATAACGATCAATACCGATAAAATTTGCAGCAAGCTTACCACATTAAGATGAAAATAGAGAAAAATTGCTCAAGAGAGAAAATCTGAGAAAACCTTGGCATTGATCATGTGTTTCAAGCGAAGGAGCAATTGGACATTAACCGGAGAGATTTTTGCTCCGATTCCATTCGACATTAACATCTCACCATCATCAACTTTGCCAGCCACCAACAACCACACCGCCTGATAAATGATGAAGCATGCAGCGCGTCAAAACTGAATCAAATAGAATCAAGATAGATAGGGGTTGTTATGTAATATCTTTCTGTTCATTCCGTTGTAACCACCTTCATCTTTCTCCTTTATATTGCAGCTCTGTTAGCTCTGTAAGACATTCAGACAAGCTTCAATACAACACAAATGATTTCAGCTCTCTCTCTCTTCTCTACCTCCCATCTCCTTCGCACGTCCAAATAACTCCAATATGGTATCAGAGTAGGGACGCCGGAGTACGTACGCAGCGGCTGTCTCCGGCAAAAACAACCAAGAGATCCACGCAACTCCACCAGTTACTCGTTCGCCGATCCGCACAGCAGCGATTCCACAGAGGAATCCATTGCAGCAATAGAGGAGCTCCAATTCAGAGGATTTGGAGAATCCGTTCTATCTCAACTCAAATGAGAACGCGTGTGCTGTTCTCGTCAATCATCCGCTTATAGGAAGCTCAAACTATGCCGCTTGGTGCATCTCAATGAGAATCGCACTTGAAGTTAAAAAAAAATTGGGATTCGTGAATGGGAGCATCATCGAGCCTGATCGAGACCACCAACAGTACGCCGCATGGAGGCGTTGTAACTTGATGGTGTGCTCTTGGTTATTCAAGGCCATTCACCATTCCATAGCCCAGAGTGTTATGCACTTAGACAGAGCACGCGCCGTGTGGGAAGATCTTGAGCTAGCGAAGGTTCTCGCAACATGATGCACAAAAGATATTGGCATTACAGAGCGATATATATAATCTGAAGCAAGGAAGTCTCTCTGTGAACGAATACTACACGAAATGTCGAACTCTATGGGAGGACTTAAACGCCATGCGCCCTATTCCACAATGTAAGTGTGATCCAAGGTGCTCCTGTAACCTTATTGGTTAGATCATGTCATTCGTTTCTTACAAGGACTAAGTGACCTTTATGATAGTCTCAAATCAAATGTTCTTGTCATGGATCCGCTACCAGAAATGTATGTTGTGTTCGTCATGGCCGAAAAGCTGGAACGGCAGTTAAATTTGAATAATCTCTGCTTGAATAACATGGACCTCAGGCAAGCCAATGTAGTCCAACAATGCTTAGCAGGTGTAGAAATTTCTCATGAAATAATAGCAGCTCTGAACACCTACAATGGGAGAAGGAACAATAACAGAGGTGCTAAGTGTAGTTTCTGTGGGATGAGTGGGCACACCATCGACAAATGTTACAAGAAACACCGATATCCCCCGGGGTGGGTTCTAGGTTTCAAAGCGAAAGGGAAACAGATACAAGGAATGCCTAGCACTCCCAATAATTCACAACAAGTGGCAATTGTGACAAATACACTAGCAGGTTCTAGCAATACAGTTAAGCAAATGTAGAAACTGATATCCCTGTTACAAAATCAAGTTGGGCAGCAGTCAAAGGGAAGCACTGCTAGTACTACTGCAACAGTCTCCTTGGTGCCAAAATTCAATACAACTGATCACAAGGATGAAGGCAAGTATCTTATTGCTCTTATTAATTCCATATCTCTATCTCAATCTACTTGGATTATAGATTCGGGAGCTACCCGATCATATTGCTTGTTCAATTGATGTCTTTGATGATTATTTTGCTGTAAATGGAACAGAGGTTAACTTGCCCACTGGAAGTTGTATAGATGTTAAACATACAGGGAATATCAAACTCAACAGTGGTTTGAAGTTGAAAAATGTTCTCCATATACCATCGTTCAAATTTAACATCATCTCGGTGAGCAAACTACTACAAGATGATTGCTATAAGCTGACATTTTTACCTGGACAGTGTGTGATTCAGGATATTCTTGGGAAGAGGATTGGTATAGCTAGGGAAGAAAATGGGCTCTATGTTTTGATGAAGGAGGCTGATCACAATACTTTTTCTATTCATTGTAATAATGGTGATCTTTGGCACCAAAGACTAGGACATTTTCCATTCAATAAGCTCCATATGTTAGATGATGTTGGTATAGCTAATACAAAAACTACAGCATGTGATATATGTCATTTAGCAAAGCAAAAACGATCTCCTTTCCCATTAAGCATTACTTCTTCGAAATCTTGTTTTGAGCTATTACATATGGATATATGGGGACCGTTCTCAATTCCTACATTAAAAGGGGAAAGGTATTTCTTAACCATGGTTGATGATTATTCTAGACGTGGTTGCACCTAATGAAGAGTAAATCTGAAGTTAAGCAGTTGATAAAGAAATTCCATGCAATGGTGTTCACCCAATTTGGAGTGTTAATCAAAACAGTCAGAACTGACAATGGCCCTGAATTTAATATGCCTGATTTTTTTGATGAAAATGGCATCATTCATAAAAAATCATGTGTCTATACGCCTCAACAAAACGCAGTTGTCGAGCGAAAACATCAACACATACTTGCAGTAGCTAGAGCTCTCAAATTTCAGGCACATGTTCCTCTTGAGCTTTGGGGGCATTGTGTACTGCACACTATTTTCATCATCAGACTACCATCCCCAGTCATTGATATGACAACGCCATTCCACCGGTTACATGGAAGGATGCCAGGTTTAACAACTCTCAAAGTTTTTGGCTGCTTGTGCTATGCCTCTGATCTGTCTCCCTCCAAACATAAAATGGCGCCAAGAAGCAGAAAATGTGCTCTCTTTGGTATACTGGCTCACATAAAAGGGTACCTTCTATACGACCTGATTGATAAAACTATATTTGTCTCCCGGGATGTTGTTTTTTATGAAATGCAGTTCCCATTCTCTAAGACAGTAGCTACCAAAGAAACAGACACATGCCAATTTGATGAGCCTCCTCTGCCTATAATTCCCATCAACACCTCCATGTAATATGAAGCCAACACTCCCATGCAACATGAAGTCCCTCATCAGTCTGACAGTTCGAATTCCCCTATCAGTGCCATGCCATTTCCGAACTCAGAACCATCAGTCTCTCCTCCTTAATAGGAGGACTCGGACACACATACTGATGATCATGTTGACACAGAAACTGTGGGGGGGGGGGAATGATGATTTCAGACACAGTGTCGTGATGCCTCGACGCTCAGAAAGGAATCGCCATGCACCACCCAAATATCAGGATTTCTATTGTGAGGCTGTAGTAAGCAACAAAACCTCTCCCCATCCTCTATCTAAAGCCATATCCCTTGACAATCTTTCTCACCCTCACAAGGTTTTCTCATTGACTGTTACATCTGTTGAAGAGCCAAAGACATATAACCAGGCCGTTCGCCATGAATGTTGGAGAAACGCAATGAATTCAGAGATCAAGGCATTACAAGAAAATGAAACTTGGGAGCTCACTGACTTGCCTAAAGGAAAGATACCCATAGGCTGCAAATGGGTATATAAAGTTAAGCTTAAGGCGGATGGTTCGATAGAAAGATACAAGGCACGCCTTGTGGCCAAGGGATACACTCAACAATTAGGCATTGATTACATTGAGACGTTCTCTCCGGTGGCTAGGATAACAACTATTCGGACATTCTTGGCTGTTGCATCATCCTTCGATTGGCACATCCACCAACTTGATATAAATAACACATTTCTACATGGGGACCTAATAGAGGAAGTATACATGGTTATGCAACCAGGTTTCAAAACAGAAAAGCCTAATCAAGTATGTCGATTGATGCGGGTCTCTTTATGGTCTCAAGCAAGCGAGCAGGCAGTGGAATGCCAAACTGTGCACTGCTCTGTCTCACATGGGATTCTCTCAATCAAAGGCTGATCCTTCCTTGTTTACCAAAGGATACGCAGATAATTTCATAGCCGTTCTTGTCTATGTTAACGATATATTGGTTGCCAGCCCAAACTCGGTTCTGATCAAGGAACTCAAAACTCACCTTGATGACACTTCCAAAATCAAGGACTTGGGAGAACTAGGCTATTTTTCGGGGATTGAAGCAAGAAGGGATAGTACCGAATTAAATCTATGTCAACGGAAATTCGCTCTGGATATTTTGGCTGAAACAGGGTATATGAAATGCAAGCCAGCTACCACTCCCATGGTACCTGGACTTCATTAAAGTCATGGTGATGGGGAACTTCTTACTGACATTGGCACCTATAGAAGGTTGGTTGGCTGGTTACTATACCTCACCGCCACGAGACCGGACATCGCGTATGTTGTACAACAATTAAGTCAGTTCATCGACAGTCCCACAGACAAGCACATGAACGCAGCCCATCGCGTTCTACGCTACATCAAGCGTGCTCCTGGTCAGGGGTTGTTCTACCCAAAAGACAATGATCTGCAACTGAATGTGTATTCCGATTCTGATTGGGCCTCATGCTCCGATACTCGAAGCTCTATTACAGGCTACTGTTTATTTCTTGGATCAGCTCTGGTCTCCTGGAAATCAAAGAAGCAGGTCACGGTTTCCATATCATCCTCCGAAGCTGAATATAGAGCACTTGCTGCCACAGTTTGTGAAGTACAATGGGTTAATTTTCTGTTAAAGGACCTGCAGATTGATATGAGGAAGCCTGCAGTAGTCTTTTGTGATAACAAATCCGCTGTTGCGATAGCAGAAAACCATGTTTTCCACGAACGCACCAAACACATCGAAATCGATTGTCACTTGGTCCGGGAAAAAGTTTCTCAAGGAATTATCAAGCTCCTATCGGTTTCCTCAGCTAACCAAGTGGCGGATGGATTTACGAAGCTTCTTCCCACCAGCCTGTTCAAGACATTTATCTCTAAGCTGGGCACGCATGATCTGCATGCGCCAGCTTACGGGGGGTGATAAATGATGAAGCATGCAGCACGTCAAAACTGAATCAAATAGAATCAAGATAGATAGGGGTTGTTATGTAATATCTTTCTGTTCATTCCGTTGTAACCACCTTCATCTTTCTCATTTATATTGCAGCTCTGTTAGCTCTGTAAGACATTCAGACAAGCTTCAATACAACACAAATGATTTCAACTCTCTCTCTCTCTTCTCTACCTCCCATCTCCTTCGCACGTCCAAATAACTCCAATACCGCCGGAGAAAAACCAGTCGCAGGAAGAGGCCGGAGTCTAAGGTTGTCAGTCACTGCCGATGCTGCTTCGCCGGAGGAAGATTCGTCGCTTCACTGGTACGCCGGAGAAGTAGAGTCGCCAAGTTCACCGCCGACTTCCAAAACTTGCTAGCAACACCAGGGAGAAAAGAGGTGTGAAGAAAGTGGACGATGCTTCTGTTCTTGGTGCGGTGCTGCGATGGACAAGAGTGGAAGGGAGAGAGAGGAAGAGATGGAACCTATAAATTAGGGAATTGACTTAAAAAAATGTATACATCCCTGCGTTACCGGTGCCATGTCATCATATAACCGGATAACCTTCAAAAAGTTCTAGTCCAAAAAAATTAGGATAAGAGTCAAATAGACACTTCTACTATAAATCAAAGTGCAATTAACCCCATAAACTAACAGAAGCTCCAATTAGGTCCTTCATCTCTTTACTTGTATGCAATTAATTCGATAACTTTTTAAATTTGTGCAATTAGCTCAATTTGCAAGTAAACACAAAGTAATAGCAGGTAAAATTGATTTTTTTAAAAGAAAAGTTACAAAAATAAAAATAAAAATAAAATTTTGCCGGCTTCTCCTTGGTTTCTGCTTAATTCTTTACCCTCATGGAGTCATGGTTTCTGCTCTCCTACTGGTATGTGTAGAACTTGTTGCTTTATGCCATTACAATGAATCTGTAGTGTCTTCATATTGTCTTTAGATGAAGGAAACATAGGGTTTTTTATTCCTTACCCACAAAGATAAAATCTTCCCCTTTAATTTGTTGAAATCGAAATCAACAAGAACATGGATGAGTCTGCTTCTCCATCCAGTTGGAATCGAAATCGAAATCACAAAGTTGGACGGAGAAGCCGGTTGGTCGCAGGAGGATTTTTTTTTTAAAATTTATTAATTTATTTGAATTAAAAATTTATATTGTATTTGAATTAATTTAAAAAAAATGGAATTTACCTGTAACTTAGGGGGTGTATTCAATCATGAACTTTTAAATAGTGATAGATTTTAATTGTCTTTTGTAGAGTTTTTGTAAACTTTCATAGAATCTTTTAAATTTTCATCAACTTTGTAAAAGTCTATAAATATCCATAAGACAAATATTTATAGACTTTTAAAAACTTTTTCATATTAAAAAATCTACAAAAGTCATTAAAACTCTAAATTGAATACATCCTTACAAACATTACATAACTTTTATTAATATATTATTTAAATTTTCTTACAAAAATATATTTTTATAAATCATAAATAAATTAATGCATTGTAAAAATAAATAAATATTGATTGTCATAAAAATAGGGTATATATTATACATAAAGAAAATATAATCAATTTTCACTAAATATAATTATCAAAATGTCTAGAATGAAAAAGTATGAATTAAAATATTTTTTTCAAAATTATGTCGTGATTTTTTGGGAGGAGATTTTGGCCGGAGGAATACGGTACAATATAATGTTGCAGCCGATGATGATGATCTGATCATGCGGTGTACGTGGCTCCATATGTTGTTGTTGAATATATAATAATCAACAATACAAACCAAATCCTATATATCAATGTTAATTATTGTGGAAGCAGACGGTGGAGGCCGGGATGGTCCATTCCTTACAAAAAAAAAAAAGCAATTTATCTTTTATTTTACCACTTTAATATTAAAATTGATGAAAAGTCTGTCTAGTTTAAATAGAGGAAAAAAAATAATTTGTAAAGAAAAGTTTGGGGTTAGAGGAATGGATTTCATCTATTTATAGGATTTCATCTATTTATATTAATGAAGAAAAAGTATACAGAAATCCTATTCTGATAGAGTCTATGAAAGTTAATAACTTTTTGAATACCAGTAGACTTTTAAAAACTCTATAAAAGTCTTAATCGAATACCGGTATACTTTTAAACAGTTTCGAAAAGTCTGGATCCAATACCAGTAGACTTTTAAAGAGTTTTTTAAAAGTCTAAATTGAATACCGCCAAACTTTTAAAGTTGATAAAAGTCTTTAAAAGTCATTAAAAGTCATGATTGAATACACCCCCGAGATGTAACCTGTTAATTAATTTTATTTTATTTTTGAAAACAACCTGTTATTGCATAAAAATAAAAATAAAATAAAGGGTCTAATTGAAGCTTTTGTTAGTTTCAGGGGCTAATTGCACTTTACTCTATATTTGAAGGGTCTATTTGACCTTTATCCCAAAAAAAAAAACTTAACGGTTTGTGCATCGAATAATTACTTATGAAAGCTAAGGACAGGGTACAACGTGAAGATCGATTATGCTTCATGGTGCGAGATGGCACTTTAGCCTAGTTTATATGATTGTATTAAATATATAAATAGTAAATAATTAATGTATTTTATTGTAATTATTATATTCAATTTATAATGAAGTTCCGTTTAAAATTTGTTGGTCAATCGTCATTCCACTTTTTTTCTTCACTTATTACTTTAACAACTAACTAAATATGAAAATTAGGTAAATTTTATTAAATCAACGAAAAATTTAAATTTTAAATTTAAACTGTAAATGCTAGACATAAAGTAGAAAGTGAACCACTAAATCAAATAAAAAAAAAATTCAGTCATAAATTCCAAAAAAAAAAACGGTAATTGCAATGCACTTTCATATTTTTGCATTAAACGTTTTTGCTTTGTGAGAATTGTATTCAAACCATTAAAATGTAGTATAAAAATAAAAACATTTTTATTTTGTGAGAATTATATCCAATTATAATATTTAGCAATAAAATTAATTGAATTCTATTTATTGAAGTATTAATTGGTAGCTATAAGATTCTAATATGATTTTATATATGTAAAATGGTTTCTTTAAAATAGTTTATTTTAAACTTTTACAGCATGTTTGGTTCACGGAAAGGAATATGAATACTATTTCATAAGAAATGGAATAGAATAGGAATTCTATTCCAGCGTTTAGTTCACTGAAAGAATAGACTTGGAATTGTATTTCAGCGTTTGGTTGGTTAAAAGAATAGAAATAGATTATATATTTAAAAGACATAAATGCCCTTCTACAAAATTTATTATTATTATTATTATTATTATTATTCATCAATTTACCATCATTTCATAATCAACTGGTAATCAATATATCATAAGAACATTTATTAGAAAAATACCTTGAAGAAGAATTTCAATTTGTAATGGTGGAAGTGAGATGTATGCGATGACAGAGAGAAAGATGATGCGATGAGTTTTAGAAAAGTGAACGTAAAAATTTTAATTTAAGAAAGGTTAAAAAAAAAGAAAATATAATAAAATATCTATTCTTGAGAGGTCAGGAATAGGCTAATACCAGAGGGTGATGATAATAACTATTACCCTTGCAAGGGTAATAGCTCATTCCCATGAACATTGTTCCTGGGAATACAAATGCGAACCAAACAATAGAATAGGCTATTACTAGGAATGCTATGTCATTCCTTACCTATTCCGTGAACCAAACAGCCGGTTAGTTGTATAAAGTATATATTTTGATAGATCAGAGTATATTTATGTAGAAATGATTTTATGTTGTCCATATAATAAAGTATTTATATGTCCTTTAATTTGGTACGAACAGATTGGAGAAGCAGGCTGCCGAAGGTTATGGATTGATTTATGATGGCGATGAACACTAAGAACAAGAAAGTGGTGGCGCTCGTCATGGGAGCCACCGGATCGGTAAAATCGAAGCTGGGAGTGCCTCACCATTTGCACAGCTTCTCCACGGACCTCGCACGGTCGTAGCTAGGAGGCCTTGCGCAGCAAGAACGGCATTTGCATTCCTTCCTTCCACATTTGCACGCATCTTGCTCTTAGAAAATCGTAATCGGCAATACCACATTATTCCCCATTTGATAAGATAGGAACTCACAAGCGCACCTATCTTCATTTCCAACAAGCTTCCATCTGCATAGGTTTCTCCATCTTCCAAACAGTCACGCTAGATCATTACCTCAAATATTTACATGTGTTGTCCACCCTTTGCCTCTTATTATGTCACGCAGAGTCATAGTTTGAGGTAATTCAAGATTATAATCCTTGATTACTTACTTTGGTATATAAAAAATGGGTCACACTTGTGTGAGACCGTCTCACGGATCCTTATTCGTGAGACAGGTCGAGTCGGATCGGGTCAAAGCAACGTGCAAATGTCATACATGCTCAAATATAATACTAATCAAGAATATAGTTTTTGTTACTTATAAGAAAAAAATAATACATTTTTCATAATAAGTAATGTTGACAAGTGCCCCTTACTTATAAGGGAAAATATAATACTTTTGAGGGAAAATGTACTCCGTAATACTTTTCAATCGAAATGTAAAAGTATTGTATTTTCCCTTTAAAGTATTACATTTACCCTTATAAGTAACAAAAAATTTATTCCTGATTAGTATTTCATTTGAGCATATAAGTATGACATTTGTGCATATAAGTATTACATTTGCATCTCGACTCGACCCGACTCGACCACTCTTACAGTGAGACGGCCTCACACAAATTTTTGCCATAAAAAATAATATTTTCTTGGTTTTTGTAATGTGGGTCCAAGCCACGCAACCACCTCACCCCATTAAAGTTTTCACCTCCCCAAATGAGCCAAGTTGGTTCAATTCCCATTTAACTTTTGATTTACAATCGCGAAATTAATTAAGAACTTTAAAGAATTTGTAAACACTTACTCTTCAAGTATATATAGAAATATATCCAAGTATATATAGAAATCACATGTCGAAGTATATATATAGAAATATATCCACATAATTTCTAGGAGATCAAGGCATTGTCCATCCATAATCCAAAATCATTCAGCAACTATTTCCTCAAGATTTACCATATTATAATCTTTACCTCAACATTTCCTTATAACCATTTCCTCAAGACATTTCATAATACCATAAGTACTCAACATTTTCTTTAAATCATAATATATTCACCAAAGAGATATTTTAAATCCTTAAATAACAACCCAGAATTTCCAAATCAAAAGAATCACCAAAGATAAATTAATTTCCAAGTTCATAAAATAATAACCAAAGAGAGAATTTCAATCTCTCAAAATAAAAACCAAATTGAGAATTTCAATCTCTCTAAATAACCACCAAATATAGAGAGTATCCATAACTCTCAAAATAATCACCAAAGATAAATTTTCAAGACAATTAGTTAAACTTTTCATATATCCAACAATAGTTATTATATACAGTGCCAAAGAGAAATAGATCCAAATGGAGAGTTTCAAACTTACAAACCAAACCAAATCCAAATCCAAAATCAAACCAACCTGACGAATCTACGTTACCGATGGCCAAAACGAAATCCAAACCAACCGGACGAATCCACGAACCGGTGGCCAAAACCAAATAGAGAGATATCATCTCTCAAAATAATAATAGTAACAAAAAGGAGAGTTTAAAACCTCCCAGTATCACCATCCTACGGGACAAAATATATACATAACCATAACCTTCAAATCTCACATCTTACATAAAAAATCTTTACACCAAGTAATAATTTTACACCTATATAACCCCTGTATTGATTATCATGCCACATTTGGAATATATCACGAATTACCCTATACACATGATTTACACTTAATTACTCTACTAAAACATAATATACCAAATAAACAATATACCACCTACTAATATCTTACACCTAATTGTCAAATAAATATACTAAAACCGTGTAGTTTATATATGCACAGTACATGTATACACTAGCTAACATACATATGCTCAACTATATACATACATACATATATATATATATAGGTCCTTATTCACATGAGAACACTAATATATAGAGGACTATGAGGTCCCATCATAACCATCCATAGCATTATAATTAATGGTTGAGATTAAGTAAATATTACACATTGATTCACACTACTTTTATAGATTAAGGGCAAATAAGACATTCAGTATGAATTGTAATTAAGGAATGACTATAATTAACAAATAAGGAGTTGGAGATCATTATTAATAAATATGGTAGTGAGATGGCATTAGTGCAGGCTGGTTTGGACGGCAAAAAAGTCTGAAAATATGGCGGCCATTGAAACTAAAGAAACACACACAGCCATGAATGAACATGGAAAAGTCAGAAATAAATATTAATTAATTCCCGGAATAATTGAAGGTTATGAACACCGGTGTGTACCTATTTACTGCGTATTGTGTGCCAGTAACGAATGAGTTGTGTGCCTACGTCGTATTCAAATGCTTTATTTTGTATTTTTTTTTTTTTTGGAACAATTTTAATTTTTTCCATTAGTTTTATGTAGATACTTGAATTACCTGTGACGTATGAGTTGTATGCATAGCGTGAATAATAATAGAAGTAGATTAAAAAAAAGTTTAAGGAATATTTTTTATTAAAAAAAAAGTGTTAGATTGATTACTAAATGCTTTTTTTTTTAAATTAATTTTTGTTATTGGTAGAATTTTGTGCATCTTTTGTACTTATAGCCTGTATGCACAAGGAAACACAACAGAAATGCAAGAAATGTTGAACTTTGATGTTAATGCACATCGTACGAGCAATGTGGCGCGTGCGCTACGCTTTCAACCAACTTCTTCGTGTGGCACTTGGTTTACCCACGCCATTCTTTGCAGTTTGTTTTTGTGTTTTTTTGGTGATTTGATATGGGATAGCGATACTATTGGTGTGCTCATCTTTTCATTGTACTGTCATGTTTATTTTACTGTTGGTTATACTTTGGTCATTCAACTAGTATACTTTTGGTTATACTTTGGTTTCTGTTAGTTTATATGTAGTGGATTCACTTTATGGTTATAATATTAGTTTTCGTGCCATCACTTATATTTATTATGTGCACACTATTGGTTTATTGTTTGCGTTAGTCATGTTTTTTTTTCCGAGCTTTGGCAGTGAACATGCACTTGATAGTAAAGGGTCAGACACACAACTTCTTATATTATTATTCAGGTTATCCACACAACTCATAAGTCACAGACACACAATATTCAGGAAATAACCACACGATATGAAAGGGTCGGACACAAAACCACTTATATTATTATTTACGTTGGGCACATAGCTCATACGTCACAAGCACACAAAATTTAAGAAATATGCACATGATATTAAAGGGTCGAGTACACAACTATTTATCTAGCTTATTATTCACGTTACGAAAGAAACACTACAGTGGCGCACAATTAAACCCCACTTGACACACCATCAAATGAACCATGAAACCACCACATTATAAAATTAGGCTCACAATATTCACGCAATAGCACACAACCATGAAACCTCCAGCATGTTTGCCCGGTCGTGACCCTCCTCACTCCGCCATTGGCGACGAACATGACGTCGCCGACACGTGCTATTCAACCGCGAACCTTGCCTTCTATGATGAACTCCCCGTCGCCGATGACTGGCCTTCAACCACCAACCTTAAGCTTCCAAAACATCAAAAGGAGAGAGAGAAACTGTGTTGCAATGAGAGAAGGAAGAGAGACGGTTGGGAAATTGAAAAGGATACTAAAAAGCCTTAAGAACCGACACTTGCGTGTTCTACCATAATTAAAAACATCCCCTAATTAAGCACACGGTTCAAAATACAAAAATACCCACGCCAACTTAATTTAGATTTAAACAAGCCTTTTTAAACTTAAAATAATCTAAAATTACAATTAATATACACCGTTAATTTTTATAAATCAATGGCTAAGATGAGTACTAATAATCCTCTATAATCTAATAGTTGTCACATGAATAGACTTCTATATATATATATATATAAAAGAATACACACTACATACCAATATATATATATATATATATATATATATATATATATATATATTAATTGTCTATAAAATTATATATTATACACAAGGTAGAAATAATTTTTCCACTTTAAATATTTACAATTACTACAAAATTAATGAATCACATAAAACATCAATCACAATTACTTTGGACAACACACTAATTATATACCAATGTATACACACAATTCACGTATTCATTCCAATCACAATTTCCAACCATATACACATACACTACTTAACATTCATAGGTTCGTATATACATATGCTTATACAAATTCAGTAGTGTATAAATTCACGTAAATCCAATTCATATAATAATCATATATATACAATACTCAATTCAAATATATTATTTACCTATACAATCCAAATAATATGAATTCATGTACTCAATATCACGTCACAATCAAACAATTTTCATATAGAATAAAATATTCACGAAGATCATGAATAACATAGCAATTATTCAAAAATAACGAAATAGATTTTTGAAGGCAAAAGATTATCCCATAAGCACTTAGGAAAAAGATTTTTGTTTCTTATGGGATAAAAAGGATTTAGATGAACATAAATCTTACCTTAAAAGTAGAAAATTTACTGCTCACACCCAAAACACTTAGAGTTGATGGTCCTCGTCTGTGGGCTTTTGACTCGATGATGAGAAGGAAGAAGACTAAACCAAGAAAATTTTGTTGAATTCATTTTTCTTTTATTGATTTTGGTGTCTAAAATGGAAAAAAGGAAAATACAATACGATGAAGGAAGGAAGAAGATATAATGCAGTAGAAATATAATGAGATGGAAAACATAATGGATTTGCTAATGATAAAGATAATGAATTAGGCCAAAGGTCTTGTGGTTGAGTGGCATAACTGTGGCCCTTCCAAGTGAAAGATCACAGGTTAGATCCCCAGATGGGGCGTTGGCTTCAGTAGTCGGGAAAGTATGTACGAATAAATACTAATATTATTTTATAAAGGGAAAATTTCCAATTATCTTGGCTGCTTCATTTGGCCGAATGTTTTACACCATGTCCTGGGGTGGAGGAGGTTTCCGCTTTGAGCTTCCTGGAAACACCCAGCACGGCTGCTCCACCAATAATTCTGATCACCATCATGAGCTGCACTCTTTTGACTATAGCAAAATTACCAATTTGGTCCCGATTTTAATGGATGTTTAACGGTAAAATAAACAGAGGACCAAATTGGTTAAAATTTTCAAAGTCGAGGGACTTAATTGGGCATGAAAATTATCGAGGACCAAATTGGTAATTTCGCAATAGTCGAGGGACCATTTCTGTAATAAACTCTATTTTTTTTTTCATTACAGAGGGTATACCCTTTGTAGTGAAATGATTTTTTTTAATGGATACCTTTTTCCGACCACCAAAAGTGGTCGGAAACCAAGAACATTGCTTGGCTTGGATTTTCCGACCATTGGTGGTCGGAAAATTCGAAATCCACCCATCTTTTTTGGTGATCATTTTTTGCGACCACTTTAGAATATTGGACACTATTTCTGACCACTTTGTCTAGTGGTTGGAAATAGCTACGAGGATTTTTCTTGGTCGGAAAAGTGGTCGGAACATTGATTTCTGACAGGATTTAGGCTATTTTTTGACCACTTTCAGGTGTGGTCGGAAATTGCTTAATTTTCAATCGTGAATATATAGTATTGTAATATTAAATTTTTATTTTAGTAATTAAAATTAGGATTATTGGCGTAAAAATTAATGCAAACACTTTTGCTGTGAGAAGTGTATTCAAATTAAACCTTTAAATTTAGTGCCAAGGATCTTGTGGTCCAATGACATCAAACCCTTCCCTTTATACGGGGGTGGTGGGTTCGAGCCTCAGTGGTGGACTTTAAGTAGTTATGGATAGATACTGCATTGTAATAGAGTTAGTAGAATTCAAAAAAAAAAACCTTTAAATTTAGTGAAAAAATTAAAATATTTGTAACAATTACATCCAATTCTAGTATTTAATCATAAAAATATTTCTATTTATTTGTTTAAGTATTAAATGGTAGCTATAATATTTTAATATACTTTTATTGCTTTGTTTAAATAGTTTATTTTAAACTTTTAGTTGTATATAAATTAAATATATAACATTTTCGTAGAAATGGTTTTATGTTGTAATTTAAAAAAAAAAAATCATATCATGCATCAAGATGCTTAAATGTTTAAAAGAATTTTTTCAAAGATAAAGTCCATATATTCACGAATATATGCTGGTTACAAAACATTACTCAAAAACACAGCCGCGGCACCAACTTGCACGGCTGCTTCACGGACTGTGCCACCAAATTGCACGGAACTCACAAATATCCTTGGAAACTATTAATCATTTCCCTCCTCTCTTGCATTGGCATCCATATCCATATCTTTTTCTTTCTTTACATCTTTCTGGAGATTACTAAAGATATTGATATCTATATCCTTTTCTTTCTTAACAACTACATATATCCGCCTCCAAAACAAATACATCATGACTCTCATCACCACTGTCCTTCCTTATAAACTCTACTACTCGAGCATGTTCACCTTCTACCCTTATCTTTTCACAACCAAATGGGTCAACTACAAAGAAATCAAACACTGCATCACAACCGCTAAAGATAAAAAACAATTGATCTCCATTAATGACATAGTTATCCTTCACGACTTTTTCACATCCATTCCCAAAAACTATAGCATCTCCAATTTTGTATAACTCTATCCCCCAAACTTTCTTCTCACGATTCCTCAGTAAAACCTTCCTTTTCAAATTTCTTCTGGCAGATTCCGCGTATGATGAAATTTCCTATTAAGAGAAGCAACGTAAGAGACTGAATTTGTTAACTTCATGAAACAAACATAAATTATTTCCAATATTAATTAGAAAGCTAACTAAGGTTTTGCTAGACAACAATATAATATAATTAAACACCAATTCAATCAAAATGCTATAAGAAGAAGAATTAAAAAGAAAGATCAGAGGAGGTGACAACAGTGTTGGACTGTGACAGTGGCGATGAGGAGGAGGAGAAGAAGTTAGTGGTGGTGATGAGGACGAGGAGAAGAAGAACACAAGAAAGTGGTGGCGCTCGTCATCGTAGCCACTGGATCGGTAAAGTCGAAGCGGGGAGTGCCTCACCATTTGCACAGCTTCTCCACGGACCTTGCACGGTTGTAGCTAGGAGGCTTTGCCCAGCAAGAACGGCATTTGCATTCCTTCCTTCCACATTTGCATCCATCTTGCTTCTACAAAATCGTAATCTGCAAACTGCAATACCACATTATTTCCCATTTGATGAGATAAGAACTCACAATTGCACCTATCTTCATTTCCAACAAGGTTCCTTCTGCATAGGTTTTTCCATGCATCCTCCAGACAACCATGTTTGACCATTACTTCAAACATTTACATGTGTTGTCTACTCTCTGCCTCTCATGTCATGCAGAGTCACAGTTGGATTCAAGATTGTAATACTTGATTACTTCTTTTAGTATATAAAAAATAATCTTTTCTTGATTTTTGTAGCGTGAGTCCGACCCACGCAACCACCTCACCCCATTAAAGTTACCACCTACCCAAATGAGCCAAGTTGGTTCAATTTCCATTTAACTTTAGATTTTCAAACGGGCGAAATTAATTAAGAACTTTAAAGAATATTTACAAATTTTCATTTACTCTTTAATGCAGTGTGATTCATAAATCCAACTCATCCTTACATATCTTTTTTTATACCTGTTGTTTTTGTAACTTAGATTTTGACCAGTAAAAAGATGAAAAAAAGTATGTTAAAAAATCAAATATTAGATGCAGACTTGATGAACAGGCCGAGCCACTGGCACCAAATTTTCAGGATTCATTTGCATTAATTTTTCTGTGCGTGGTATAGTTTGATATAAGCATAAATATAGTTTGTATGATTGTATTAAATATATAAATAGTAAATAGTTAATATTTTATATTAAATTATACTTTAGAATTAATTATTAGTGTATTTTCACAGCTGGAAATTATCACATTTCCGACCACCTTTCCGACCACCAACACAAATGGTCGGAAAAAGTAAAATTTTTTCATTTCTCTGTCGAACAATTGGTTTGGACAGAAAATAGTCGAAATGTCCGACAACTTTGAAAGGGTGGTCGGAATTTCCGACCAGGTCGAAAAAAACATATATATATATATATATATATATATATATATATATATATATAAAGGTTAGGGATTCAGACTTTAAAAGTTCAATCCTCATTTGTGCGCGCCGCTTGAATCACCCGCTCCTCACCTATAACTCTCTATCTCAATGACTCCACCGGGCCATCATCGCGGGAGAATGCCACAGGTGACACCTACTCGATCTTCGTCTCCCCGCTTCTCTCGGTCTCCGGCTTGATCTTTGCCTCCTGGCCTCTCTGCCGCTCATATATAGCCTTGTCTCCGCCTCTCAACCTCTGACCCTCTCCGTCCCCTCACTCCCCTCTCCGGTAAGTTCTTATAGGGGGTGTTTGGGAAACGGCTGATAGCTTATAGCTGATAGCTGGTTGGTTTAGCTAGTAGTTGATGGCTGGTTGCATTAACTGGTTTGACTAGCTGGTTGTATTAACTGGTTATAAAAAACTGTTTGGTAAATTAGCTGTTTACTAGTAGCTGATTGAATGTAAAATGACATTTAAGGGTATGAGTGTATTGTATTATTTCAACCTTTAAATATAACAAGAAGATAAAACTCTTATTAATAAATAATTATAAAATTTGGATATCATCTATACTTTTTTTAAGGGCATAAGTTTATTATTTTTGTTTATTTAACTCTTATTAAATTATACGAGTATTCTAAAATAATTTTTATTACGTATTTATTTTCTATTATTATTATTACTATTATTAAAAATAACAAACCCATCACCCGTTTATTATTATTATTATTATTATTATTAAATAACAAACACACCACCCATTTAAAAGTAAATCACATTGATTTCAAAGGATACAATAGTCAATATACCAATTGTTCTCAACAAGCTAATACAAAAAGCTACATTCATTAAGCCATTTACCAAACACTTCAAAATAGCTTATTGGTTGGTAAAACAAACTTGGTCAAATAAGCTAAAATTTGGCTTATAAGCCAATAACCAAACACCCCCATAATCTCATCTACTAATACTCATAGTCTCAAGCTCAACTGCTCATTCTTTAACCTCTATGGCTCTCTACGTAGGAAATCCTAGATCTACCTTCAAGACTTTGTGTTGGTATACTTTTCTGGTGACAGACTTTGGCCTTGAATATGTAACAGGTAATTTAGTGCTATTTTACTTATTTATGATATACTGTTCTTGAATCTTGAATTTTATGGATTTATGATCTTAATGAATATATGTGAATATACTATCATATTGTTAGACATTCTTGAAGTTTATGAATAATGAATTTGAGAACCTGTTAAGTGCAATTTGAAAGAAATGCTAAGAATGTAATTAGTTTTCTTTTTCATTCTAAATTATGTAATTTATATTCGATTAAAGGATAACAAAAGGAAATTTTAGGGAGAAATCGATAGGGTTTTCATAAGTGCCTTGGCTTTTTCCAAAATCATTATCAGACTGCTTGGTTTTGAGTGTATATATTTTTATCCTTCCCAAATTAAACTACGGGTTCATTACAAATGCCTTCAATAAGATACGACCGGAATCCTTTCAGAAAGTGTCGGTCGCTAGCTGTTCGATGAAATGTTTAGCTTAGCTTAACATTTCAAAATATTATAAGGACTGCATTTGAAAACACACTGAGAAAAGAGAATAACTTTTTGTATTTGCTAAATGAAGTTATTTTGGTTATGATGATATGGACAGGTAAACAGGGATGTTGTCACTGTTTAATCCAAGTTTCTCTCTGAAGCAGCTGCCTACTGTTGTGTCAGCTCGTCCAATTTCTAGTACAAGTAAGAGAATTGGCCCGAACTGCGCTTTAGGAAGATCCTGATAATGATAGTGAGAGTGATTATGAGTATGAGGAGGAAGATGAAGGGGAAGAAGGTGAGGAGAGTTTCGGTGATTTTGAAGCAGGGAGAGATAGCAGCATGCTTGAGAACAGTACCAATGGCATGCATGTCAGATAGCAACTCTGAAGAGGAGCTTGTGAAAGCTCCATATTTCTGGCTTATCTACTCCATATTACTTTCTTGTTTTCTGCATTGTACTTGTCAAATACATATCGTGCCTGTAGTTTTTGAATTACTTTCATTGGTCTATCTACGTGAGAAAATAGAATTTCCTCAGAATCATATGTAGCCATTGGTTTGCAAGATCCATTAGATTAAATTATGGATCTTTAAATTTGGTAAGATGAAAAAGGGAATATAGAGAATGTTTTCCCCAACTCTTCCCATCTCAATTAATATTTGCCCCTTCCTCTCATGAAATTGAGTTCGATGGGAGATAGAATAAGATGCAAGATGTGAAATTCATTGAAATATTAAGGTGCAGTTCATGAGAATTTATGGTTATTTTGTTGTTGTTATTGTTTTTTTAATAAATAAATATATAAGCTTCTCAAAATTGTGTGTATTTTTCACTCTTGAATAATAACATTGAACTGATTGTTCTTGCCCTTCCTTTTGATGAAGCAAAGTAGTAGAGTAGTTTAGCAAATTTTACAGTAATTTTTTTTTCCATTTAGATATGCAATGAGAATTCAAGATCTTGCTTTATTTCAGGTTGCTCAGGAGATTGAATTTGAAGTTAAATTTCAGAATTTCAGATTGACTTGTTTTAAATTTTGAACTGTGTATTATATTCCTGAATGAATTCTATTCTAAGTGTATGACATGTATATATATTTTTCAACAAATATCCTACCAACTTGCTACAATATTGTGAACAAGAAAAAGTGAAAAGTATATATATATATTTGAATTTCAAATGTGCGCGGGTACAAGATCTCTATCTAGAAAATCCTCTGATTCTTCACTTGCTTTACTTGACTGAAACTTTAACTGAAGGGCCTCCGGAATGCGGCTTTGTTCTTTAAAGAAGGGCTTTGTTGCTTGATCTTCGTTGAAGGGCTTCCGGACTCAAATGGTTTGATCTTCAGTTCGCTTTAACTTAGCTTGAACACTTGAATATTTGGTCTTCAATTAACTTCAGCTTGGCTTGATTTCTTCAACTCAGAGCTTCTTCAGGTTCTTCAATTCCTCAAGTGTGTTTCAAATGTAAAATGAGGGGCTCTATTTATAGGGGGAATATGAGAGACTTTCGATGGGCTTCAAACTCTTCAATATTATCCTTATATTATTTAGGATAATATGAATATTTATCTAGAATGTATCTAGCCACCATTGCATCCAAATTCATAATTTTATCACATATTCAAATTAAATAATTAATTTAAATATATGAATATTTATCACATACTTAAATTAAATAATTAATTTAAATATATAAATATTTCCTGACGGGCCAAATATGGATCAATCCATCTTTATAATTTGAGTTCATCGGCCATTAATTATATTCAATTTGGGCAATTGGGCCAATTTAATCGGACAATTTAATTAGTCCAAATAAATCAATAATCAGCCCAATTACATCAAAAATGAAGCCCATAACATACGAATCAGCCCATTTGTCGGCTTCAAATTTTCTATGTCTACAAATATATATATATATATATATATATATATATATATATATATATATATATATATATATTCATTTCATTACAGAGGGATTTTCTCTATAATGAAATGCATATTTTTTTTATTGGCTACCTCAAGTTTTCCGACCACTTTGGTGGTCGGAAAATATGGACCCATCCGGTTGTCTTGCTGGTCATTTTCTCCGACGGGTTTAGAAAGTAGTCACTATTTCCGACTACATCTCCGGTGGTCGGAAATAGCTATGAGATTTTTCCAAACACCCAATTTAGTCGGAGAAGTGATCGGAACATGCATTTCCGACCAAATTAAGGCCATTTCCGACAACGTTTCGGTGGTTGGAAATTTGTTAATTTCCAACAGTGTTTATTGTAATTATTATATATTCAATTTATAATGAAGTTCCGTTTAAAATTTGTTGGTCAATCGTCAATCCACTCTTTTTCTTCACTTATTATTTTAAATTAAGTTTTTAATTTTCAAAATTTTCAGTTTGTAATGTTTAAGGATATTATTAATTTAGTACCTATATATAAATTTTATTTTATTTACTAATTGAATCATCTCTTATCTTTATATATATACTACCTATATCTTTATATATATAAAAGAGATTGTTGAGTTTATACAACACAAAGATGCAAGCTAAAAAATACGTACAAATTTATAAATTCATGTAATCATGAATTATTTCTACGAGTATTATATATTAATTCTGATTTTAATTACAAATATTTATATTAATAATTACAAATCAAATCAACAATTATTAAATTAAAAATTATATATATAAATGAATAAAGCTCATATCACATTTATACATATATAATTTAATAACACTGTACAATTTAATATTTTATCTTTTTAGTATGTGTGTCAACAAATGTCATACTTATATATATATACACACACACACACACACACGCGCGCGCAAATGTGTTCCCGTGCAATTGGCTTTCTCAGGTGCAGTTGTGCGGTTGCGTGGTTGCTTAGGTGTGAGGTTTTCCTTCTTAAAGTGCGTGATATTTCTTCTTAATTAAGGTGCGTGGTTTGTGAGTTTAAGGTGCGTTAGTGTTAAAACTTAAGGTGCGTCAACTAAAGCTTTAGATGCGTGATTTTCCTTCTTAAGGTGTGTTGTTTTTCTTTATAAGGTACGTGATTTGTATGCTTAAGGTGCGTCAGTTGTTGAAACTTAAGTTGTGCCATTTTAAAACTTTAGGTGAGTGGGTTGTGTTCTTAAGGTGATTTGTTTGTGTGCTTAAGGTGCTTTGCTTGTGTGCTTAAGGTGCATCGTTTGTGTACTTAAGGTTTGCCATTTTAATGCTTAAGATGCGTCAACCGCAAGGGAAGTTATACTCGCACCTGAGCTCTTCTATATATATATATAGGGTAGGGTTCCAGTGAGACCACTTGCTTAGGTAAGGTAGTGAGATCACATCTTGTGCATGCATGTAATACTTTTTAATGGTCTAGATTGATTGACACACACACACTTTGTTTGCACACATTTAATCACTATTCGCACACACTTCAACTTGAAATCTTAATCAATCTAGACCATTAAAAATTTTTGAGATCAAATATTGTACATCAATCACCGTTTGCACACATTTTATTACTGTTCGCACACACTTCAACTTAGCATATCAATCTAGACAATTAAATTATTAAATGGATGCACCATTAAATTATTAAATGGATGCACAAGATCTGATCTCACGATCTTACCTAAAAAAGTGATCTCATATGATCCTAACTCTTTCTCTCTCTCTCTCTCTCTCTCTCTCTCTCTCTCTCTCTATATATATATATATATATATCAGTGTTGCAAAAATCGCGCTTAGGCGCTAGGCGACGCCCGGCCGCGTCGAGGAAGGCCGAAATCGGCCTCCTCTGCAGCCGGGCGCCTAGCCCGCCTAGACCACTGGCCGGCTGCTTTTTTTTTTTTTTTTTTAATATAAAAAAATTATAAATCTTATACATTTAAACTATTAATGTTATAATGTATTAATTAATACTCTAATAGTCTAATAAGTAATAACTTAATAAAATAATAAGTAATAACTAAATTAAACTAGTAAGTAATGCACTAATAATTAATAAATAATAACTAATAACTTAATAAGTATTAACTATTTAACTATTAAAGTGTAAAGACTTACAATATTAAACACTTTACAATTATTAATACTTAAAATATTTTTTTTATTTTTTTTTAAATTTAAAAAAAAATAAAAAAAATATTTTAAGTATTAATAATTGTAAAGTGTTTAATATTATAAGTCTTTACACTTTAATAGTTAAATAGGTAATACTTATTAAGTTATTAGTTATTATTTATTAATTATTAGTACATTACTTATTAGTTTAATTTAGTAATTACTTATTATTTTATTAAGTTATTACTTATTAGACTATTAGAGTATTAATTAATACATTATAACATTAATAGTTTAAATGTATAAGATTTATAATTTTTTTATATTAAAAAAAAAAAAAAAAAAGCAGCCGGCCAGTGGTCTAGGCGGGCTAGGCGCCCGGCCGCGGAGGAGGCCCATTTCGGCCTTCCTCGACGCGGCCGGGCGTCGCCTAGCGCCTAAGCGCGATTTTTGCAACACTGATATATCTATATATCTCTATATATATATATAGAGATATATATATATATATATAGAGATATATATATATATATATAGAGATATATATATATATATATAGAGATATATATATATATATATATATATATATATATATATATATATATATATTATTGTTACTTTTTATAAGACATGTACTAACTTTTTAATAGTTTGTAATTTTGATTAGTTATTTTTAAAGTCAAAATAACGTTTGATCTGAAACATAACATTTACACTTAAATTTTCATATCGTGCATCAGACGGGTAAAATACTAGTTATTTGTATAAGACATAAAATGGGATGAAAAAAAACATATTAACAACAACAACAATAACAACAATAATCATAATGATGATGTATTACACCACAAGGAATTAAAATTGAAAATTCAGAGTGAGAATAAACCATAATAGAAGATGATGCTCACTAAGCTAATATTGTCTAGTAGGCAATACGAGTGGATAAGGGAGAAGTGGGTCCGATCAAAAGAATGGCAACGTGTGATCACCTCACCTCCCGCGACCATCCTTAGATGAGTTCGTGTGGGGCGTAGTGTGGTCCCTACTTATTGCCAAACTCTATTATGTATGTATTACAATGGTTAAATATAATGGTTTAGAGATAAATATACAAAATTTTAGAAAGGATTTTTACTTTTGAAGGCATATAATTTATAGATATGTCAAAGTACCTTATAGTTTGATGACAACACTGTTATCTTTTCAAATGGTTGATGACATCAGTGTTATCTTTCCAAATGGAAGTTCTTAGGTTCAACTCTCATTCCAACCGAGGATGTTGGTATATTAAGTTGAGTTGTCAAAAAAATCACGTACGAATCTGACTCAGCTTAACGTACTTTATGGTTTGATGGCATCACTGTTATACATGTCGTTTTTCATAACATTTATAAATCTGACTCAGCTTAACACGTCACTTTTCATAACATTTATGAATCCGATTAATTATATGTGTCGTTTTTCATAACATTTATAAATCTGACTCACCTTAGCATGGTATGTTTATGCTTGTCATTTTTCATAACTAATTTTGTAATATCAAAATGATGGAAACTTATGAAAAACTTCAAAACAGTAAAAGTTCAAAAGTAAATATATTCTATGTCGAGAAGTTAAACTATTTTCTATAGTGATCGATGTTTAATCTCATGTCAATATTGAATGCTAGGTAAAAAGATAATTTAGTGGGCTAATTAACCTCGCAAAATGGGTCGAATTAAAAAAAAATTATCTAATTTTATTTACCACGAGTGAATTGATTGATTATATGATGAGTTAAGAAACACTTTATGGTCTGGGGTGGAGGAGGTTTATGGTCAGAGCTAAACTTCATAGCTAGGTGTCTTGGAAACACCCAGCATGCACGGCCGCGCCACCAACTTGCACAACTGCTTCACGGACTGTGCCACCAACTTGCACAGCTACTCCGATCCACAAACATTATTATTACTACTATTCCCCATTTGATGAGGTAGGAACTCACAAATGCACCATCTTCTTCTCCAGCAAGGTTATTTCTGCATAGGCTTCTTCATCATTCAGATAGCCATTTCGAGCATCACCCCAAACATTTAAATGTGTTGTCCACTCTCCTGCCTCTCATGTCCGGCAATTGGAGGCAATTCAAGATTGTAATCCTTAATGACTTCCTTTGGTATCTCATATTCTCATGTCAGGCAGAATCATAGTTGGAGGTAATTCAAGATTGTAATCCTTCCGTTTAGATCCATTAAAACTCAGGTGCATACATAATTGAGAACCAAGCTAAGCTAGACACACATAATGTNATATATATATATATATATATATATATATATATATATATATATATATATATTATTGTTACTTTTTATAAGACATGTACTAACTTTTTAATAGTTTGTAATTTTGATTAGTTATTTTTAAAGTCAAAATAACGTTTGATCTGAAACATAACATTTACACTTAAATTTTCATATCGTGCATCAGACGGGTAAAATACTAGTTATTTGTATAAGACATAAAATGGGATGAAAAAAAACATATTAACAACAACAACAATAACAACAATAATCATAATGATGATGTATTACACCACAAGGAATTAAAATTGAAAATTCAGAGTGAGAATAAACCATAATAGAAGATGATGCTCACTAAGCTAATATTGTCTAGTAGGCAATACGAGTGGATAAGGGAGAAGTGGGTCCGATCAAAAGAATGGCAACGTGTGATCACCTCACCTCCCGCGACCATCCTTAGATGAGTTCGTGTGGGGCGTAGTGTGGTCCCTACTTATTGCCAAACTCTATTATGTATGTATTACAATGGTTAAATATAATGGTTTAGAGATAAATATACAAAATTTTAGAAAGGATTTTTACTTTTGAAGGCATATAATTTATAGATATGTCAAAGTACCTTATAGTTTGATGACAACACTGTTATCTTTTCAAATGGTTGATGACATCAGTGTTATCTTTCCAAATGGAAGTTCTTAGGTTCAACTCTCATTCCAACCGAGGATGTTGGTATATTAAGTTGAGTTGTCAAAAAAATCACGTACGAATCTGACTCAGCTTAACGTACTTTATGGTTTGATGGCATCACTGTTATACATGTCGTTTTTCATAACATTTATAAATCTGACTCAGCTTAACACGTCACTTTTCATAACATTTATGAATCCGATTAATTATATGTGTCGTTTTTCATAACATTTATAAATCTGACTCACCTTAGCATGGTATGTTTATGCTTGTCATTTTTCATAACTAATTTTGTAATATCAAAATGATGGAAACTTATGAAAAACTTCAAAACAGTAAAAGTTCAAAAGTAAATATATTCTATGTCGAGAAGTTAAACTATTTTCTATAGTGATCGATGTTTAATCTCATGTCAATATTGAATGCTAGGTAAAAAGATAATTTAGTGGGCTAATTAACCTCGCAAAATGGGTCGAATTAAAAAAAAATTATCTAATTTTATTTACCACGAGTGAATTGATTGATTATATGATGAGTTAAGAAACACTTTATGGTCTGGGGTGGAGGAGGTTTATGGTCAGAGCTAAACTTCATAGCTAGGTGTCTTGGAAACACCCAGCATGCACGGCCGCGCCACCAACTTGCACAACTGCTTCACGGACTGTGCCACCAACTTGCACAGCTACTCCGATCCACAAACATTATTATTACTACTATTCCCCATTTGATGAGGTAGGAACTCACAAATGCACCATCTTCTTCTCCAGCAAGGTTATTTCTGCATAGGCTTCTTCATCATTCAGATAGCCATTTCGAGCATCACCCCAAACATTTAAATGTGTTGTCCACTCTCCTGCCTCTCATGTCCGGCAATTGGAGGCAATTCAAGATTGTAATCCTTAATGACTTCCTTTGGTATCTCATATTCTCATGTCAGGCAGAATCATAGTTGGAGGTAATTCAAGATTGTAATCCTTCCGTTTAGATCCATTAAAACTCAGGTGCATACATAATTGAGAACCAAGCTAAGCTAGACACACATAATGTCAAAGAATATGAAAACCACCTCTTCCCTAATTTACTCACACTACAAATAAGAGAACATTAGTCTATCTCGCATTCTATAATTTTTTATTCTTATTTTAAATTTCTAATTTTAACACAACATGACATTATTTGTAAGAAAAATCTTGAAAGTTTGGTCAGTTCAAATTTTCCTTTATCCTCAACTAATCAAATTGCATGTATAAATATAATGTACTACACTTAGTTGGATTCATTATTATTTTGCCTCAAAAGTCAAATACTCAGTATATTTTAAAATCTTGTGTATTTCTTTATATCATTTAATAGTTGTAATAAATCTATATTAACGTCTAAGCGCAAGTGGGTACCAACTCACGCCACACACAAGCTCAACTCGAAAACCACTTCTTCCCTAATATATATATGCACACTATTAACCAGATTACATAGTCATTCTCGCATAATATTATATTTTTTTATTTCAAATTTGAAATTTTAACACAACGTGACATTATATATATCACCAGTCTTGAAAGTTTAGAGCTCACCGCTCAAGCAAAGTTTGCATGTATTGTCAACTAATCACAAATATTTTTATATGTTTTCATCGTGTTACTAGTTACAAATTAAATGGCACGTATAAATATAACATACTACACTTAGTTGGGTTCATCATTATTTTTCATCAAAAGTTAAAGATGCTTTTTAAATTTTGCGTATTTTTTAAAATATATTTTAACCGTTGCAATAAATATTTATTAACGTTTAAAAGTAAGTTGGGACAACCTCATGCCCCACACAAGCTCAACCCAAAAATAGACTTCTTCCCTAATTTACTCGCACACGAATTCTTTTATTTTTTATTCTTATTTTAAATTTCTATTTTAACCCAACATAACATTATTTATTTGACAAATCTAGAAAGCTTGGAACTCGTCGCAGTTTAAGTTTGCATCTATCCTCAACTAATCAAGGGTCACACTTGTGTGAGACCGTCTCACGGGTCTCAATCCGTGAGACGGGTCGAATCATATAATTTGGGTCATATATTTAACTTATGAATTAATTCTATTTGGGCTATTCTTTTTAACAATTAGATATGGGCTTTTTTAGCCCAGTTTTATAAACTCAGTTTATCAATTTTTCACTCCATTTTTTCGCGTTTACTGTGTTCTTCACGTCCAAAAGTGTCCGACCAGTAGAGACGGGAGTTCCTCTACACTTTTTCATCAGATTTTCAAATTTTCTCATCACAAAGGTGGATTTTCTTCACAATCTCAGGTGAGTTTTTGTTTTTGATAGTTTTAGTGTGTCAAATTTGATAGGGTTTTGCTATTACACTCCATATACTCTCCATTTATTCCCTTTAATTTCTTCCTTTTCTAGCTGTTGTCGCCGGCCATTTCGTTAACTTTCTCGGAGTTTTGCGTTTGCAGTAAGTCGGATTGTGTTTGCATATAAATTTCACCGCCAGTAACTGCTATTATTATACCTTTGCGGCCGCAGCTATACTCTCCATTTATTCTGTTAAATTTCTCGCCTCAGGTAACTGCTTGTACGCTTCTTCTATTTAATTTCTCACATGATGTTCTCCATTATAATAAGGACTTTTGTGTTTGCATGCAGTAAGTTGGATTTCCTCAGCCATAGATATTTCGCCGCCGGCAACTCTGCTTCTTCGGTTTAATTTCTCGCGGTTCGTCATAGGTAACTTCCTATTACTCTCTGCTTCTTCCTTTAAATGTTGAGTATTCATTGTTGTTATGAAGTAGTATATTTGTGCTTTTAAGTATTGTGTTTGATGGTTAAAGTCATGATCATTCACTTGTGATATAAAGTACTAGTTTTAGGCTATTAAGTATTAGATTTAATGGTTAAAGTGTTGATTGTTCATTTGTGCAATTAAGTAGTATATTTGCTTTATAAAGTGTTGTGTTTGATGGTTTAAAGTCATGATCATTCATTTGTGATATAAAGTAGTCTATTTGCATCATAAAGTATTAGCTTTTATGCTTTAAGTGTTGGTTATCCATTTGTGCAATTAAAAAGTATATTTGTTCTTTAATGTGTTGTGTTTGATGGTTAAAGTGTTCAATATTCATTTGTGATATAAAGTACTAGTTTTAGGCTATAAAGTATTAGGTTTGATGGTTAAAGTGTTGAGTATTTATTTGTGTTTTAAAGTACTAGTTTTAGGCTATTAAGTATTAGGTTTAATGGTTAAAGTGTTGAGTATTTATTTGTGTTTTAAAGTACTAGTGTTAGGCTATAAAGTATTAGGTTTAATGGTTAAAGTGTTGAGTATTCATTTGTATTTTAAAGTACTAGTTTTAGGCTATAAAGTATTAGGTTTAATGGTTAAAGTGTTGAGTATTCATTTGTGTTTAAAAGTAGTATATTTGTGTTATTAAGTATTGTGTTTGATTGTTAAGGTGATGGAGACGTTGAGATCCCTTAGGACTGAGTGAAGAAGTAGGAAGCTTGAGAGGTTGAGCTCTGATTTTTCCTGATATACTAGAAACCTTTTTAAGTTTTCTGCAAAGTGTTCTGCTAGGTTTCTAAGTATCTATCCAATTCATGCCATTCATATCTATTGGTGTGCTTTCTTTTGTGTTTTGTCTCCAGAATTGTTGAGAAGTGAGGCTTTCAATGTTTTATCTGATCTTGAGTTCTTTCATATTATATGAAGTTGTTTATTCCCTAGCTAACTGATGATGGCTGTACAGGCCTCTGTCCTCATAATAATTGCGGTTCTTTGCATTCTCTTCTGTGTAATTAGCTCATTCCATTTTTAAAAACCAATTTGCCTAGTCATTTGGTTTGTCTCATTTTGCTTAACCCTCATTTTTAGTACATTTATTAGGGATAGGGACTGAACACGAGATCTTTTATACTGCGTATAATTTTGGTGTATGCCATTTGATCATAGTATTAGGTTTTGCTGTGGTTTGTTCATTGATCACATTGATACAGTCACCCCATCCTATGTACAATCACTTATGTACAATATTCAACTTTTAAATTGCTACCAGTATTGTTTTTCATCCACACATTTATCATGCTTTCTAATTCAATAATCTTTTGGGATAGTTTAAAATTTGCACATTCTTGAAATGTTAGGGGCATGTTCATTTTGACCTGAATATGCATCCTTGTAAAGAAAAACTATTGCATTTTACTCTTTTATATGTCACTTGTGGATACGGATAAAGATTATGAGTTCTAAACCATATACCTTAAGTAACCATGCAATGCAGTCCATTTTATGTTTTGTGTTTTAACCACTGTAGTGTTTCCCCTCTCTCATAGATGTTAAGTACAAAATACTGAGTCTTGGACTCACTCTTAACTGCTAAATTGCTACATTAAATTACTGATTTTTCTTAAATTGGCATCTGACAAGGGTACTTACAGGAACTGATCACCCCATCCCTCACTCATATCACTAGTCATTGCAATTATTTGACATAAAGCATAGGGACTATGCAAATGGAAATGCAGGGAATGACATGTATGTTTTTCATGGAAGAAATTGTGAATCTACCAATATCATTTATCTTCACAGACCAACTAAATTATTGTCCAACTCTGTAAAGCATCTTTTAGTACCTTCTTTCCTTGTGAAAGTAATTCAGAATGATAATCATACTTTTCATCCACTTACCTTGGAGTTCAATAATTCTAAAGGGTTGTACATTAAATTCTTGTATAGTCTAATTATCAGTTTAAGTGTTGACTATTCATCTGACAAGGGTACTTACATTTAGGCTACAAAGTATTGTGATTAAGGCTTAAAGTATTAAATATATCTACCTTAAACTGTGCACTAGATTAGTGCTATGAAGTATTACATTTAGACTATATATAAAGTATTGTGTTTAAGGCTTAAAGTATTGAATATATATCTACCTTAAATTGTGTACTAGATTATTGCCATGAAGTATTACATTTAGACTATAAAGTACTTCATTTAGACTATAAAGTGTTGTGTTTAAGGCTTAAAGTATTGAATATATATATACCTTAAACTGTGTACTAGATTATTGCCATGAAGTATTACATTTAGACTATAAACTATTGTGTTTAAGGCTTAAAGTATTAAATATATCTACCTTAAATTGTATATACTAGATTAGTGCTATGAAGTATTACGTTTAGCCTATAAAGTATTGTGTTTAATGCTTAAAGTATTAAATACATCTACCTTTAACTGTATACTAGATTTGGGCAATGACGTATTACATTTAAGCTATAAAGTATTGTGTTTGAGGCTTAAAGTATTAAATATATCTACTTTAAACTATTTACTAGATTAGTGCTATGAAGTATTACATTTTAAACTATAAAGTATTGTGTTTAAGGCTTAAAGTATTGATTATATGTACCTTAAATTGTGTACTAAATTAGTGTTATGACGTATTAAATTTAGATTATAAAGTATTGCATTTAATGCTTAAAGTACTAAATATATTCACCTTAAACTGTATACAAGATTTGTGCGATGAAGTATTACATTTAGGCTTTAAAGTATTATGTTTAAGACTTAAAGTATTGATTATATGTACCTTAAATTGTGTATTAGATTTGTAATATGAAGTATTATATTGCATTTAGGCTATAACGTATTATGTTTAATGTTGAAAGTATTAGATTATATATGCATGTAGACTGTGTATTATATTTGTGCTGGTTAAAGTTTTAATTATATATTTGTGATTTGAAGTATTACATTTATGTGATAAAGTATTATTTTTAATGCTTAAAGTATTAATTATATACTTTGCATATGGCAGTCCAATATGCATTGATAGACAGAACAACTAACCATTTAATTTTGATTTCAGGAAGAAGATTGGCAAAAGCTCAATCATAACTAAGAAACTTACATCACAATGACAACATCATCTCCAAAAGCAGTCGTACAATGGTAAGCAACACTATCTCTAGCTACACAAATCCAAGATTACACAAAAAACAGAGCTATGAATTAATACATAATCATCAAAATGAAATCAATAACCATAACCGAAGCTAAACCTGATCGAAAATGATGATAATTCTAAAATCTACTCAAAATGGCGATAATAAGCAAATCTATAGCCTATAGGAAACCGGAAACACATACTTATAGAAAGAGAAGATCCATAAGAAGTAGGACAATGTCGCTTAGGATGATCTATGACTTTCCTTCGATCCGATGTCGCTCATGTGTCGATGACGGTGGATGAGTTTTCTTTCTTCCACATGCATCAAGTCGTGGAAAGAAGTTGCGGACACTTCGTTCATCATTGCAAGATCGAACTTGGAAGCTTTGCATACAGTAGCTCCGATGTTGAGGACGTCGTGGAATCTTCTAGAAGGGCGTTGTATCTGGGTGGCAGGCAAGTGAGAGTGAGAAGATAGTTCTATGGACATATAAAAAGGTTGATAGGTGGATGCGCCCCGAACGGGCGGTCATCCCTAGATAACTGCCGGCGAATGGGGGCGAGCAGTCTTTAACACACCCAATTTCCTTATACAAAAATACAGGTAATTTTTTTTTACACTTGTATAATTCAATGGAAGCTGTAACCCCCCACTCATTCCAATGAGCCCAGATTTTAGTGGTTAATGACGGGATTATTTTTAGAATAATTTTGGTATTAAAATTTTCCCGAATTAAGTTATTTTTCCACCGAACTTTTATCTGATTTAGTCCCTAACTGGCAAGGGAGTCTTACTCTACAAGACTTACCATGGGGTTGTGACAAGTGGCACCCTTATTTACCATATGGTAATTACAAAATTGATTAATTAGGATGGATTATGAGATAAGTCTTGCAAGGAAGATTATAGGATAAGTCTTGATAGAAACTTACTCGCCAAGCTCCAAATTGAGACTTACTCTCCAAGCTTATTCTTCCTTATCTTATAAGATAAAATATATAAGCTTGATTTCACATTTCTTTCCCACTTTGGCCGAAAATATTGGAGAGGAAAAGGAGAAAAAAATTCATCTTCATCTTTGTGATCAAGAAGGCTTCTTAGCCAATTTTCTTCACAAGATCATCATCTATTCGGTAAAATTCCATTTTATTTGGTTAAAAGCCTTGTTTTCTTCCCTAGAACCTAACTATAGGTTAAGATTTCCTAAAATTATTGTTATGATGGTATGTTTTGCTTAGGGATTCTTGGTGAAAGATTGATTAGAGGTTCGAAAACCATTCTTGCAAAGTACTTCGTTCAAGAGGTAAGGAATCCCTTAAGTCGGTTTAGTCACTTGAAAATGGACAATTGCTAGTGAACTATGAGACTAGGAATTTTATGTGAAAATTATGTGTTAAACTTGAGGATCTCTTAGTTGATTCAAGAAACTACTCTTTGAATTTTTGGTAATTTTTGTATACATGTTCATAGCTAGTATATGCATGTATATGTTATATTTATGTCCATATAGGCTTATACTTGTGAAAATAGTGAAAAATCAAGGCGTTACTACATCATTTTTGCTGCCTGAAACTGGTAGATTTGGACGGACGCGGCCTTGGACGCACGTCCACTGCGCGTCCATCGGCGTCCAGTACGCGAGACCGAGGCCGAACGGCCGGACGCGGCCCGGACGCGCGCGTCCATCGTGCATCCGGTGGTGCGGACATCCGCGCATCGGCGCGGCACGGATCTGTTTTCGACCGAATTTTCTTCCGTAATTTTTGCTCCTGCGTGGTATGATGTTTGAAAGGCCTATGGGCAAATGAGTTCAATTTTTGAAAGAACTATTTGTTTTGGGAAATTATGTACATCACTTTGGAAGAAAAATATTGTTGTTGAGAAACAAGTATAACTCTTGTCACTTGAGGAATTGTGTTGAAAAGCCTATTGGTAAATAAAAATGTTTATGAAACTTACGTCGAAAGAACGTATGCTATTTTGGTGAGTAGATTGTCAAAAACCTTATTTTTGAAGGGAAATATCACTTTTAGTGAATGTGTACTTTACGTGAGGAAGATGAGGAAAATGGTGTTTGAAAAGCCTGCGGACACTGAGGGTATTTTGAAAATCCTTCATGAGCTAATGTGGTAGCCAATTTCAAGTATTGGGCTCGAATGAGAAATATGCCCAAAAGAAATGATTTGAGAAAGAAAAACTGAAGGAAGGATCATGTTTTCAAAACCTTAGTTTCTAAAGTAAGTTGAGGAGGACCTTGATTGACCCACGGGTGGCTTTAAGTGCCATTGCCCAGTGGTCATTGTGTTATATTGTATGATCATTCATACTGCAGGGCGAAGTCTATTCGTCGTTATGTTATATTGTATGACTAGTTCATACTACAGGGCGAAGTCTATTCGCTAGGTACTATATAACTCGTAGGATGAGGTATTCCTAGGGGGTGTGCACACTTAAAGTATAGTTACTCCAGAAGTCCGGGTAAGTGTCATTTTAAAGGACCTGGCTAGGCCAGCTAGGAATCATTTTAACGAACCTTACGTCCAGGGGATCAGTGTTAGACCGGGTGATGACCACTGACCCCGAGTTCGATGATCCAAGTGGTCAGAGAGGGAGTTATGAGAATGCTCCAAAGGCCTCACTTTTGCTAATATGGAACTAAGGAAGTTTTAAAGATGAGAAAATAGTTATTTTGTAACAACAGAAAGAAATGATTTTGTCTTAAGAGATAGGTTGATGTTGATTCACTAATCACTTTTTGTGCCAGTTCTCGTTGTTAACTTATTTTCAAGAGAAATCTCAACAAATGGGTAAAGTTGTAAAACTCTTATATACATTTTTCGAAACCTTTGTTTACTTTTGAGTGACAATGGATTTCTTTACTTAGTCGTCGTGCTAAGTACACTTCATTGTGTCTTTTAGCAGATAATATCTAGCGTGGGCTCATGCAGCCCGATGAGCTCTGAGAGCTCATCTGATTTTGTGTTTCCTGTGCATGAGTATGATGATTATGTGTACTTCTTGTTGGATGACGACCCCTACGCTCCCCACCACGCTCCTGTTCCTCCCTATCTGGCATATACTCCTCCACCTGTACATCCTACCGTACTCGCTTACACTCCTTTGGTGAAAATCTTTTGCAGCCACGGTAGCATTAGTTTGGTTAGCAACTTGTAACCAACTTGCACTTCTATGTTTTTGGACCCAATGGGTCAATTCCTGTATATTTTCGTAGCTAACCAAGCTGTCTTTTTCATTCCGCTGCTACGTATATATATATGATTGGATAGCTCCCTTCTTTCCGATGCAATATACATATACTTGAGAATTATATCAAGTAGTAAGTGTGAGAAAACAATTTTCCTTCTTTAGCCTGTGCATCTAGAGTGGACTCTTTCTAGATGAGATAGGGTTCAATCTAGGTGTCGCGGTAACTACTCCGGATGCACGGTATAGCCGGGCCGGGGTGTTACAAAAGCACTTACCAACAAAAAGAAAATGGATGTTATGGCACTGCACAATTGAGATCGATATTTATCTATATCCTAATGCACATGCTAATACTCAACTTACTTAAAGATAATCCATTATCTAATAACAACTTTAAGTTGTCTAAAATTCCAAAGATTGAACTAATGAAAAATGAAATGTTGTTATCCATATTGAGAAATGGAATGCTATTATTTATTATGTGAAATAGAATATTGATATCCATATTGAGAAATTGATTATTATTATCCATACTAGTATTTTTGCCCGTGCGATGCACGAAATGGATTTGTTAGAATATATTAAAAATATTTGGATCAATATATAATTATTTAAATTAGAACATTAAATATTATATAGTGCAATTGAAGATATGTTTTGGATCATTTATGTTTTTTGATGTTATCATTATTTGAGTTTGAGCAAATAATTGCTCAAATTAATAGCTAATTTGTAGATCTACGCATGCGGTGTTTTAACTTTGGAGATTTTATATATCATTATTTAGGAATTTTATAAATTGGGCAAATGTACTTGTTCTCTAGCAACTCAGTTATAGAATCAATTGTTATCTTAAATCATTTGTATGGAACATATGTTTTTTGTATAGATATATAGCAGTTTTGTCATTTGTAAAAAAAAAAAAAAAAGAAAACATGAGTTAATTAGTGCATTTTTTAGTTTTTCCTTCGTTTACGGTTTCCCTTAAGAAAACATGAGTTAATTAATCCATATGTTAAGCATTTAATTAGCCCAGTCAAACTAAGAAGAACTGAAACTCAAATAAATATTGTTTGTGGTAAATCAAAAACAAAACAACCAAGGCTATCATGCCTTGGGTTCAATCTTAGGCTTTTTCAAACTCTTTGAAAATGATGAACAGTCCATGTTTATTCTCTTCAAAGACTGCTGCTCAGGAATGGTTTCATCAATGGAGATGACTTCTAGATTTTTCGAATAATGTAGCTACTAGTGGTGTTATGCCATGATCGAAAATAACTATTAAAAAATCAAGGCTAAAAAAAAAATTATTGCATGAGGTAGAACGAAGTTGTAATTAAAAATTACCTGGTTGATATCCACACCTCCGGAAGCCTTCAACACTCAAAATCCTTGAGTTTAAACATGTCATTGGAAAAATCAGAATCATCTTGATCCGTAACGCTAATCAATGTGTCATTATTCATTTTCATAATGTACTTTTGCTCGCACGACTTAAACCTCATGCGAGATGTTTGCACAAAAAAATTGTATGTGAATATTATAGATTTTTCCTTCCTTCAAGAGTTTGTTGAATTGTTTGACAAATTCTTTAGAAATTTGTAAATGGATACAAATTCCATGAGGGAATCACCCATAAATATTAATATTAATCTACTATACTAATAAGAGCCAAAGAGAGTTAGGCCTAAAATGAGTAGAAAAATGGCGGTCAAATTATTTAATCAAATGGATGGTTCAGATGAATTATTTAATTAAATAGATGGTTTAGATAATTCAGATTAATATTATTAATAGAGATTACCTAATTTAACCTTACTTTTATGATTATCCGTTAAACATTCTCTTCTCCGTTAATATTCCGTTAACTTTTAACTTACCATTAATTTTTATAAGAAAGGTCTTAGGTTCGAACCTCATCCGAATCAAATTTGGCATAATTAAGTTTCTCACTCTATTTTACTCTTATTAAATTAAATAAATTAGTAGCTACAACAAAAAATGATACATATGTATTTCTTTAATTTAGAATTATGTGTCTACAATGCCTTTATTTGAAAAAAATTATTCATTATAAAAAAATTAAATTAAATAAGAGAAATAATTTCATTAGTTATATTGTCTTTATTTTCTCTCATGCAAAGATTCTTTAATTTACATTCAAATTTATCAATTGATATTCATTACATTGTCCATTATCTTATTTTTACAATATCTTGTAATTAAATATAGAAGTTATAATACAAAATAATGTTATATATTTATTTACCAAGTATTTTATTAATACCATGAAAAAAAAATAATTTGAAACTAATTATATTAACTACTTGGGGATTGGTTGACAAAGAAAGTACTCAAATAACCCAACAAATTGAAGCGGGATCACTCTATTTTACTCTTATTGAATTAAATAAATTAGTAGTTACAACAAAAAATGATAATGTGGATTTCTTTAATTTAGAATTATGTGTCTACAATGTCTTTATTTAAAAAAAAATATTCATTATCAATAAATTAAATAAGAAAAATAATTTTATTAGTTATATTGTCTTTATTTTCTCTAATGCAAAGATTCTGTACATTCAAATTCATCAATTGATATTCATTACATTGTCCATTATGTTCTTTTTACACCATCTTGTAATTAAATACCAAAGTTATAATACAAAATAATATTATATATTTATTTACCAAGTATTTTATTAATACCATGAAAAAAAGTAATAAAAAAATTGTTTGAAATCAATCATATTAACTACTTGGGGATTTGTTGACAATGAAAGTACTCAAATAACCCATTACCCAGAACTACCTTTTAATATGTTTGAAATACATCATATTTAAAATTTTTAAATTTTTGCTAATTTATTTAATCTTTTTCCTTAAACTAAGGATTTCTCTATCCACAATAACTCATTCAACAATAATGGTTGAACCAAATGAACCTCAAGCAGAACATCTAAAGGAAAGTCCATAGCTCCTATATCATAATCTCATTGCATGACGTTGTCATCTATGCTACCAACAATAACCGAATTGCAAATAACACACTATCAACAAAAAAGAAGAGAACCAACAGTAAAGATGAAGACAATGACAATGTTATTCAAAAGAGAATTAAGAATACTTAGAAAAATTCAAACTAAAAGTAGTATTTATTTAGACTATTATTTTTAGACCAAATATTTAGACTATCGATTTTACAAAGTTGCAAACATTTATTTTAGTGACAATTATAATGAATTTCCTACATTATCTTGGATTCATATATTTTGAGTTATATATTTAAATAAACAAATTCGACATTTAATTACCTATGTATAAACTTCTGCTATATAATCTTGCATTGATATACTTTCAAATATTTATTTAAATATAAACATTGAGCATTAACCCATTCGCGCAATGCACGTGTAAAACTAGTTAATAAATAAATATTATAAATTTTATATCCTTTTCTATCATGAATATACTAAAAAATAGTAATAATTCATTATGTGATTATATTCCGTGGATAACAAATCCATTATGTGATTATATTCTATGATGTATATTGAAGTTTGATTGTCTAATATACAACATACAACATAAAGCAAAAATTCAGTATTCTGAAACAAACCATTTAACCAATATACTATGAGTACGTATGAGTCTAAATTATAGTATAAGTCTAAACTACAGTATTAATCCAATATTAATAAATAAATAATATAAATTTATATTCTATGAGTAACAATTTCATTTTGTGATTATATTTTGTGGATAACAAATTCATTCTGTGATTAAATTTTGTGATGTATATCGAAGTATGATTGTCTAACATACAACATAAATTCAGTATTCTGAAAGTATGAGTCTAAATTATAGTATGAGTTTAAACTATAGTATTAATCCGATATCACAAAAATTCAATGCTATAAAAAAAGTGTATAAATGCAATATGTACCTTGGAGTCATGAAATAAGCATGCGAGTGTTTGTTGGTTGATGGCAACACATTGATATTCCTTGGCCGAATAACAACGCATCAACCGGAGCCTTATAGAGCTTTTCCTTGTCCTGAGGGATAGGTCGGAGGCAGAGGCATAATTTGACTCCATTACTAAGCAATAAAGAGAAAGATGAGAAATTGCAGAGAACAATAGAAAATATATAATGTTAGAATATCAGTCAATTAGTTATCCTTTTATATATTCTGCAAATTAGTAATATCATATTCATTTTTAGCCAATTATTCTTTTTTTTCAGTCAATTAAAATATTAGATGCAGTGATATTTTTACCTAATTTCTGTTCCATTTTTAATTGATGATGTAGAATATTATTATTGAAATATTTCCGTTTCATTTTTAATTTCCGTTCCTTTTTAATTTACCTTTAAAATGGTTTAAAATATGCCTTTACTATTGATGATGTAGAATATTGTTTTACATCCTCCCAGAAGCTTTGTCAGGCCGGAGCGTGGGGCCCTTTGGGGTTGGGGATTCAACCCTTTGGGAGAAGAGGTAGAATATTGTTATTAAAATATTTCCATTCGCAATGATCTGACCATTTCCTTTTTCATTTTAATCAATTATAGATATTTTTTATTTGCCGTCAATTATTAATATTTATTTCTTTTTATATATTCAGTGAATTAGTTATATCAGATTCATTTTAAGTTGATTATTCTTTTTTATTTTCAGTCAATTAGTTAATTAGAATAATAGATGCACTTGTATTTTTACCTAATAATTAATGATGTAGAATATTATTATTGAAATATTTTCATTCCATTTTTAATTTACCTTTACTATTGTTTAAAATTTAAAATATGTCTTCACTATTGATGATGTAGACTATTATTATTGAAATATTTCCTTTCCATTTTTAATTTACTTTTACTATTGATGATGTAGAATATTATTATTGAAATATTTCCGTTTCATTTTTAATTTCCGTTCCATTGTTTAAAATTGTGAAAGATTTACGATTTAATTGTGATTTGATTTATTCTACTGTGTAATATTATTGTGAAAAATTAAAATGCAATTATTTGACCATTTCCTTTTCCGTTTTAATTAATTATGGATATTTTTTTTATTTCCAGTCAATTATTAATATTCATTTCCTTTTCCAATTGACATAATTTTCGTTCTCTTTTCTATTTTTAATTTTCAATTAATTATTAATATTCATTTCCTTTTCCAATTTACCTAATTTCCATTCATTTTTAATTGATTGTGTAAAATATTATTGTGAAATATTTCTATCATAATAATTACCGTAATTACTAATAACGAATTATAACCAATTATAATTAATATTATTCTATCATAATAAGTATCATATTACTAAGATGCCCATACGTTTGGGCGGGAAAATTTTGGAGGATATTGCTTTTATATATAGTATAGAGTATAGATATAGATTATTATTATTATTATTATTATTATTATTATTATTATTATTATTATTATTATTATTATTATCACTATTTTTGCAAACATTTATAATAGCCATTATTATCATCACTATTTTGATATGTACATATATATAATATAATATATATACTATACGGTACATATATATGCATATGTATTATATGGATAAATATTAAGATTACTAAGATGAAGATTTATAATCAAAGATATATATATTATGTATGTACGTTATATATAGATATGTAAATATATATAAATTAATATACATACGTTAATTATATACATATATAAATGGTAATGGATATACTTCACAAAATCATCCTATCCTAATATTTCTAATTGTTATGATTTATCAATTAGTCTTATTAGTTTTAATTATGATTGGCTAGGAATTTATTGGCTAAATATTTCTTCTCCCTTCCTCTCATTTTGACCGAGATTATTAAAGAAAAAAAAATTCTTCTCTCTCCTTCTCCTCCTCTCCTTTGACCGAATCATTTAAAAACAAAAGTAAATCATCAAGAATTAGAGAATCAAGTGTTCAAGGGATGAAAATTTTAGAGAGTCAAGAGTAGGCTTGAAGTTCTTGAGGATTTCTAAGGACAGGTAAGTGTTTGTGTCCACTTATTAATATAATTATAATAATTTAATTGTCGAAATAAATTCATTTCCTTTTTCGTTCAATTTTCAATCAATCTATCATAATTAATAATAACCAATTATAACCAATTAAAATTAATATTATTCTATCATTAATATTATTCTATCATAATAATAATTACCATATTACTAAAATACCCCTACATTTAGGCGCGAAAATTCTGGAGGAGGATAATGCTTTTATATATAGTATAGATATAGATTATTATTATTATTATTATTATTATTATTATTATTATTATTATTATTATTATTATTATTATTATCATTATTATTATTATATTGGATAATTGGAGACTAAAATCATTATTTGATCGTAATTTTGTAAATAAAATTTGCAATTTTCTTGTTTATAAATAACATTATAACCAATAAACATAAACACATAGTAATGTATGATTATTTAACAGAAATTAATTTATAATAAATGCCCCTAAATTTTGAGGGGAAAACTTGGCACAAATTATTGGATTTAATGTAGAAGGAGAAAGAGTTGGCTCTATTTTCCCAGGTGAAACCTGATCAGGCCTTGGAATCGTTGAAGTTTCATCCCTTCGCACCTAAAGATAGCAATACATATCACTTTAGGCATCAAAAATAAAAATATATCACCAAACCCCTCCCTTTCAAACACAAGGGTATTACCTTTAGACATCTCCATTTTGATTCCGGCCACTTGTGGGGATCACGATCTTCAATGCCAGCAATAGTTCCAAAACCTAAAAAGACCACCACATAACGCTCATACTATTAGTTACTGGTCTAGAATTGATACGAAGAAAAGACACATCACCCTCAACAATGCTAACACATGTGACATACCTCTGCTCAGGAGCTTCTTCCCCTTCAAACCTCATTCCTATGGAGTAATTTTTTTTTTTAGAGACTCCAGGTTATATGGAATGATAAATTCAGCTGGGTTTGTCCTGTAAATATGGTGATATATATAGCACAAAAATTGTGAAACAAAGGGTCATCTCAAAGGAAAGTGTAATTAATTTTAATTGTAATAATAATTGATTGCTAATTTTATGAAAATATATATGGTTGATTAATAAAATCAATGATTTTACTAAAATAATTTTGAGTTTAATTTTATACAAATGTCCATGTTTGGACAGGAAAAATTGTCCATGCACTTTTGTTTAATTTTGAGTACTACTGGTTAGCTACTTTCTCAACCTACTGAAGCACAACGAGTCAACAGTTGCCTCTGCTGAGGCTCTCCCATCATCCATGTGAGAGTGTTAATCAGGACACCGGGTGCCACTTGACCACAAGGTCTTTGGCAAGAGAAAATAATGAGGGCATTTTAATCATTTCACACCCTATTTCTTCTTCTCAGGCGAGCTACCATTTTTTCCCGCGAGCAACCATTTTTCTCCGGCAAGCAACTTGGTTGATCATATAATGATGAACTATAGGGTTTTCGCAATGATCTTACTCTGCGACATCCGCTGGCGAAAAGCATGGTCCAGTGGGAGTTTAGCAACGAAATGTTCTAGAAAGGGGAGAGGGATTTACTCTGCGACATCCGCTGGCAAAAAACATGGTCCAACAAGCCAAACAACAACAACAATAACGCACAATCCCAGGATCCACCCAAGAACAACAACAACAAAGACTTCAACTTCGACGAAGTAGACCAACGCTCATCGTCCACCTCGGAATACATCACCCTCGTCGACGAGAACAAGCGGCTGAAGGAGAAAAATGGTAGCTCGCCGGAAAACAAGCGGCGTCTTCAGCTCCAAGCTGTCGACGATGAAAACCAAGTTGCTCGCCGGAGAAAAATGGTTGCTCGCCGGAGAAGAAGAAATAGGGTGTGAAATGACTAAAATGCCCTCGTTATTTTAAGGTTAAGGAAATTCCGGTGAGATTTGGCCGGCAATTTGGCCGGAGTGTCCAAAATTGACAGAAATTGAATAGTCATGGTATACAATTAACACTTTTAAAAGTCATGGACTACAATTAAGAGAACCCCAATAGTCAATAGACTCAAATGGCAATTTTCTCTTATTATTATCTATATTTGAGAAATGGAATATTCTATCCATATTGAGAAATGGATTTATGCAAAGGATATAATATTCATATATTATTGAGAAATGTATTATTATTATCCATATTAGAAATATGAAATTTTATGAAGGAGATTATTCCCCATATTTATTGAAAATTGATTTTTGAGATAAGTGTTTATTTATCCATACAAATTGAAAGGTGGATTCTTGAAAAGTATATTATTATGGAAGGTTATGTAATAATTATGTTTTGAGATGATCAGGGGACAGATCTAGAAATCTTCTTCCGTGCGGGCGAAATAAAAATAAAATGATACACTTAGTGATCGAGCCATACGTATTGTTGACTAGGGACAAAATAAAAAATAAAAAAACATTAAAACCAGATAAAAATTATTTAAAACAAAAACATAGCTCAAATAGAAATTACATTATAAATCACGCATCTCACTATTAATATTTTAAAGAAAACCCTAATGTTACATATAAAGAATCCAATTAGAATTATAATAACTCTTATCGCGTTTTAATGTAGTTTTATTTTTTTTATCCCTAGTCAACAATATTAATATTTAAAAGAAAACCCTAATGTTACATATAAATAATGCAATTAGAATTAGAAATTAATCTCATAAATCACAATTATAATTTTTATTCTTTTTTTCATCTCTAATCAACAATATTAATATTTAAAAGAAAATCAAAATGTTACATATAAAGAATCTAATTAGAAATAGAAATTAATCTCATAAATCACAATTATAATCTCACTATTAATATTTAAAAATGCCAACAACTAGAATTTTAAAAATCAATGCCCTAAGTTTCAAACCCATGACCATTCAAACACTAACAAAGACCTAACAATCTAAGCTAACTCATCCTTTTAATTAAATTTTTGTACATTTAATATTTATACGCATTCTCTATATATATAAGGACCTATACATACAATATATATAAAGGGGATGGGGTGGGAGAGGGGGTCAGCTGCCCCCACTGCCCCCCATTGTGCCTCCATCTCTGGAGATTATTATAATTATTCATATGATTGAATAGTTGTGGTGAAGTATTTGAGATTTATTTTTAAACAAATTATGGATAATACCATATGGTTAGCATATATATTATTTCACATTAATATAGATGTATATTTATGTACTTGAATATTCATATATGTGAAATCTTGAATGGTGTTGATTATTATTCCACTTGCTTGCCGGAAAGCATTGAATGATATATGGAACATGAGAGGTAACATTCACCCCTAGTTTAATCATTGGAATTTTAGACAACTTAAAGTTTTTATTAGATAATGGATTATCTTTAAGTAAGTCGAGTATTAATCTATGCGTTCGGATATATATAAATATATGAACATGGTATAACATCCATTTTCCTTTCGTTGGTAAATACTTTCGTTGAACTATACAAGTGTAAAAATAAAAATATCCATATTTTGGTATAAGGAAATTGGGGGTGTTACACGGTCACCCCTTGACAACTGCCCGCGAATGGGGGCGAGCTGGCACTTGAAGAGGATGACTACTAGAAAGAAGATGAGGAGGGGTCAGGGGATGAAGGTGACTCGAAGGAGATGGAAAATCTAGGTATGACACTAACCTAGCTATAGAAGTAAGTTAAATAGACAAAGAGTTAAGGATGACGGACTGGACAGTAGCACGACGAGGATATCAAAAGAGCAGTTTGTCGTCTGACTTGAGAAAAATGACAAAAAAATGTAAAAGTTAAAAAAAAAAATGGAAAGAGCAGTGGCGCCGAAGGCCAACAAGTCAGCCAAAGGGAGCGGAATGGTTAGGCATCGACGACCAACTGGCTTACAGAGGGGCCGACTAGCCAGTTGGCATGGATGGCCTATCGCGTAGCTGATCATTTGGCCAGGAGAGTAGACTGGTCAGCTGCCGAACGACAACGATGACCAGTAGCGTTGCAGACCGGGAGGACCAACCGATCCGTCGGTGAAGAAAAACAACACTAACCAACGCCGAGCGGTGAAGACCTACAACGATAGGCTGACCGATGGTGGTAGTTGACCAGAGGGGAATAAACACTTCTTATCTATGGAAAATGAAGAGAACAAGGTAGAGTGGAGGAGTATGAGAGAGGAGGGGGGTATTTATGGCAAGGAGGAGCAAAAAAACATATAAAATAATGACGCTAATAGGTCAGCTCTCAAGCGTTGTGTTGACCGATCGGCCAGGTTGACCGATCAGCTGCCTCAAACATGGCGTGGATCGAGCAGCCACCTCGAGCCGTTGGCTTACTGACTGGACTGACTGATCCGAAATTTTATTCCTTTTCGAATTTACAAATTAATCTAGTTTTATGAGACATTGACTCCACGAAATCTCAAAAAATGGTATACTAGGCTGATTAGATGGACCATCCTCAAAGTAACTAGGTCAAACTAGCCAACCAAAAGGGGCCGAGACAACACCAACTGGTCCAAGAAAATAAATGGACCAAGGAAGTCTAAAAGAGATACCCAACACGAGATAATCAAGGAGTTTGATAGGATTAGGCTAATTATTCATAAGAGTTAATACCCAAAATTATCCTCAACTATAGTGATTTTTCTCAATTTCGTCCTAAATGACTTTGGTGTCATAAAGTAGTCCCAGACTTTTGTGTTATCGCTCAATATTGTCGTCCATTTGTTAATCCGTTAAAAGGGTATTAAGTACCGGGATAATTTAGTGATTTCAAATTTAAGTCTTCCCTCCATTTTCTTTATTACACCACTAGTCTTCTCTCAGTCTCAATAACTCAAATTGCAACTCCTTATATCAACCTCCACCCTCACTTTCCCGACACTCGGCCGCGACCGATTCTCAGTCACATTATCCAGCGTCATCAATTCACCAATCGGTTCACAAATTCTCCTCAACATGCAATGATTAAACAACTAAAGCGGTAAATTAGGTAGTTGTATCCATACAAGGTCAAATGGCGACCACCTCGCAAATCTGACATGTACTCCCTCCACCATCGCTTTAATTCCTCAGTAGCACACTTCTACCCTTGCATCCATCGATAGCTAAATCAGGCAACTGGATTTTTTAACCAACCAATAGAAGAGACAGAATATAAGGATGCACATCAGATGAACGGAGTTCCTCTCTAAAGAGATCTAATAGATTAATGGAGCTTCTCTCGCACCACTATCTCCAGTCTAGCGACCACCTCACAAATTTGACTTGTACGGCCTCTCACCCTCTGACGCTGATTTCTTCTTGTAGCCCCTCTTAATTCTGCTACACTATATACATAGTAGTATGAAGAACAATCTCGCCTGTAAGGGCATCCGAGAGGTCGTGGGTTCGAACCTCAAGTCCTTGGGTTTGAGCTGGTCAGCTATGTGTAACCTAAGTTGGTTTACCTCCTTGTGGTCCTTTGCCGGCTAGGGTCACAGGGCGAGAGAATTTTAATTTCCTTTCCTTCCAATGCATTCTTAAAATCTTATCCTCATATACATCAACTCAAATGAGGCAAACACTCTAGTAAGTAAAGGAGAAACCAAGAAGGCAAGAAGACCTAAATGTAAAATTACTGAATTGTCCCCAGACTTAACACCCTTTTGACAGATTAACAAAAAGATGACAATACTGAATTATCCCCAGACTTAACACCCTTTTGACAGATTAACAAAAAGAGGACAATTTTGAGCGATAACACAAAAGTCTAGGACTACATTATGACACCAAAGTCGTTTAAAACAAAATTGAAAAAAAAAAACACTATAGTCGAGGATACTTTTGGGTATTAACTCTTATTCATAATGTAATAGGATTAGGCTCCTGATCCCCAATGTAACAAAGACTCTGAATATGAGGCAGTCTTGGATTTCTATTCCTTGTAGGGCTCCTAGCCCAGAATATGTATAAATAGTCTCTATATACATGGGAAGAGGACAAGCAATTAATATTCATCAATACAATACACATATTCTCTTTATATTCTCATATACTCGTTCTTTAAACAGATCTGTTGGTCTACTGTACTGTTGACTCCCCACAAGTCATAAAACTAATATAAGCCATGCTAGAATAGATTTCAGTTTGGGAGGAGGGTGGGAATTTTTAGGGGAATAATGCATATATATATATATATATATATATATATATATATATATATATATACACACACACACACACACCTTTATTCACATGAGGACAAATAGTGTTAGAAGACAATGAGGACAAATCTTAAACATTCAAATAAGTGCAATCAAGGGCTGTGATTGTATCCAAAATAATGTGAGATTCTAATCATAAATAATAAGAGAGGGTAAAGAAGACAATTGAGAGGTATTTTAATTTTGGAAGGATTGTAATTAATATAGTTAACATATTTGATGAACATATACACGGTAATAAATTGTAGGCTCATAAGGAAGCATAAAACTGGGAGTCATCTTCATCTACGTACGAAAACAAACAGAATAGTTTGAACACCTCCATAGGAATAAATCATGCAGTGATGTCTGTGTGACTAGAGGTTGTGTGCCATACATATATAAATCGTGTTCCATGTATAAGAATGTCGTGTGCACATACATCATAGATTTATGGCTAATTTAACTGGCAGTGTGATAAATAATTTCTAGTATACTGTTTTGAAAACTGTTAGCTTAGTAAAAAATGACTTTGTAAGTGTTTTTAAAATTTGGCCGAAAAATAGCCATCTAGTTTGACAGTGGGTACAACGAATTTTAGTAGTTTAATTAGTGCATAAAGTAATTTTTAAAATGTATTAAACAAATATTATTTTTTATTAGGAATATGCAGACTGTATAACTGCGAAATTTTATTTTTGAAACTATTATTTTTTGCTAGGTTAAAATAATAAGTATTCATCAATGAGATATTCATTTTGTTTAATTTGCACACTGAACTAGGCGAACAAGGCAATCACACGAAAGAGTTCGAGGTGGAAATATGTCAAGGAAAAACTAATGAATTTAAAGGACGAGGACGCTGAAATGATACCGCCAAAATACATAGTAGCAAGGTAGACAATGAATGAATGTAGACATGTAGACATGTAGACATGAATAAATAATAGCTTTTCAATGCTTATTATAATTCTATGCCATACTTAAAGGAACTGTGTGTCATACTTATAATTAACATGTGTCATACTTCTAATTAACGTGTGTCATACTTATAATAATCGTGTGCCATACTTAAAAGAAATGTGTGTCATACTTATAATAAACGTGTGCCATACAGTACAATGAATAGTCTTCTGATGTCTAGGTTGCAAGCTGGGGAGGGGATTTATTACTAGATCATGGGATACTTACGTTTTCTCTTGCGCCAAGAGATAACCATGAGGACCAAGTTCAGTTCGCTTTGGAGCATGAAATTCCTGCAATTCTTGGAATCATTTGAACACAACGCCTTCCTTTCCCTTCAAGTTCTTTTGACATGGCTCATTACTCAAGATGTCTCATTCCATGGACTGAATTTGGTAATTAAACAGTCTTATCCAAAATCTCATTTCTACTTACCTATGTAGATTGAATAAATTGAATATGCAGCTATACTTTTTAGCTAAAATTAAAATACCTAAAACACTTACAAAGTCATTTTTGTTGAACTAAATATACATACACAAAGCTAATATTTTTCAAAACATAATACTAGAAACTATTTATCATGCTGCCATTTAAATTAGCCCCAAATATGTGATGTATGTGCACACGACAGTCTTATACATGGTACACGATTTATATATGTATGTCACACAACCTCTAGTCACATAGACATTACTGCGTGATTTATCCCCACGGATGTGTTCAAACTATTCTGTTTGTTCTCGTACGTAGATGAAGACGACTCCCGATTTTATGCTTCCTTTATGAGCCTACAATTTATTACCGTGTAGATCTTCATCTAATGTGTTAACTATATTAATTACGATCCTTCCAAAATTAAAATAACTCTCAATTGTCTTCTTTGTTCTCTCTTATTATTTATGGTTAGAATCTCACATTATTTTGGATACAATCACAACCTTTGATTGCACTTATTTGAATGCCTAGGATTTATCCACATTGTCCTCCATAATATATGTATCCTCATTTGAATATATATATATATATATATATATATATATATATATATATATATATATATAGGTTCGCGTTCAAATGCGTACTGGCCGCCCAGGAGAGAAATGCGGACCAATCACAGCGCGCCACGTGTCTGGAATGTAGTTGCACCTAACGTTATAACTAGGTGCACGTCATGTTATAACTAGGTGCACATAGGTGCACCCAAGTGCATAAATGTTAACAAGGTAAATTACTTGCACCTGCAAGTGAAAATGTATTACAAGTGCAGGTAAATTGTACAATGAGCATCAATACTAAGTGCACCTAATGTTATAATTAGGTGCACCTAATGCTATAACTAGGTGCACATAGGTTGCAACCAGGTGCATGAATGTTAACAAAGTAAATTACTTGCACAAGTGCAAGTAAAGTGTATTGCAGATGCAAGTAAAATGTATTACATGTGCAAGTGAATTATACAGTGAGCATCAATACTAAGTGCACCTAATGTTATAACTAGGTGCACATAATGTTATAACTAGGTGCAACCTATGTTATAACTAGGTGCAACCTATGTTATAATTAGGTGCACCTAGGTTGCACCCAGGTGCATGAATATTAACAAGGTAAATTACTTGCATTTGTAAGTGAAAGTACTTGCGAAAATAGGTGCATGAATATTAATAAGGTAAATTACTTGCACTTGTAAGTGAAAATAGGTGCACTTTTAAGTGAAACTAGGTGCACCAAAGTTCCAGTTATTTACGAAAATGCCACCGCATCATTTTTTTTAAATTACATCTGATTCGTTGATCTGGACACGTGGACGGCTGTGGAGCGTTCTCATTTCTTACTTGGGCGACAGTTCGCATGGGAGTGCAACCCTATATATATATATATATATATATATATATATATATATATATATATATATATATATNCTATATATATATATATATATATATATATATATATATATATATATATATATATATATGAATGAAGGAGTTCAGGTGAGATAGAAGTTCCAGGTGGAAAGTGTGAGAAAGAATCTCAGTCGTAAACAATGTTGCAAAAATCGCTAGGCGCCCCCTAGGTGCTTGGGGGGCGCCTAGGCGCCGATTTTTTATTTTTCTTTTTTACTCCTAAATTCTAATATTTAATTATTTAAAAGTCTAAAATTACTGTAAAAGTGTAAAATACATATAAAATTATTTATAATTTATAATTGTAATTTGTAATTCACTCATTTGAATACATAAAAAAGTGACATAACTATAAAACAATTAAACAAGTCTCAAATCTTAAATTTTCAATACAAAATAAGTGAGTAACTTATAACTTAATAGTTAATACCGAATACTTAATAGTTAATGAAGTTATAAACATTAAAGGAATCATCAAACTTCTAATTTCTAAATTATAGATTCATAGTTCATGGAATCATGACTCCAATGCTCCATGCAAAGTGCAAACTTCAAAAATCAAAAGTCCAAAATAAAGATTACAAACACTTCAAGTCTTGAAATTTCAAAACAAAGTAAGTACTAAATGTCTAAATAACAATTCACAAAGTGTTCTTCATTCATCAATACATCAAATTCAACTTTCAAGGTTGTCTTCTCCATCTCCTTGTCCATATTGATCTATGACATGATTTTCATCATCTTCAAACTCAACATCCACATCCACATCAACTTCTTCTTCACTGTACTTTCGGATTCAAAATTATCTTCTTCAACCTCTCTTAATCTAGAACTTTGGCTTGGTCTTAGTGCTTCATCATCAAGTTCCTCATCACCAACCTCAACTTCATCTCCAACCACAACTTCATCATTAACAAGCCAATCTTGTGCCTAACTTGCATCACTAGCAAGTAATAATTCAACATTTTGATCTTTTTTCTTTTGTTCATCAAGTTTGCATTAAATTGCACAAAGACTAGATTGTTAAGGCAGTTAGATTCTAACCTATTTCTTTTCTCTTTTTTTTTTGTATGTACCTAAAATATTAAAAATGTAAAATGCAAAACATGTTAGAAATAGTAAACTAGTAAAGTAAACAAAATTCAAAATAAAGTAGTAAACTAGTTAACTAGTAAAGTAAACAAAATTCAAAAATAATAATAAAGTTATAAACTTGAATAAGACTTAGAATCTTCATAGCAATGTAATTATGTAAGTAAAGTAGTAAACTAGTTAACTAGTAAAGTAAACAAAATTCAAAAATAATAATAAACTAATCCCTTCAAATGTACTCCAATTCCTTTCACATCCGGAAGAACTTGAAGTAAGACTTAGAATCTTCATAGCAATTATTTTCAAGTTTGGAGTTCTCATCCCATAACTTGACCACCACATTGCTACATCAAAGCAATAAAAATGTTAAATAATAAAAATGTCAAACTAGTAATCTAGTATGTAACTTATAAGTTTATAACTTATTTACCTAGATCATATTGTCCATCATTAGACTCACATCCTTTTGCCGCAATTAATTTTCCAAACATTCCCTCTTTCTTCTTATACTCGGACAATTCATCCATTAAAATCTTGTTTTGCATTTCTAAGTCTCCAAAATAATGTCTCAAGAAACTCAACACATCCCATAGAAATGAAATCATCCAAATGAAGCCGAGGATCCTTATAGTGGTAATAAGGATTCAACAAGTAAGCCATCAAATGAAGTGGAGTATCTAGCCTATTTTGCATCTTCTCTTCGATTATTCTAATAATAGGCTCTTAATTTTTTTCAACTCCATTCAATGCGTTCTTAATGTCTTCTTTTGCTTGCATAAGCTCACCATAAACAAATCCGATTGAAGGTTTCTTGTCTTGATCAACAATACGAAGCACCTTCACCAACGGTGCAAAAACCTTCAAGCATAATGCAACCCCTTGCCAAAATGCATGACTCAAAATAGTAGAATAAGCTTGTTTCCCTTTAACTGACTTGGCAAACTTACACCCATCCCATTCATTGCTTGTAAACATAGCCTTTAATTCTGCTTTCTTACCAGCTAAACTCTGTAACGTAAGAAATGCAGAAGCAAACCTAGTCACACCTGGCCGGACAATGTCACGCTTCTTTGTAAAGGATCTCATCATTGCCAAAGTTTTATGATGTGCATGGATGAAGATAGTCAAAGCATTTGCTTGCTGAAGAACTCTACTAAACCGTGGTAAACCTGCAATGCATTCAAGTTTCGAGTATTAATATTGGATTGACTATTGCATGGCAGTCAACGGAAGTTCAAATATGAATATTCAAATTATGTATGAATATTTGAATAAAATATGCATTTCCATATGAATATTTAGATATTTCATATAAAGATATGCATTTTGGGTAAAATGGGAATTTTTGGGATTTTTAGAGAGAGGTAAAATCTAGAGAGAAGGAAGAAGTTTCGAGTATTAATTATTAAATATTTAAAGATTTATCATATAGTTTATTAAAGATTACACATTGGTTACCTGCAATGCTTTCAAGCATTAAATTAATAGAATGTGTTACACAACAAGTCCAAAATATCAGTGGCATTTTCTCCCTCAACAATTTAGCTGCTCCCATGTTGTTCGAAGCATTATCGGTGACAATTTGAACAACATTCTCCTCTCCTACTTGTTGAATGTCATGCTTCACATACTCAAATATGAACTGACTTGTGTGTGCCTCCATTGAACATTCTTTAGAAGATAAAAACACAGTGTCCAACCTTAAATTGACACACAAGTTCATGCTGCTTCTTTTCTTCCTATCTGTCCAAGCATCAGTCATAATTGAGCACCCATTTAATTTCCACTCCGCTTCATGTACCTTTAAACTTTCTCGGACTCGATCAACCTCTTTTTTCAAACAAGTTTCACTCATTTCATATTTGTTTGGTACTTGAGCTCCCGGACCATATTGACCAATAGCTTCAACCAACAACTTGAAGCTATCTTTCTCAAAAGAATGAAATGGAATAGCTGCTTCATAAGCCCATCTGCATATGTACTCTTTCACCCGATTAGCCCTTTCCTTGTCAAATGCATCAATTATTCGTTGTTGTGCCTTGCCCTTTTCTGAACTCAAAGAAAACAAGGGATTGATTTGATTTGCGAACTTATCCATAGGGCCAATTGGCTGAGGTGGTTTCAAAGGTCCAAACTGCTGCACCTCATCAATATCAATAACATTACTCATACTCTCATTGTCATGCGCCGATATCTTTACCTCCGCCCTAAGATTAACTTCTTCAGCTCTCTTATTCTTCTTTTTTGTTCTTCGCCATCATGAGGGCGTCCCTACATTTCAATTGATCTTCCTTTGTAGATGTAGGGCATTTGCTTACATTTCCTTGTATGCCAGCAATATGCTCTTTAATCCCATACACTCCACCAGACATTACTTTCTTACACAATAAACACTTAATCTTGTCCAATGATTTATTCGGATCATTAATTACTCCATACTCCCATCCTATATCATTAGACTTTCTTTTTATTGTGGTTGGTTCGGAAGATCCAACACTTTGAGAAGCATTATTATCACCAATCACCATACTAGGAGTAAACTAGTAAAGTACCTAAATCAACTAAATCAATATATACAATTAAACAAATAGTCAAATACACAAACACAATAAACAATATGAGTCTACACTCTACAATCTACATACAATTAAACTAATAACATATTAACAATTTCAGTTTACACTCATATTATTCTCAAATCTCAATTAGGGGCTTCATATTAGTATATTACTAATTTACTATATTAGTATATTTAACAATCTACAAGTCTACAACACGCGAACACAAAGTACAAATTACATTTTCACAATATAACTTTGTCATTTTCGCAATCTACAAACTACAAACTACAAAGTACAAACTAATGAACTACAAACTACAAAGAGTAAAGACACCCTACAAAGCAACTAGCCAACAAGCCAACAATGCACAAATTGATTTACAAAATTACAAGTTACAAAATACAATTGGTCAAACCAACTCTTTCTTCTTTGCTTATTTTCTTTAGTAATTTTTATTATTTTTAAATTTAATTTTTTGTGTTTAATAGTACTTTTAATGTAGTTTCTAAATATATAAATTTTATATATTAATACTAAACTTAATAATATGAAAAATTGGATTAAAAATTACTTCAGTCAAGCCTCGTTAAACGAACCAGACAACCATTTTGGGACGGAGGTAGTATTTAACATTTAACAATCCAAATCTATATTACATTATTACAAAATTATTTATTTATCAAGAGTACAACAATCTACCAGACCAAAAAATACAATTTAAGATTTAAAAGAAAAAAAACTAAAAAAATAAAAATAAAAATAAATTCGAGTTGGACAGCCGACAGTGCAGTCTGCACTGAGCGACTCTGGAGTTACCTGACTCGACCGGCGGCGGCATTGACGGAGGCGACGGCAGGGACAGGCGGAGGTGATGGCGGCGTGCGATAGTGGCGGATGGGTGGAGGCGCCAGAGCTCTCCCTTCGCGATTGAAGCAGCCTGCGCCTTCGGCCTTCTTCGCGATTTGCGCGATTAAAATCAAATAAGGGTTTATTCGCCAAAACGACATCGTTTTGGCGACTAAACCTTAAAAAAGCAAAAACAAAAAAAAAACAAAAAAATAAAAACAAAAACAAAAACAAAAAAAGGGTTCCTCGGCAGGCCGGTTGGGGGGGCCTTTTTAAAGTGCCCCCCCCCCCCCCCCAGTCCGAGCCCTCGGTCAAGCATTATTTTTAGTTGTCTATATTATTTGATTATTACAAACTGATGTGATAGCAGTCTAGCAACTATAGTGTTACATTACTATTCTGATAATTTTGTAGGGTTTTATTTAACTCATAGTCAGTATGTTGACTTCGAGGTTTGTACATGCCATTTAAGCTTCTATGTTTTTCTTATACAAAGCTATAATTGTAAATTTATATTAGGCAATTATATTAATATAATTAATTATTAAGGCAAGTATAATTTATTTTGTACTGTGGACACATTATTTTTAGTACAAAATAAATCATGCATGCCTTAATAAATAATTTTTAATATTATTGCCTAATAATTATTTATTGTAATTTTCTTCAACTTTTTCAGTGTAATATTATTGACACAAAATAAACTATACTTCTTTAATATATAATTATTTTTAATTTAATTTCTTAATATTTATTAATGGTAATTATTTTGGTAATTTTTCACTTTTTTGGGTAATTATTATGGTAATTTTATGGTACTATATTTCAAAATTGTTGCAATTTCATTAATTATTATGCTAATTTATTGTAATGTATTTTAATATTAGAATAGAAAAAATATTATAATTGATATAGTTAATAAAATTAGTATGGTAATTGCCACAATATTTGGTAATTATAATTAATATAATTAACTTCATTGAGAAATATAATATTTCTTCTATGACAATATTTTTGGCAATTTCATTAAATTATAATCAATAAAATATGAAATATAATTAAGGAAATGAAATTATAAAATTAACAAAATATGCGCTCATAAATATTTAGAAATTTTTTAAATACATACATATGTACTACATTAATCATACAAAATTTAAATGCTAATTTTTTAATTTCTAAATGTAAATTTTTAATTATAAATCTATCAATATAAATTATAATTAATGAAATTATATTATAGAATTTTTCTATATACATATTAATAAATATTATGTGTATATATAATGTATTATACAATCATATAAGGAAATGCGTCCTATTATAGTTTAAACTTACTTAAAAATTAAATATATAAGGAAATGCGTATATTTTTAGAAATGCGTCCTCATTTAAAATTTACATTTTTCATATTTTTCTAAATATAACAATTTTAGTTATTATTCATATATATATATGTGTGTGTGTGTGTGTGTGTGCGCGCGCGCGCGCGCGTGTGTGTGTATAAAATTAGGAATAAATCAACTTAATTATGTGAATTTTTTCTATAAAATTAGAGATTATATTAACCATACAATATTTAAATTTAAATTTTGTATGTTATGAAAATAAATACTTGACCAAATATATAAAAGTCAGATTATATTATTATATTATATATTTAACATCTTTTTATTTTTTTCTATTCTTTAAATTTAAATTCATAATAACAAAAAATTTTATATATTGATTGAAAATATAATAAGATCCTAATGGTAATGGAAACATAAATTAGACAAATTTGAAAATGAAAATGATATTACTAATTGACCGAAAATTATTTAAAAACTTTAAAAAATTAATTAGACTTTCCTTTTGAAAATTTTAAATTATTTAAACTTTAAAAAAATTAATCAAACATGGGTTGTTAAATTTTTTTTAAAATGATTATAATTAATTTTTTCAAATATGGAGGAGGAAGAAAAAATTAAATGTGATATGGTGAAAATGAATATAGTTAAGGTATAAAAGTATAATTGCACATATATTAGTGTAATTGAATAATAATAATTGCATTATAATTATAATGGTAATTAAGCTAAACATTGATCGTTTAATTTGTTTTTATAATAATTATAATTAAATTATTTCTCATTTTCCCATATTTATTTTAGTAATAATATAATATAATTACATGAGTCATATTACATATCGATCTTTTAAAGATAATTATAGACAAACAAGTCATATATTATTCAATTAATTGAGTAATACTTTTGCACTAATCTTATAATTAAATTGTAACCCCTCGGTTTTTCCGACAAAGTTAAGGTTCGAGAATATATATATATTTTTAAGCTATGACATTTATGAGAAGGTCTCTCGGTGTTCGAAAGAATTTTTTTTAGACTAGTTATTAATAAGCTGCGATCTACGTACCGGTCACGAACCGTAAAATTTTTAAGGATGTATATACAGTTCGAATTTTCCTAGAGATTTGATTATTAAGTATAATACGATTAAGCCTGAACTTCTAGTTAGCTCAAGTGAAAATTTAAACGGACTGTAAGGGGTAAAATTGTTACGGACCTTGTGCCTATATTTCGCGAGATACCGAAAAATTCCCAATTTTAGTGATTTATATTTCGCGAGATACCGAAAAATTCCCAATTTTAGTGATTATCATTTCGCGAGATACCGAAAAATTCCCAATTTTAGTGATTATCGACGGGATTATTTTTAGGATAATTTTGGTGTTAGAATTTTCCCGAATTAATATTTTTAGGATAATTTTGGTGTTAGAATTTTCCCGAATTAAGATTTTTAGGATAATTTTGGTGTTAGAATTTTCCCGAATTAAGCTATAATCATTAATTTTGGTGTTAGAATTTTCCCGAATTAAGCTATAATCATTCGAACTTTCATCTGATTTAACCCCAAACTGGCAAAATAAATGTTGTTCTTCAAGGAGCCACCATAGGGAGATGACAAGTGGCAATCATAATCACCACTTGGTTGGATCATTAATGGCATGTCATAATAGGTATGGGAATGTTGCACTTGTTACTTAATTCTCAAGCTAAACTAAACATCACCCCTCTCTCTCCTACTCCATAATTCGAAAATAGCATAAGGAAGGAGAAGAAAGAAAATAGTTTAGTCTTCCACTTGTGATCAAGAACTCCCAAGCATTTCTTCAACTCAAGTGTTCTAAGTGTAGGTAAGACTTTAGACTTTGTTTGGTTAAATCCTTCCTAGAACTTAAGTGTAAACTAAAGGTGCAGGAAAATGTTGTTATTATGGTGATTTTTCTAGGATCTTTGGTGAAGGACTCAAAGGAGGAAACCAACAACTCTTACGGTTTTTAAGATCTTCCAAAGAGGTAAGGAATCCCTTAAGTTGGTTTAGTCACTTGAAGGTGATCAAATGCTAGTAAATTATGTGACTAGGAATTTTATGTGAAAATTATGTGTTAAGTTTATGGATCTACAAGTTGGCTCAAAGAAACTACACTTTACTGTTTAGTAATTTTTGGTATGCATGTTCATAGTTAATTTATGCATGTATATGTTGTATTTATGCCCATATAGGCTTATACTTGTGAAAATAGTGAAAGGAAATCAGGATAGATTCTGGCAGTAACTTCCGAGATTTATTGGGAAACTTTGGTAAGGTATTTTGACTCCATTTTTCTCAGATATGTAGTTCAATAAGTGTAGAACTCGCATATAAAATTTCATAATGATCGGAGTAGTATAAGTATGGTTTTCGAATTTTTTTCCAAAACTGGTCCAGAGAGAGAAATTCTGGACAGCACACTGCCAAGGGCAAAAATGGAATTTTCTGTGTTTATTCGTGGATCAAAATGACCAAACCTTTTTATGGACATCAAGTACTATAAGTTGGGGTTCTACCATAAAAATTTCAAGTGAAAAAGAGTTCGGGAACTATTTTTACCGGCTCAATCTTTCGGACTGCGCCAAGCTGGAATTTTCTGAAAAAGAATGGTTAGGAACAATTTTGACAAAAATATGTTGTAATAAAAATAGTAACGAAATTTTGGAATGTCACAATCAATTTGGAAGAAGAATTGTGTTTTTAGGAAACAAGTGTGACTCTTGTCACTTGGAAATTTCGTGGTGAAAAGCCATTGACAAATGTGTGTATTTGGAAACATATTTGGATAAGTATAATTGTTTTGAGTCGTCATGTGAATATGCTAATGTGAGATGTCTTGTATGATTAATTCATACTGCAGAGCGAAGTCTATTCGCTGAGTGAATGGTGAGGTGTCTTGTATGATTAATTCATACTGCAGAGCGAAGTCTATTCGCTGAGTGAATGGTGAGATGTCTTGTATGATTTATTCGCTGAGAGAATGAGTGGGAATTAAAAATGTCGTGTCCCGAGCAATAATGGGTGTGTTGTGAGTCTCACTTTGAATTAAGTGGAAATTCTCGGAAATGGAAGTGTTATGTGCTGATGTTACTTATATACTGTATTGTACTGTTTTGCTGTTAATATAATTGCAGGAAGAATGCAACCGTTGGGTAACATTTACATTTTCTGATTATCATGTTGTTTTCGAAACCTTTGTTTACTTTCGAGTGACAATGGATTTCCTTACTTAGCCGTCGCGCTAACTACACTTCATTGTGTCCTTTATTAGATGCAGTCTAGCGTGGGCCTCTGTGGTCCGATGAGCTCTGAATAGGATGGGAGTCGAGGTTGAAGATTACTCTATCCTAGAATAGACACCTTGGAAGGATTAGTTCCATATGTACACTTTTGGATGTTGATATGGTTATTTGAGGTTGTAAGTTTAGCCTTAGCGTTTGGGTATAGGAGAGATACCTAAGCGTGGCGGTAACACCCAGTTTTCTGCTGGTTTGATGTTTCCGCAATGTATTGTACTATTAGGGATTTTGTAATAAATCCAAGAGGTGAAAATTGGGGTGTTACATAAATAAATGTACACGTTCAATATTAGAATTTTTTATAATTGCATCTTTATTTTTATTATCTAAATATATAATAAAAAATTTATCCGTAAATCGCACATGTAATTGGACAATTATTATTTGCTCTAATTCAAGAAAGGAAAACATCACAAACATAATCGATCCAATCAATTTCATCAATTGTGTTATATAATATTCGATGTTATAATTTATATAATTGTATATCGATCCAAATATTCTTAAATTATTATAACAAATCCATTCCGTGCAACGCACGACCGAAAATACTAATTTTACTAATAATAATAATAATAATAATAATAATAATAATAATAATAATAAAAACAACACCAACAATTAGTGAATATTGTGATGCCGTAGCTGGAATGATTATAGATCATTGGAGAAGCTAGCCTTCCTCATCAAATTTGAACCATCACCGCCAGATAATCATCATTAGAGTGCTAAATATTCTGCTCCTTTCTATGGCAGTTATGAACTTATATCATAATTTAACCCTTTTTGTAGTTCGGGTCAAAACTCTAATTTCAATTTAGCTATAATTAAACTAAACGTGAAATAATACCAATAAGCGCCTATAGCCTAATGGATAAGGCGCTTAACTTTTAATCAAGCGATTGTGGGTTCGAGTCCCACTGGGCGTGTACCTAAAGTTTTAAAAACTGCAACAATACTAACCAAATTAGTAAGACAAATGGGCCTAAGTTCAACATTGAGCGTGCACCTAATTACTAACCAAATTAATAAGACAAATGGGCCTAAGTTCAACATCGACTGGGCGTGCACCTAATTTTTAAAAAACTGGAACAATCTATATATATATATAAACAAAATCTTTCAAAACGAAATCCTATTTCCCGTCAAAAATATTGTACATTAAAACAATCATCCAAAAAGAAATACTATTTCCCGCCCAAAATATTGTACATTAAAACAATAAAATAATTTTAAAAGTACAATAATATTAAAACACGAAATCCTATAACATCAAAACATTGTTATGCATTAGGATTAAATTAGTACATTGTTATAATCTATATCTATACATACATACATATATATATATATATATATATATATAAACAAAATCCTCCAAAACGAAATCTTATTTCCCGCCCAAAATATTGTACATTAAAAAAATTCAAACAATAAAATAATATTAAAAGTACAATAATATTAAAACACGAAATCCTATAATATCAAAACATTGTTATACATTAGGATTAGTACATTGTTATAATCTATATATATATATATATATATATAAACAAAATCCTCCAAAACGAAATCCTATTTCCCGCCCAAAATATTGTACATTAAAACAATTAAAACAATAAAATAATATTATAGAAGTACAATAATATTAAAACAAGAAATCCTTAAAAAAAAGAAGAAAATGAAGCAATTGTAGAGTGATTAATTTGATAACTGCTTACTATTTACAACCACCATATGTAACCAAACTTACTCGGTAGTAGAATGTCTCATTTCTGTCATGGAGTCGTTTTAAGATCCTCCATAGGACGATTGTTCTATGTTCCGCCAGGGTGTGGAGAGTTATACTATCTTAGATGTCTTTTAAATTTGGTACGCGGACCTTTTAGCCATGAAGATATTTGCACTGTTGCAAGAGTCATTCATAATTCGTTTAGGGATACGTGTTATGAATATGGATTATTAGATGATGACAAGGAGTACATTGATGGCATTATTGATTCGAGTTACTGGGCATCCGCGTATGCTTTGCGAAGGTTATCTGTTACGCTTCTCACTTCAAGTTCACTCAGTAAGCCAAAAGTAGTTTGCAATGTCGTTTGGGAATTTCTTGCCGAGGATGCACAAGTTCAACGTCGACGTGTCTTGCAAAATCCAGGTATATCGAGCTCCAATCTATTTATTCGACTTTGTTATTTGCTTTTCATTATTTATAAATAAACTAATTTGTTATTTGTTTTTGTTTCTTTTTTTTTTTTTTTTTTTTTTTGCCTTTTAAGAGTTGATGTTATCGGATTTAGATAAAAAACAATTTGCTCTGATGGAGTTGGAGAATTTGTTATCTTCGTGGGGAAAAAGCTTGAAATACTTTCCGGAAATGCCAATTCCAGACGAAAGTAGCATGGGTTTGAGTGAAAACATGTTGTTGGCGTATGACAAGGAATCTTTGAAGACAAAGCATGAGACATTGGTAACACAATTGACCAATGAACAAAAGAATGTTTACGACTCTGTGATGAATGATATTGATTCAAATAGAGATGGATTATTCTTTGTGTATGGTTATGGAGGAACAGGCAAGACGTTCGTGTGGAGAACGTTATCATCAAAGATAAAGAGCCGCGGTGATATTGTTCTAAATGTTGCTTCCAGTGGAATAGCATCGGAGATGGGATTGCAGGGATTGTAAACAATGGTTCATCTGATATTGATATTCCGACAAGGTTTTTGTTGAAGTGTGGACATGATCCCATAGCAACTATAGTTGAGAGCACATTCCCAAGTTCGAGATATGGCATGCTTGATGAGTCGCAGCTAGAAGGCCGAGCGATCCTCTCGCCGACTTTAGATGTCGTTGATCAAATTAATCAGTACATGTGCGACATGAATACTGCAGAAGGACGAACATATTTAAGTTGTGACTCTTTCTGTAAGGCAGAATCAGGCGGTGAAAATCTATCAAAAGTGCGTACTCCTGAATTCTTAAATAGTTTGAGATTGTCGGGTCTTCCTAATCATTCATTGACATTAAAGGTCGGTGCACCTGTTATGTTATTACAGAACATAGACCACTCTCTTGGTCTTTGTAACGGAACGCGGCTCATTATCACAAGATTGGCAGATCACATTGTCGAAGCAAGAATAGTTAATGGGACACATGAAGGGACCAAAGTTCTTGTCCCCCGAATATCTCTTAGTCCTTCTGATACGAGATTGCCATTCAAGTTCCAGCGTAAACAATTCCCGTTAATGCTTGCATATGCCATGACTATAAACAAAAGCCAATGCCAAACACTAACTCACGTTGGGTTATTACTAAAAAAAATCGGTCTTTAGTCACGATCAATTGTATGCGACTTTCTCCCGAGTCAGTCATCCTAATGGCCTGAAGGTGTTAGCGGTAGACGAGGATGGACAAGATTGTGTTGTGACTTCCAATGTCGTCTACAACGAGGTTTTCAATAATGTGTAAATATAATCAATGATATTATGTTTTTTTTTTCAAAATGATAAAGCTGCTATATATCTAAACAAAAAATATATCATCTATACAAATGAATTAGGATAGCAATTCATTACTATAACTAAGTTGCTAGAGAACGAGCACATTGGGCCAATTTCTAAAAATTCCTAATAATGATATATAAAATCTCTAAAGTTACAACACCGCATGCCTACATCTACACATTAGCTATTAATTTGAGCAATTATTTACTCGAATTCAAGCAATGGTAACATCAACAAACATAAATGACCCAACTCATATCTTCACTTGCATTATATAATATTTGATGTTATAATTTAAATAATTGTATATCCATTCAAATATTCTTAATATATTATAATAAACTCATTCTGTACATCGCACGGATGTAAATACTAGTTCTAATAAAATTAATAAGAGAAATGGGCCTAAGTTCAACATTGACTGGGCGTGCACCTAAAGTTTTAAAAACTGGAACAATTCTAATAAAATTAGTAAGAGAAATGGGCCTAAGTTCAACATTGGTTTAGGTTAGAAACTGGAGATCGCAAATTATTGTGTGGACCATGGTCCATATAGCTGTGTGTATCATGAATATAAGGTACATTTTTATTATACTAAAAGTACATTATTTTTTGTAGTGAAGGTACATTATTTCATAGTATATATAAAATTGATTGTATTTACTTTAACTTTACAATCATTTAGTAGTAGCAGTAGAAATTAGGAAAATCGACAAACTAAATAACACAAGCACAAGCGGTTGCATTTAATTTAGAAAAATATTCTACCCGAGACCAATTATCACTAATCTTGTAATAATTCATCTCAGTCGCTACTGAAATTAGAATAACTTGTAGCACAAATCATTGTCTAATATAGCAAATAATTATATCAAATAAATAACTAGTAAGCTTCCCAAGCAATTTAATGATACAACTATTAAAATAATTCAGAAGAATATTTAATACTCAAATGCATAAAAAGTATATAACAAAAATAAATAAATAATAATTGAGAGCTTACTTATTTAGTTCTCTCCATTTTTGAACATGGGTGCCAACTTATTAATTGCATGGTGCTTCAGACTGTTGTTCATGACGTGTTATGGATTTTGGAAATTTCATTTTAATTTATTTAGCAAATAATAATTTTGCTTGGGGACAAGCAAATGTTCAAGTGTTGGGGATTTTGATAAACATATTTCTTGTGTATATTTTAGGTTTATTCTAATAAAAATATTGCAGGCATCATCCATATGAGTATTCTTATAAGTTATAAGTAAATATGGTAGAGAAATACTTCTTAGCTAAGTCCAGCAATTGATCTCCTTCAACCCAGTTATTTACACCATCACGCAACCTCTCTATATGGTTTTTCCGTTTTCATACTGAAGCAAAAATGTGAAAAAATTTAGTGTTTCGATCGCCTTTAGCAAGCCAAAATTGCTTCACCCTTTGCCTTCAGTAAATATTCAGATTATCAAACAAGCTACGAAGCTTCACATCCAAGTTACGAACCATAATTAGGGTCGTAATATCAGTACGTCGTCTTAAACTATTTAACTAAGACTGCAGATAATTAATTTCTTTCTCAGTACGCTAGGCATAGTCTCCCCCCACTGCTTTAACGATGAACCACACTGCTTCAAGCGGTATGGCAAAACTTCACCACCTGATAAATTCCAGCTATGTAAGCACCACATCCTTACAACCAACATCCTGTAACCAGGCATTCTCAAACATGATTTGACGGCGTTGCATCACTATCCGGGGAGCTTCAATTTCAACAAAAAGAGCCGAATGGTTAGATGTGATTACATCCTTATTATAAACCGAAGCTTGAGGAAACATGGTACACCAATCAACCCCGGTCACCGCCCTATCAAGACATTCCTCCACCCAATTCGTACTTCCACGGCCACGTTCCCAAGTATATTGTCTTCCTCTCGTACTAAGGTCAAACATACCACAGTCCTCAATAGCAAGATTATTAAAACCCTCAATAAGTGACATTGGATGCAGGTTCAGTCCCCTCTTCTCACACATAGTTGCTAAATCGTTAAAGTCGCCAACTATAAGCCATGGTAAATTTGATTTAGGACGCAGAGAACACAAAAGATCCCAAGATTGTTGTCTCTGGTTTCGTTCTGGATAGCCATAAAAGAAGGTCAGGCGCCAAAGATTATAATTCGGAAGCTGCACTTGGATGTCAATATGGTTCATAGAGAAACTAATAAGGTTGGCCACATTCTTATCCTGCCAAAATAGCGCAAGGCCAGCTCCAGTATCACCACCGTCACCGTAAAAAAAAAAAAAAAAAACCCTTCAAAATGTAACGTAGCTTTTAAACGCTCTGCATGTTCACATCGCACTTTTGTCTCCATCAGACAAATAAAAGTAGGCTTGACCTTAGATTCAAAGGCTATAATTTCACAAATTGTTCGTGAGTTGCCAAGTCACCGACATTTCCAGCATAAAGAGCTCATTGGGACGGGCGGGACTATGTGGAACCAGTTCTCGCCAACAACAAGTTTTTTTAGCCTAACTTCTCAACATCCATCGGAACAACAGCCAAAGTAGTTTCGTCATCCACTACCCGCGTACGATGACGTTTCTGATCCAAGATAGTAATACCATCCTCCATGCATGCACGTGATCCCATAGAATCCGCAGTCCCAATAGTAATATTTGGAAACTTACCATGCACATGCACTGAAGTAGCACTATGAACTTGTAAGGCAAGCATATCATCAGGCATATTCAATATTGACTTGCCTTTAATATCTTGATCTGAATTCTTCCCCGGAGGAACCCACTGGCGGCGGTATCCACTTCTGCCCTGCCGTAGGAACATTCTTCCGATGACCTGCTCTTAATTCCGGACCAAAGGGTTTTCAGCATTCACCCCCCCCCCCCCCCTGTGTACGATGGCGACAAAACCTATCTCCATGTCCAATACACCCACAAGTAAAACAGAAGGTTGGCAGACGTTCATACCGAAGGCCGACTTTGATCCACTCCCCATTATCCTTTTTTAGACGCATACCTTTCTTCAAAGGTTTCGAAACTTAGATCTCAATACGGATCCGAAAGAAAGTACACAGGGAGGCATCAAAGTTGCGTTCATCCATTAGCGTAATCCGTCCGATGAATTCTCCTATAGCCTTCAGCACCGCTTCAGAACGGAAACCTGATGGCAAACCATGGATCTGAATCCAAAACTCGACCATATTCAAAGCAATTGATCAGGATCCTCAAAGGGGAGCAACCTTTTTAACAGAAGAAAAATTATGCTCATATGTCCACGGGCTATCTTCCAAGATCCTAACAATATCATTCTCATCGTAAAAATGAAACAAATACCTCTTCGGTTGCAGTTCCTTGTAGTTCATACTCATGGACAGACGCCAGATCGACGCCATTGTATCATGGAAATACGTAAACTTAATGGGTTTATCATTAACAAGCCGTCCAACTGCGAAAAACTCATCAGCGCCTTCAGTAACACCTAACGAAACATTGCCAACTTTTCGAACTCCATCATCATCATCGAGATCAACCAAAGTAAGGGTAGCCATTATACGAAATGTTGGGTAATATTTACGCAACGTCAACGGAGGCTAACAACTATTAGGAAACAAGAATAAATCAGGGCGGATGGAAGTCTGTGGCGTGTTATAATAACACTACCTTAAAAGCATTTAATTTCCGGTGACGGTCCGGGACGCTCTCAACTGGCAACACAGATTATATTTATGTGCTCAGACAATAGAGGATAAGGAAAGAAGAGGAGAAGTTTCTCAATTTTTTTTTGTGTCTTATTCGAACAGGAGGAAGGTTATTTATAGTGTAAGATTAAAACAAACCATTCCATTGTGGCCACAAGTGATGCGCACATGATGTCTATTTTAGTGGATCATTTCCTTGACTAATGCCACGTATATGGACACTGAGAAAGACTAGCTGGCTAGTTTAGAAACTTTAGGAAATTAATAATCCAAACTAAAATTTGTCTTCTTTATGAATGGACTCCAACAATCCCCCACACATTCAAAAGAAGGTAGGAAAAAGAAAAAGCATGAGCAACACTCAAAAGTTGACTTTAATGTTAGTGAACTTAGTTCTTGAACTAACACGTAGTGACATTGAGTAATTTTCTTCCCAAGAGTGATGTGAAACTTGAACTCTTTGGTTAGATAAATTTTGAACTCTAATGCACACATCAACTATCTCAAAACTCCCCGTCAAGTCTATCTCAATATAGAATTTTACCCCTGTCAAGTCTATCTCAACATAGACTACCCATTCTAGGCTACAGAGTGAATTATGACTATTTTGCAAGTCGTAACGAACTTCACATGTTCCATTGTGATCACCACGTTAACAATTAATTGTCTTATAGACACATGTCTAACTCTTATGTGTCTATTCTTCCTCACAAATAACAGTTTGTGAATCACAATGCATAGGTGCTAAAGTTGTGCGATTCCCCCACAACTACACATCTACTAACATATTTCTTAACCACTCAGCTTCTTGGCTTGGTAGACCAAGTGCTATGTATTTTACTTCCATAGTTGATTAAACTATTCAAGATTGGTTTGGTGAATTTTCACAATGTGGATATACCACACATTGTGAACACGTATTCACTGAACCTCGGATGCTCATGAGTGCTCTAGAAAGATAGCCCACTATCTTTCATAAAAGGCGGTTATTCATTTTCACTCAAGTAGGTGATTACATTAGGTCTATCTCAATATAGACCACCCAAATGAAATCATTAAGAGCACTTTATGCTCAGCCTCTCAATATAGACATTTAACTCTGTCAAGTCTATCTCAATATAGACCACCTTTAAAGGCTACAGAGTAGTTAAAGACATAGATGTTGTAGTTCACTAAGAACATCATGCTTCTCATATATTTTTACTCAATTGGACATCTGGATGCCAATGAGTGATCTAGAAAGATAGCTCATTATCTTTCAGAAAGGTGGTTAACCTTTTTTCACTTAAGTAAGTGATTTCTTTAAGCCTATCTCAATATAGACTACCCAAATTGGGGTGTGAAATCATTAAGAGCATTTTATGCTCACTCTCTCAATTAAGCGGTGAATTCATTAAGTCCGTCTCAATAGGATCACCCATCTCATAGGGTTATAAATTCATTAAGAGTTGTAGCTCAACCTCACCAGTACACGGATCATTGAAATGACCAATTAGTGTACTACATTGTGGTTCTTTCCATGGCTTCGTTTGACCACAAAAGTGGAATCCACCACGAATTCATCACCTCTTGAGTTTCAATTCATCCCAATAATTTAGCGACTAACCTCATAATTAGTCTTTTCTTTTAAAATAAGTTGATATTCTCGATCAAACTAACGTACACTTTGACATGTACTTTATTTACTCACAAATAATTCCCTTGAGATTTTCATGCTTAACATGAAACATTGTTCTAGGTACAACAGACAAGCTTCTAAAAGGAAATGTACAGATTTAACTTCCCCCACAATACAACACTTACAAATAATTTTTTTTTCAAAATATTTGTTTTCTCACCCAGAGCATAGTGTGCTATGCACACTTTATAGCAACTATGTACTTGGTTAATACACACTTAATAGTGGAATATATGTCAACCAAATAGGTTGCCTTAAACCACTGGAATTTTCCTTTATATAAGAACCTTCGTAGATCTTCAAAAAGATTCAATTAAGAATTGAAATAATATATATAAACGCTCATTGTCAGCACATTATAGAGATAATGTTTATTGCATATTGCTTCAGATTGTACATCACAATCATAAGTTTCAAATACTTTCTTGAGAAAATTAGATCTCATACTCAAAAATCCAAACTGACATGCATTGGAGAAATATTTATTTACATAAATTTCAACTTCACAATTTTCTCTTTACTACATAACTCATATATAGCCTTATGTAATGCAAATTTATACAAGTTTCATATTTATTCCCAAAAAGAATTCCCACTTATAAAATGGCAATTTACACAACACTATTATTGCACTACTTAAGCAATATCTATTGCAAGGCTTTGAATGTTTTAATAACATATTAAAGTCAACCTCATTTCAGGTGAGGATCAAGTAGCGCTTCACTAGCCTGCATGATCAACCCCCTACTTCTTAGATACTCCCAGGTCGAGTGGTGAAACAATGGTTTACTTAAAAACCACCTTCCTAGACAGAGTATTCAAGAATGGTGACTTTTCCATGCTATCAACACACTAATAAGTACTAACATGTATCAAAAGATTTAGACAACTCAACTAACATTTAGTACTACTAATATCTCATTTTATGCGAGCTTTCAAAAACTAGAGCAAATACGAGTTATTCAAAAACAACTACTATTTAAGGGAATGCTATACTCATCTTGTTCTTGTCCAGTTGATCTATGGTTCAATCTGGTTCAGCTTTGTCCTCCACTAGTTTTGCCCTTGCGGTAATAGCATTGAAACGCTCGGTGTCCTTGCTTACCGCACACGAAGCAGACTCCTTTGTGTTTCTTGATTTTTCCACTCCTTTTGTTCTTGTTATTTCTGACACTTTGACTTTCAGCATCATTTGCACCATATTTTTGTGATAGTGTTTCCCAAATGATCTTTGCCGAGTCTTGCTTGACATAGATGTCAAAGAGCTTGTCATTCATCTGTGATAGAAGATATCCTTTGGCTGCAATGTTGTCATCTTCAAATTGCATCGGGGTTACACCCCATGCTTGTCCGGGGGTGTAATCCGGTTCGGCGCTTGCTTCTCTCGATTCTTGACCAACAAAAGGGAACACTGGTTTAGTGGGTTCAGGTGGATTGGAGAACAACACATAAACCAACTTCAGTTGTTGGAAAAGAATAAGCATCCTTTGAGACCACCTATCGTAGTTTTTTCCATCTAGGGTCGGGTATGATAGAAGGAGCCATCGATTCTAAAGGTTGACTGTTGCTAAAATAATTAAACGCTTTTAACTGTTGGGTAATAGTTACACAACGTCAACGGAGGCTAACTTCTATTAGGAAACAAGAATAAATCAAGGCGGATGGAAGTCTGTGTTGTGTTATAATAACACTGCCTTAAAAGCGTTTAATTTCCGGTGACGGTCCGGGACGCTCTCGACTGGCAACACAGATTATATTTATGTGCTCGGACAATAAAGGATAAGGAAAGAAGAAGAGAAGTTTCTCAATTTTTTTTTGTGTCTTATTCGAACAGGAGGAAGGTTATTTATAGTGTAAGATTAAAACAAACCATTCCATTGTGACCACAAATGATGCGCACATGATGTCTATTTTAGTGGATCATTTCCTTGACTAATGCCACGTATATGGACACTGAGAAAGACTAGCTGGCTAGTTTAGAAACTTTAGAAAATTAATAATCCAAACTAAAATTTGTATTCTTTATGAATGGACTCCAACACGAACAACACCATCAGAATCCATTAGCACGAAGAAAAGGGAGCGAGAGAGAGCCAAGAAACTTACCAGGATTGTACTTAGTTATAAAATTATAGCAAGTTGTTGATCTATTTACACCACCTATAAAACTAGCACACCTATCAAAGGATAGTGTAAATAGCAATAAGGGTGGTGCAAATAGAATTTCCCATATATATAGCTCTAACTACTACAACAATGGAGGAGATCCGAGGTAATATATATATGCATTCTCGGTCATATTGTTAATCATTGTAAGATTAGCAAACCAGTATAATGACTGTTTTGGTCCCTCGACTATGTCGTAATTACAAAATTGGTCCTTAACTATCAATTTTGACCAATTAAATCATCAACAATTAATTTCGTAACCGATTTGGTCCTTCGTCAAACTAATCAAGGACCAATTTGGTAATTACGGAGGACCAAATTGGTTACGAAATCAATAGTTGAAGATTTAATTGGTCAAAATTGATAGTCGATGATCAATTTGGTAATTACGGCATAGTCAAGGGACCAAAACGGCCATTAATTCAGTATAATTCAATAGTTGTTAGTGGGATACAAGCAAAAGGGCATTGTGATCTATGCGTGCATCGGACAGGTTCGAACAAGTTCGAACGATTCGGATATAAGAATGGCCTACCCGATTGGATTTCGGTTTGTGTTATTCTAATCCAACCCGTCCAATTTTAGTTACAAAACCTACGGATATATATATATATATATATATATATATATATATATATATATATATATATTGGATTCGATTTTTTTAAAGTCGGATTTCGAATTTATCTGAATTTCCTATCAGTATAGAACAGAGTAATTCTCAGAGCAAACAATGGAAGAAATAGAAGAACCTCAGCAGCAGCAAATAAAAGGTAAAAAAAAAATTACAAATTACAACCTTCAACTTAAAACTTGAAACTTAAAATTTACAAGTTAAAAATTAAAACTTACATAAAATTTACAAATTAAAACTTAAAACTTACAAATTTACAATTAGGCTTAGCCGATAAACACACCCTGAATTCGGGGAGGAATGAAATGGTGAGGCAGCCTGCCTTTTCCTTTGCCTTCTTTTATACCAGAATACCAGATCCATTTACACTAGGAGTAACAACAAAAAACTCCAAAATTGCACCCAAAAAAATTATATCAGAAACCCTAGATGTAGTGTGTGAAGGAATAGTTGGGCTAAGGGTAGCTCCAATTGTAGCCTTGCAGGTGTAAGCCCTGAGGCTTACGCCTCTTTGGCTGAATTAGAGGCGTACGCCTTAGCCGTATGAGGTGTACGCCTTATACACGCCTCAAGGCTTTCTGAGGCGTGTTTTTTAGGCGAATAAGTGTTAACCCAAAATAAATTTACAACGGCGACCTGAAGCAACTGCGACCACAAGGTGACGGCGATTACAGTTCCCGACGACCTCCAACGACCTGAAGTAGCTGCAACATCAAGGTGGGGGACCTACACTTTCCAACGACCTCCAGTCTTCTAGTGAACTCCGAGGTAAAATTTCTTCTTCTTCTTCTGCTTCTTCCTCTTCTTCAATTTTTTCTTCTTCTCTTCTCTTTTCTTTTCGTATACTACTGTCTCTGTGTGTGTATTATATAAATAATATGGGTGGGTGTACTGCCTGCTACTGTTGGCAATGTGGCTGTGTAACACCTGGTCTTTTCTCCTATTATATATATATATATATATATATATATATATATATATATAATAAAAAAAATTTGAGGCTTTGGCCTCGCCTCAAAATACAAAACGCCTCAAAGCATGCCTTAGCCTTTTAAAACATTTATGAGGGTAGAGTAGAAGAAGATGAACTGACAATGAGAGGTGCAAATAATGGAGTGTTGCGGTTGCACAAATAGGGGCGCTTAGCGCTTAGTCCAATTTTTACAACACTGGAAATGTTCACACTGGCATCTCTTTCAAACAGCTCATTTTCATCAGTTTTGTCAAGAAGTTCAATTAGTTAATAACACTGATCATCACTGTGTAACTTTGTAACAATAGCATTAAGCAGGAGCAATTACGCCCACAGAAGAAAGAACCTTTTGTACAAAAACATGTCTTGCTCCACCTTCTGTTCTTAATTGTCCTCCAGTTATCTTACATAAAACCTGCAGTAGAGGAAGTAAAGGAAAACGAATTAGATTTATAATATAGGGTTTTCTATGGCAACATTGTTCACAAATTTCAATATGACTAAGAAAACTAGGTCACTATCATTTCAAGAAATTGTCGAGTAATCCTGATGGAAAGTTGTTTCCCGTTGTTTTTCGTGCATTCAGTGAAGAATCAGTGGTTTCAGTGTAACATGTCAAAATTTACTTTCAAAGGTTGGGCAAAGATCAACCTTTCTGAAAAAGAAGATAAGGAAATTATGTGGTGACTTAACAATATGAATACTATTACACTATAAATTAATCTTTCATTGCCTTGACCTACTCAAGTGCACAAGGGGGAAACAGCAATATTATGCTAAGCATAAAAAACAAGTTAAAATCCAAGTACATGTGGATGAACAGGGACTTGGAGTGGTTACATTCACTAAACACAACCCTAATTATGTTTTACCTCGGCCCTGTTTGGTAACATAGTTAGCGTATCAGCCAATTTTGGTTTATTTGACCACTATTAGGTGTTTGACTTGGTTAAACAACCAATATAAGTGTTTGATTAATTAGCTTCTTATTGCTCCAAAATGCTAAAATTTAAAAAGCTACTCAAAGTAGTTTTTTCGATAAACTTTTTGAGAAAGTCATTTTGCATTGTAATCAGCTATCAACTAACAGCTAATTTACCAAACATCTTTCTACAATCAGCTAATGCTATCAACTAGTCAAACACACTAATCCAATCAACTAACAACTATTTACCAAACACCCCCTCAAGAACGGGAGAAATGCAAAAGTTTACATTGATGTCATATGCTCCATGAGAATACAACATCAAAATGGTTATTCAACATGACATTTATTCAATACGAAAATCATAAGGCTGTTACTCGTTTCTCCAAAGTCTATATACTGTATGATTCAACAGACTTGGGGGTAAAAATGATATTAACATTTAGAGACTGACCAAGCTAAAAGTCATGACGGCAAAAATTACAGGTAAAAGAATAATACAATCTCAGGCTTGCAGTTATCTTACCTTGCAAAGAAATAGGCTCTCAATCATCAAGGTTATTGATCTGGATCTCCAATAGTTCTTCAACATGCTGTCGGCATATTGGGCATTTGTTTGACTGAAGTCTCAAAGTTCTGGCGCACCCATTGCACATACACTAGAGAGAGAAAAAGAAAGGAAAAAAAAAAAAGGTGAATAAAACAGGAAAATAAAGGGCAAGAGAACTGATTCTAGCTGGTAAATACCAATCAAATAAGTTGAAATATAGATTTATAACTAATTCCAGATCTACTTCATCATTCCTCTTCAAATCTTCATTTGCTTACATAGCCTAACCAGTAAGGAAGTATAATCAATCAGGTTTAATTACAGGAGAACTAATTTTTTCTACATCTAATAAAGAAATATACACCAAGGGATGGATACATTACAACATTAACTCGTCCAATTAAATATTGGGGTTTTAATACGCTTAAAATCCTGGTAAGAAGTTTATCATATGGACATCACAGTAGCTCAGACTTGAGCTAACCTAATTCATGGATTTTGTCCCAGGTTCTCAGTCCAGGAATGTGAGCTCTAGAGTTGAGTATAAATTAACGAAGTAGAGCACAGCACAGAGAGCAAATTGAGTGGAAGACTTTTTAAGTGGCAAATGGAACTCCACAAGTCTTAATAATCTATTGCTTATGAGCTTATCATGTTCATATCATTTTACATTTTTACAAGCCATGAAGCCCACAAGTCAACAACATTGAAGTTATCTCTAGCAGTACCAGGACTAGTTATCTCTACTTAAATGTTTTCTTGGTCTTTCCTTTCTTGTTTTGTCAGTTCTCATGTTCCATAAGTCCTGGCACCAAATCACATTTCACAGTATAGCACTATAGCCTGACAACGTTGACTCTCAAAATGTTGCTGCCAGACTGCCTCTTTTCCCTCCAAATAATTCTCCTTATTTCGTCTTTTCTTGTCTAGTTTATTATGAGAAAATATTAAACACATCATTAAATCAAACTACTGTATAAAGAAAAGCAGAATTAGTTACATGATTATTTTTTAGCTGCAAAAGAAATAATTGAATCACTTCAAAATCTATTTTTCTTAGCTATCTAATTTTCTAATATATCCTATTTGTTAATAAGAACAAATACGTTTGGAAAAAGGAATAATGTAATCTAAATCATGTTATCCAACATGAAGAACCATGATTAAATCATCTCAGATATGTATATATAGGTAAGCTTGTGCCGGTTAAATTATTCAATTTATTTGTTTATTGGTTTGTTTATTTATTATGATAAGTAGTCAATATAGTCATTTTAAAGATATTTTCAGAAATTCAGATAAACTTGCTATTATTCAAGATACTCTAATTATTTAAATAGTTCCTCACCATATGTCGGCATGGTAATACAGCCGTATCTTTGGGTTCAGTCATGCAAATCACGCAGTCCTTGCTTGAGCCATTGTTGTCATAATCAGGGGTATGGTTTCCAATTCCATATATCTCATGCAGTTCATAACAAACGCCATCAACCCACAATGCCTGCCTTACCACTTTCACATTGAAATAGCCCTCACGATTCTTCTCCAGAACAGCATAATTTGCTTGCATATGGAAGGACAGGTTCTGTTGAGTATTGCTGCTATATTCATTTGTTGAAAGAGATGGAAGGTAGGTTGCAGCAGTTATAACAAGTGGAAAAACGTCTTTCCCAGACAAGGGTCCAGAAAGATCTTCCAGAGCAAAGAAGCCTAAGTCAATTCCTGTCCCTATTGGCTGTTGAAATCTCTGGCCAAGTCCTTTATGGAAAGGAATGCTTATAGGTGCATACACCTCTGGATATATGGGAACAAAACTGCAACTTGGTTCTTCCTTCGCAAAATAAAAAATTGTGATGCTGCCCAACAGAAAGCACAAACAGTCCAGAATCAATATGTGTAAGAAGCAAGCACTGTTGTAAAAATGGGCCTAGACGCCCCTAGGCTAAGGGGATTTCAGGCCTAGGCGTCTTTTAGTTGGCCGGCCGACTAGGCGCCCAACTCGGCGGAGTTAGCCGAGTTCTTTTCCATTTGACAGAGAAGAGCAGAGTTAGGATTTTTTATTTTTTATTTTTTTTGCTTTGATAGTCTTGAAGTAAATGAAAGGCAAAAACAATTTTTTTAATGTGCCTAGGCTCAACTTTTTATGCTTTAGTATTTATGCTTGAAGTAAATGAAAGGCTAGTAAATGAAAGGTCTTCTAAGCTTTGGTATTGAAACTTTGAAGTAAATAAAAGGTCTTTTATGCTTTGGCATTGAAGCCTAAAGAAAATGAACGGTTTTTTATGTTTTGATATTAAAGCAATAAAGCCTAAAATAAATAAAAGGCAAAACTAATTATTTTTTTACATAGCTAGGCACCCGCCTAGGCTGCAACTAGACGGCGCCTAGGCGCCCATCCACTTCCCGATGAGCGCCTAGCGCCGTTTACAACCTTGGAAGCAAGGTATAAGAAGTAAGGCTAGATTGCTTATTTTGGAGTTAGTTGCTTGACACTACACTTATGGATTTTGCATACCGTTCTACTAGAACTGGACTGCATAATTGGAACATGAGAACTGACAAAATAATAAACGAAAGACCAAGAAAACATATAAGTAAAGCTGTTAATGGTTGAAGTCCTACAACCAAAAACCATACTGTTCCAAAAGAATGAGAACAAACGACTTTACAATGTACATCATATTAATTCACGGATTTCATAACAAAAAATTTTAGGTGTTAATTCATTCTCATGCCACCATGAAAACTAGGTGAAAAGAAATTGATTTGCATTTGTGAGATTCCTACTTGATTCATACTAAAAACTGTTCGAAGAATAGCATCACATAGCCATCTGGAAGGCATCAATTTTATTTGGCATTAAATGTCGAGAATAGTCAGTCACCTAGACATTATTCACGTGTGTTCAAAAGGACAAGTGTGTCCTCAACATCCTCTGTTAGTTGGAGAGATTCCTAAGTTGGTTAATGCTAAGGGTCTACAACTCATGGGTTTAGAAAAGGGAAGTGTTCCTCTAGGTACAAATTCAGCATATTAATTATGTAAACATGGAAGTAACATTTAGTGAACCTACAAAGATAGATCATGCAAAGATGATTGTCACAATCTCCGGCAACCAAATATGTGACGACAGGTGTGAGGTGTTGGTTTAGAAGCTATCTGTACTCGAGTCATTGATACAGATATATATTCCGCCAGAATTTTCTTTTAGTCAACTTCAAGCCTAAGCTTAAGTTTAAGCTGCTCATGAATGTTCTTAAGCTGCGTTGACTTGTTTTTGACCGATATAATAACTTATTTCAAGACAATTAATTTCTTTCATTTATGTTTATTTTTCCAAATAAATACCTATTTTTCCCTACTAGGACTCCATTAAATTATATGCCAAATAGACAAAATAAATTTAGTCTTTCATTCTTTTGGGACCAAATTGGAGCATCATAATTATCCAAATTGAGAAATGAGTTGATATATGTTTCTGCTTACAAAATTTCTAAATAATCTTCCACATTATGTTTGATCTGAAACAGTCAACATTATGGATAAGTGAAGTCAAGCTCAACTGCTGATATTATGACCCAACCAACCTCATTGACTGAGTTTGTTTTTCCTTTTAGCTGAGCTGAACCTATTTTTAGCCCCTAGTTTCTCTTGGAACAAAAATCACCACTATTCAACGAATGGGGCCAATTAAGCTGCTTGAGCTCAATTGTTCAATCCAAGGGAATAGAAAACATGATGGCTGATGCTTTATCTAGAAGATTGGAAGAAAGTGAGGCAGAGGTTAATACTATTGCTGTGGTTAATCGCAAATGGATTGAGGAAGTTATCAACAGTTATGAAAATGATGAATGGGCAAAAGAACACGTTACTGCTTCCTTGGTGGACCCTAAAAACCAGACCAATGTTACTGTGTTTAATGGGTTGCTAAGATAAAGATATAAGGGCAGACTAATTGTAGGGAAATCTGGGAACTTAACACAAAATCTCATTAAGAAGTTGCACAATTCAGCAGTTGGAGGGCACTCAGAGAAACAAGCTACATACATGAGGTTAAAAGGATTATTTTATTGGCCTGAGATGAAAAGAGAGACCATTGAGTATGTTAAGGAGTGTGATATGCGTCAAAGATGTAAAGATGAGAATGTACCCAGCCTGGATTACTCCAATCCATCTCAGTTCCAGGGCAGGCATGGAGCAGCATCACCATGGACTTTATTGAAGGTCTGTCTAAATCCCAAAACAAGGATGCAATCCTAGTTGTTGTAGACAGACTGACTAAGGATAACCATTTCATAGCCCTCTGCCACACCCTTTTACTGCAGAGTTAGTGGCTGATGAATTCCTAGATCAAGTGTACAAATTACATGGGTTACCTCAGAATATCATTTCTGATAGAGACAACTTTTCTGAGTAAGTTCTGGTTGGGATTATTTAAACATCTGGAGATCAAACTTAGCTTATCAACATCGTATCATCCCCAAACAAATGGACAAACCGAGAGGGTGAACAGGTACTTAAAAACCTATTTGAGATGCATATCATTTCACAAGCCTAGGCAGTGGAAGAAATGGTTGGCCTTAACGGAATTTTGGTATACACTCTCTGCAACTAACTCCCTTTCAAGCCTTGTATGGGTACTCTCCACCCATGTTGTCTATTGATATTTGATATAGTAAAGGGACCATTGCAAGAAACCCAAATGGAATGGTTGAAAGACAAAGATGATATAGGGGATTGGGTTTATTTTAAACTCAAAACTTATAGGAAGACATCTATGGCTGTCAGGTCCAACATCAAGCTAACAGCAAGGTTCTATGGGCACTATCTAGTATTGGAAAGGATTGATCCAGTAGCCTATAAGTTGCAGCTACCCCCAGGGTCCTTAATACACCCTGTGTTTCACATTTCTCTGCTCAAGAAGAAAAGAGGATCACAGGTAGCTGTGCAATCACAACCTCCAGCCACTGGACCAGATGGTCAAGTCTTTGAAGAACCTGTGGCAGTGCTGGGTAAAAGAATGGTAAAGAAAAACAATGCAGCTGAGGTTCAAATTCTAGTCCAATGGGCAAATCTCCCTCTAGAAGAAGCCACCTGGAAAATTTTCATCATGCCACCAAGCAATTTCCAACTTTTGATCCTTGAGGACAACGATCATTTAGAGGGGAGAGGAGATGTTATGAACCAGGCTGATTGAATTCTGACATCAGGAGGTGAAGTGCAAATATTGTGAATTATGACAGTTGGTAGAAGCTTTCTAATTTCTTTTTTTGCTTATTTCTTTATCAGTAGCAGTTCCAGCAGCTTAGGCAATTTGTTAGCCTGTTTACCCTTTTCTGATTTTATCCTATTTGTATTGCTGCAGTGGATGTAAGGATTTTATCTTGGCTTTTAATGAATGAAAACTCTAATTTTCCCTTCCCAACATTCTCTTCTGTTCTCCCCCAATCTGCTCTCTTCTCCCTACTGATTTCTTAATCTGTTTTTGGTCCCTGGAGTGTTACATTCTTCCTCTAGTTCCTCCCTTTTTATCTCCCCCAGTGTTGTCCACTTCCACAGCCCTGATATGTACCCTCACCCCATCTCTTCTCCCTCACAAATATCCAGCAACCTCTCCGCCAATCGGATCCCTAAACCCCCACTGTCTACCACAAAAACTCCCATCCTTCCTGTCACCTTCTCTCTTTCTTCACCCAATATTCAAGAGGCATGAGAGATGAAGATTTCCATTATTTTTTGTTTCTATTCCCACTCTTGTCTTGGTAAAAGACACATGAAGATTTTTCTAAACACCCCCACCCCCAAAATGTTGCAAGCTGGTTCTTCAATATCCCATGTGAAGATGTGAAGTGGTATTCTCATCATATATCATATGCACAAGATTAAAAGTTGAACTTGTCTTAATATGTCCTATCTGGATATTTTATTTTATATATATAGTTAACTACATTTTGCATCAGACCTTGCTACCAAGGCTACATATAGTTGCCAAGAAACAGTGGGGTAATTAAGGTTGGCTATAATGCACTAAATCCAATCAATTAGGTAGTCTAACTCATGACCTTAAAAACTCATATATTATCTCTTATATTTCAACGAGGGACTCTTAACAAGATTCAAGATTAAAACAGAATTACAAACAAGCAAACAAATAATTAAATAAACCAATCAATCATTTAATCTATATGAAAATAGCAATGCCTTTCTAGTTTCTACAAAGACAACTAAAATCCTAAAACTAAGCATAAATCAGAGTTGAAGTAAAGAAGGATCTTTACCTTCCATCGCAGAGCGCATCAAAAACAAAGGAAACCAAATGCTGATCCGGATTGCGCTCATCGAGCTCAAGCTTTGCGGTATCCTTGTGCACATTCACACCACTCTTGACCTTCTTGGACTGCCGGTAGGGCGGTGGAGGAGGGGGCGGCACCGGCACACCCTGCGGTGGCGGTGGCAGGCGGACCCCACCCCAATCATTGCAGTGGTAAGGGCAAGATGGTGGGAGAAGGGCCCTACCTAGAAAAGGGTACCCATTGTAGCCGGTGGAGCCGTAGTAGGAGTTCACAGGCGGCGGAGGAGGTGGAAGCAAATGCGGGTGGGGCGCAGGATAAGGGTACGGAGAGGGCGCAGGATAAGCGTAGGGGTTTCCATAATAACCACTCCTGATATTGCTCCTCCTGCTAGTGTTTGTACTGAAGGAAATTCCCATATTTTCCCTCCTTTCTTCCTTTTTTTTGATTTTTTCTTCCAAAATTTCGAAACAAATATTTATTTATTTTTTTTGGCAGGAAAAAAGAAAGAAAAAAAGAGAACTTCACAGCAGAAGCAAAGAATGTGCAGAATTGTGGGAAGTGAAGTGTAGAGGACGGCGATGAGTGTAAAATAATGGGAGTCCAACTCACTATGTTAATAAAATTAACAAAACTAAACAATACTATTAAGTGTATGATTGATGATTTCTCTTTTCCATCTCTTGGGCCCCCTTTTTTGCTTTAATTTATTTTATTTATTGTTTTTGTTTTCTCTTTTTCTTTTTCCTTTATACAATTGCTCCTTTTCTAAAATTTTGTAAGAAATTATTGTTATGGATGTCTAAGTGCAATCAACTAACTTTTTACTTCTAATTAACACTAGTACAGAAATCACATACAACGTCGGCTAATTAACGCCGGCTAAGTAATTAGCCGACGTTATATGTTACGTAAAATCTTTAACGTCGGTTTTCAAGACATAACCGACATGTAAAGTCTCAACCTAATACTACTACGCGATACGACGTCGGCTAGCTGGGTTGCCGACGTCGTATCGCAGTTTTACACCGGCGACGGTGTGATACGACGACGGCTACATCTTTAGCCGTCGTTGTATCACCTAACGGACTATGCCCGCGCACAATACAACGCGCACAGTAATCTTTATTCAATATTGTTAATATATGTTAGGATTCTCTCACTTTGCAAGCTTCTCAAGGAGAATTTGTTGAGACGGGTAGACAAGATATATTGTCTAGTGCCATAGGTACTGATGAGCATTGTGGACGTGTTAGAGCTATGGGAAGAGGGCATGGCTTAAAAAGCTACTTTGGCTATGCAAAACGCTGTCAAAGTGAGACGCCTACGCTAGAAGTTAAACAAATGATTAAAGTTGCAGTTACTGAGGCATTAGACAGTCAAAAAATGGAAATGCAAGAGGAGTTTTCTAAACAACTTCAAGCAAGCATGGATGAGTTGAGGAAGCAATTTGGTTTGATGCAGACTCCCATTTGTCAACCTGCACAATCAAGGCGGGAGGATGACATATATGTCGACCCACAATCTCATCACAGTGACAAAGCTAGTTCTCCAGACCCTTTTGCTGATTTACCGGCTGTAAGTAATCATTTATAGTTAATCTTATTATTATATGTTAAAACACAGTTTTGCTGATTTTTAAATATGAAATCATGTAGGTAGGAACACGATGCCAGTTGTATTTGGAAGATCCCGTTAGACGTGCAGTGGCATTTGAGATAGCTTACAAGGGTGAAACGGTTCACGGGGTAGAATTAAATGCAGATCAAGTGAAAGTAAGTGTGGATAAAGTTATTGATCCAAGAGCTCCTGTAAAAGTAAGTGTGGATAAAGTTATTGATCCAAGAGCTCCTGTACCATTCCCTGTGGATAAAGTTATTGATCCAAGAGCTCCTGTACCATTCCCTACCGATGAGGTTCAGCTAGTAAGAGCTCCTGTACCATTCCCTACCGATGAGGTTCAGCTAGTAGGAGCTCCTGTACCATTCCCTACCGATGAGGTTCAGCTAGTAGGAACTGCAATGCATCAATTTGTTATTTGGTCAAAGAAGTCGGTAGAGTTATGCACTCAAGCTGATGAGGTATGCATTCTCAAAACTTTTGGTTCTTAAAAAGTATTTAATTTACTCTTTAAAAATAGTAATTGTTATTAAAAAGTATTTAATTTACTCTTTAAAAATAGTAATTGTTATTACTTATATTGAACATTACTCTTTAAAAATAGTAATTGTTATTACTTATATTGAACACTTAAAAAGAATGTCCAAATTGACGATTGAATCCGCTGTGCAACAACCTAATGTTGATATGATTATAGTTGATCCGACTTCTTTGAGTCCTTTATGTCAAAAGGCATATAAAGTTGCTCGAAAACTAGAACAAAATCTTGTGGTGCAAATGTCTCGTGGTATTGTGGGCGACATTGAATATGATGTATATGTTGAGAAGTTGGAGACCATGCGGTTTTTGAATATGGAGACGTTGGATATTTGTTGTATGCAGTTCTTTATAAGGTATAAGTTCTTTGCTATTATTTGTTTATAATATTTTTCATTTCAATTATTTGATAAATATATAAACAATTGGATGTATTTTTGTAATAGGTGTCTGTATAAGGAATTTCATTTGGCATCCAAGACCACGTATGGCTTTATAGATCCATATTACATTCAACCAAAATTGACGACTAAAGCACAACGAACAGGGTATATAAATGTCACCATGCAATATGGACAGAAAAAATGTTATTTAGCCCCTTACATTTATAAGTAAGTTTTAATTGCTTTAAATAAAATAGCTTAAATACAATGTGCTTTTATTACATATTATATTTACTTACAACTAATAAATTATTTGTTTGTAGGGAACATTGGATGTTGATGGCAATTTGTCCACTGTTATATGAAATCTATTGGTTTGATTCCGTTGGACGCGAACCACGTCAGGACATTAAAGACATAGTTGAAACATCGGTAAACTTATAACTAATTAATACTTATTATACATAAAGTACGGTGCCATATAGTATTTATGTATACATATCTCTTATATTTATAGGTGTATGAAATCAACATTACATTCCAAAGGAAGGAAAACAAATCGTCAACCAAAATGGATTAACTGTTTGGTAAGTATTTTATACATTTGTAAAACTACATATATTTCATAGTTTTTAATTAAATGAATTCTTAATTGTATTATAATTCAAATATATAATGTGCCAAACAAGTTGGAGCTACCGAATGCGGGTATTATGTGATGAAGTACATGTTTGAAATTCTTTCCAAAGAAGCATACGAAGGAATGGATAAGGCAAGTAATTTAAGGAAATACATTTCTCATTCAAATTTTAAAAATACTAGATTAAATTAGCTTACTAATTATTATTTATTACTTTTCAAAATTATTACAGATAGTGGAGAGAGTTGGTTCATTGAGCTACAATCAACAAGAGATTGATGAAATTAGAGACACATGGGCCAAATACTTCATTGATGAATGGATTAATACATTGCATTAGCTAGTATGTGAAATAGTAATGTGATGTATTGCTTTTATTGATTCGGTACAAAGTTTGGGATAATATTATGACTTGTATTAATTAATATAGATAATTTTTGATGAACTTCTATTATTAATTATTATCAATTGTGAGATTTATTGCTTTTATTAATTTTGATATTATAAATATAAATTGTACAGGTTTTGAATGTGATTGTGATTGCTATATATATTTGAGCAGGTTTTGGGTGTATATAGAAAAATAAAATTAATATTTGTAATTAGCCGACGTTGTAGGGTATTTTAGTAGCTTTCAAATTACCTACAACGTCGGCTATTTGTAATTAGCCGACGTTGTAGGGTATTTTAGTAGCCTTCAAATTACCTACAACGTCGGCTATTCGTAATTAGCCGACGTTGTAGGGTATTTTAGTAGCTTTCAAATTACCTACAACGTCGGCTATTTGTAAATAGCCGATGTAGTAAGTGTACACATACAACGTCGGCCAGATCAACGTCGGCTTTTAGCTGACGTTAAAGGGTCTACTTAGCCGACGTTAAAAGCCGTCTGTGTAGTAGTGTAACTTGGTTGACGTGTGAGTGGCGGTGCACTCTCGCTCTTTAAGGGAGGTTAGAAGTTCGAACCCTCTTTTCTATGAAAAAACTAATTTGGGCAAGTACTTTGTCCCTTAATTGGGTCAACTCTCCTACAATTAGGGTTTACTCAAGACACCTTATGGTTTAACTAAAATAAATTAATACAAACTTGCCAAAGGCCTTGTGGTTAAGTGGCATGAAGTGATTCTCCCAAGTGGGTGGTCATGGGTTCGAGCCTTAGTGGTTGAGAAAGTAGAAGACAGATATTACATGTCATAGGGTTAGCAAGTTATAAGCTAGAAGTTGAAAACTGAAGCTAGGTAATTATGCTTAAATACTAAAAGGGACATCTTCACAAAATTTAAATAGGTTTGTTTACATATTAAAATTTAACATTTTGAAATGAAACTATTTCCATAAATATGATCTAGCATCCCATAATGAAATAGCAATAATGTTGTGAATCACCTTCATCTCAATAGAGGTCTCACTTAAATTTTCGTTGATGGAGATATTACTAGTTGAATCTTGAAGTTCATCGGGCAATATGTAATCTGGATGTTGCTCAAGCACATTAAAAATCATATCATCTTGCGAATTATATAGTTTCAATGAGTTTTGTAGACTTTTTAATATGAAAAAGTTTTTTACAATTTTATAAATGTTTGTCATACAGACTTTTATAGACCCGTACAAAATTTATGAAAGTCTAAAAGATTTTATTAAAGTTTAGAAAGATTATATGAACGTCATTTAAAATCAATTTCTTTAATGGACTGTTTGGTTGGATGTAATTGCAATTCAATTACAACACAATTCTTTGGTCATTCGAATTGCAGTGTTTGGTTAGAAGGAATTGCAATTTCACCGAATTGAAATTCTCTTATTTTGTTGAATTGCAATTCATACCCTCCCCATATGAATTGCAATTCAATGGGGAAAGGGAAAAAGGAAGAAAAAGACTTTTTTTTTTTTATCCTCGAGTATTATTAGTATTATTATTACACAAGGACATGTTAGTCTTTATACCACTTCTTCCCTTCTCATTCCAAATAATTATATTCCTCCCTACCAAACAATGTAATTTTAATTCATTCTTTATTCCCACCCTATTCTTTTCTCACCGAATTACAATTCTTTTCTCCCCTAATTCCTTCATTCTAACCAAACACCCAGTAAAAATCTTTGAAATCTATAAATGGCTTGATTTAATACACTTTAAAGATAATTTTTCAAAATATATAAATGGGATTACATGGTTGCTGAAGAGTTGTTCGGATGCAGATGAAGGAGGATGCTTGCCGGTGAAGGAATCGTGAAACGAGGATGAATAAAACAAAAAGGAGAAGAGAAAAGGCCAAAAGGGTTATAATTGGGATGGATAGCATATGTCATTTATTTAAAATAATAAGAATAAAGATGGAAAAAAAAAGTTTAGAAGCTAGTAGTTTATTTTTGAAACATTACCAAACAGAGCTTATAGCTTATTAGTAGCTTAAAATAAACTATAAGCTCATAAATAAGTTCTACCAAACAGAGCCTTAATTCAAAACATTTAAAATATCTAATTATTTATCACCGACTTCATCAAACTCTATAGACATTGCATGAGTTCAGACGGAGCCTATGTGGGGCAATGGGGGCAACAGCCCCCCTCTCCCACCCCACCCCTTTATATATATATATATATATATATATATATATATATATATATATAGCATTAAAGTTTATATAAAATATATATTTATGTTTAAATTATTAATAGTTTGAATAGCTTAGTTAGTTTAACTCCAAATTTGATATAAGAAAGCTTATTCTATAGGTTCAAATCTCATTAGTAACACTTATTCTGATTTTATCTCATCCATTCACAAGATAAATTAAATATTTTTTAGTCTACATTTTATGAATCATTTATTTAACAAATTAAATGCTTCAACTAAGCGAAATTAAAATTTAAATTAAAAATTAAAATTTAAAAATTTTTTATGATATATTTAGATAATAAAAATAAAGATGAAATTATAAAAAATTTTAATATTGAACGTGTACATTTATTTGATTATAAGATTAGTGCAAACGTATCATTCAATTAATTGAATAATATATGACTTGTTTGTCTACAATTGTCCTAAAAAGATCGATATGTAATATGACTTATGTAATTATATTATTACTAAAATAAATATGGGAAAAATGAGAAATAATTTAATTATAATTATTATAAAAATAAATTCAACGACCAATGTTTAGCTTAATTACCATAATAATTATTAGGCAATTATTATTAGTCAATTACACTTATATATGTGCAATTATACTTTTGTACTTTAAGTATATTCATTTTCACCATATCGCATTTAATTTTTTCTTCCTCCCCCATATTTAATGAATTAATTGTAATTATTATTAAAAAAATCCAACAACACATGTTTAATTGTAATTATACTAATATATGTGTAATTATTAAATTAATTAACATAATAACTATTAGTCAATTATAGTAATTATTAAATTAATTAACATAATAATTAATTAATAATATTAGGTGTACTCAAAAATTAATAATATTAGTTTGGGCGGGAAAGTTGAAGGAGGAGGATTTTACTTTTATTGATAGTATTGATTGATTGATTGATACGTAAATATAGAAACAATATTACAAATTAATAGATATTAGTTAATTTTTCATTTTATATTTTCTTACCAAATAAGCTTTATTAATTATTTGAATAATAAAATATTTAATTAATTGACTACAAAAGTTTATTTTCACAATTATAATGGTTTAATTATTCTCAAAATTTGGTAAATAAAATTTTGTTACCAATTAAGCTTTATTAATTTTTTTTTACCAATTATTAATAATATTAGTTTGGGGGAAAAAGTTGAAAGGGAGGATTTTACTTTTATTAATAATATTGAATATTGATTGATTGATTGATACGTGAATATAGAAACAATATTACCAATTAATAGATATTAGTTAATTTCCATTTTAAATTTTCTTACCAAATAAGCTTTATTAATTATTTGATCAATAAAATATTTAATTAATTAACTACAAAAGTTTGGTCGGTAAAATAAAATAGGAGGATTCTACTTTTATATATAGTATAGATTATATTCAAAAGATCAAAAGTTGCCTTTTAACTCTAGAAATATTGATCAAATTAGCATTGAATTAAACATAAAAATGTAATTTGATCACTGAACTAAAATTTAAAAAAAAAAATACAATTGACCCCTCAAAAAAAAAAAAAAGAGAGAGAGAGAGATGAAACCTAACTATAAGTGACTTGTTTCTCAAGTAACTTGCAGGTTAACTGCATGATATGTCATTTTTAATGATTTTTGTTTTTTAACAAAACAATATCCATGTCAACGCTTTTTGCCTTCTGACTCAACAAAATTAATATTCAAAGCACTAATTTTCTTTCTTCTTTCAGAAATTATCATAGAACTATAATAAAAAAGAATTAAAAATTACTACTACATACATTCATGAACCATCGTTTGACTATAGACCTTCGCAAGAGACGACAAATGGTCCTTCAATTCGTCTGAGGTTATTTGCCTCAGATGAATAACTTTATGTCCCTAAAGGTGGCGGTGACAAGCTTGACGGGAGTGTTCTTCGTTCGATAATAACAAGTGTTGGAAATATTGGTATAACTATGATATATATAGGTTAATTAATGTTATAGTGAGATTATTTGTTCCTATAAAATCATAAGGACTGATCTTAATTCTTAGCCATTTAAATGACAATATCTAGTGCTGAAATTTAAAGGCTAATAGTATTGTAATCCCAAGAATTAGGACATAGATTTGGGGATAGAAATACGGCTTAAGGGTAAATCAGACAAACCATGTACACGGTTGTGAAAATCCGTTTGGACAGTCATTTCTATGGGCAAACACTATTATATGTGAAATTGTAATTATGTATTTGTGTGTGCATTTAAAATTATATTAATAGACAATTCCCACAAAAACTCAAATTTAAGACAATGTCGTAGTTATCAAAGTAACTACCCCATGCAAATTAGTTAGAGTTGCCCTAAGTATTTAACATTCTTGAAATCAAGTTTTCATGCCAGTTGTGACTTGCACAATTACACTATACAGAAATTCCAAATATATGTACAAGTATTTTATCATATTCTAGAATTATGGAAAGTGTTTAACAGTCTATATATGCAGCAATCTGTATGAAACTTTTAATTTTTATGATAATTGCAACTTGCAAGCAACATCAATATCAATCACCGTCACCCGCTGAGTAAAGATATTATCTAATATTGCATGTCGGGTCGAAATTTAAGACTAGTTTACTAATTGAAAAAGTTTTCCAGTTTTTTTTTCTTGGAAGACTAGAGAATTGGATAATAGAAAAACATAAAATATGTTTATAGTTTTCCATTTTAAAAACATATTTCAGTTTTGTAGAAAACTAGAGAACTTTAGAAAACTGTTTTCTAAATAGAAAACAGAATCATCTCTAATCTATTTGGTTATATATCACTATATCACATTCTTACCATTATCTACTTACATATATGTACTCATTAATATGATTATATTCATTATCATCTTTTTTTTTTTCTTATCACCATCTTCTATCTTTTCTACTCACATTTACTTATAATAATCTTATATAATAACATAACTTATTTGCTTATACTTAAAGTTAGATATTATTCACATTATCAAAATTAAAACTTGAACTTTACACCAAGTTTTAAATTTTGATTGAACTCAATAGATTATTGTATAGTAACTCTAAAAACACAATGTACAAAATGCTTAGCACTAGAAACATGGACATAAATGGGCCCATGGGTTATATAACTTTGATTGAGACTTATTATGTTTATATATATATATATATATATATATATATATATATATATATAGGATCGCGTTCAGGTGCAACCACCCGCCCAGGAGAGAACTGAGAATGCATGTCATCCATCCATGTGTCCAGATCTAGTTGTACCTAACGCTATAAGTAGGTGCACATAGGTGCATGAATGTTAACAATGTAAAATACTTGTACTAGTAAGTGAAAATAGGTGCACAAGTGCAAGTAAAATGTATTACAAGTGCAAGTAAAATATATTACAGGTGCAAGCTAAGTAAAATGTACACTGAGCATCAATGCTAAGTGCACTTAATGTTATAACTAGTTGCACCTAACATTATAATTAGGTGCAACTAGATGCATGAAATTCATGAATGTTAAAAAGGTAAATTACTTACACTTGTAAGTGAAAATAGGTGCATTTGTAAGTAATTTTACTTGCAAATGTGCACCGGCTACTTGCACTTATAACATAATTACTTACACCAAAGTTCGAGTTATTTACGAAAATGACATCGCGTCGTTTTTTTAAAATTACATCTGATTCGTTTATCTGGACACGTGGACGGCTGTGAAGCGTTCTCATTTCCTTTTTGGGCGAAGGTTCGCAAATGAGCCNAACACACACACACACATCATTCAAATGAATATATCTACAAATATTTTATGTAACTATTAATATTATTTAAACTAAGTTTTAGGTGAACTTTATAGGTTATTCTTTCGAATATATTTTAAGTTATGATATATATAGATATAAATTTAGTTCGAATATCAAATATAAAAATCTTACATATATTAGACTTAAAAGTAAATATTATATTTATTCCATTTAAATCAAACATATCCAAAAATATTTTAAATATAAGGTCTAAAATCACTCGAAATTAAAGTTGTGTTAGTTTTATAACATTAGTTTAAAAAATAAATTTAAATAAATGAGTTTTAGTAAACAAATTTTCTAAACAGATAATAAAAAATAGAAAACGGAGAATGAAAAATTAAAAATTAAAAAACAGAAAATTAAAAACTTTTTCATGAAGTAAACGAGTCCAAGGGTCTTGAGAACAAGAAAATGTTACTTTTTGTCGGCAAAATCTATACTATATATAAAAACAATATCCTCCTCCCAAATTTTCCCGCCCAAACTTAGTGGCATTTTAGTAAAATCATTTATTTTATTCATTTATTAATTAATTATCATATATATATATATATATATATATATATATATATATAAAATTTCGGCAGTCAACATAAGAATCCTATTATACACAAATGATTTTTAATTTCATGTACATCCCTGATTTCTTTCCATTTCTGTTTATTGGATGATTATGAAGACAACCAATCACTCATTCTATATAAATACATACAATATAGATTACTCCATGATTTCCTCCCTTCTCTTGCAAATACACAGCCGTTACTCACCATTTTTCTTTCCCTCTCATTGGCTAAAAACGAGTATAAGAGGGAACTGCATCATTCTGTACCTATTTATTCACTCCATTTTCCAGCCTCCCACAATGAACTCCTCACCTCTCTCTCAATCGGTTTCTACTTTCTACGCACGCTCTTCTCTATTGCTTCAAAAGTAAGCTTACCTTTCATTTTTAATTAGATACAATACCTAATTGCTTTACTTTTTTTTTTATGTCTGTATATAATCTTTCATTGTCTGATCTATTAATTTATTTTTCATAGTTAATAAATATTATATTCCTTCAATTATATACAATACTTATATAATAGTTTACCGCTAAGATTTGATCTCTGATTAGCAGTTAATCCCTATCACTATGTTAAGAACACGGTGGAACGCACTATTGGTGTTGTAATTTTTCTTGGATAATGATGAGGATAAATAAAGAAATATGTTGACAAATATGTTGTATGTTATTTTTTGGAAAATGATATATCCACATTATTTTTTGAAAAGTATATTATTATATAAGATCATGAAATAAGTGATAAATAAAACCCAAGCCTATATTTTACGGGGTGAAATGGAACTTACTTAGCTTATGCTAATTTTGGGATACACCCCATATTTTGTGTTAAATGATTTTTACAGGTGACATGGATAGGAATTCGAGATGAATTCAAATTGAGAAGAAATTAAGAATCGAGTTATTGGAGATTTATTATTTGAGAAGTTGTATGGTTGTATAGTTTATTTTCACTAATTGTAATTAAGTTGGATTTGGATTATTGTTTTTAAGTGTTGTAAGTATTAGCCTTAGCGTTTGGGTATAGAAGAGATACCTGAGCGTGGCGGTAACACCCGTTTTCTTTTGGTTAAATATAATGCTTCTGCTATTGTATTAGTAAATTTTCAATTAAGAAAGAAAAAAAAATTAAGGAAATTTGGTTATGAAAATTGGGGTGTTACAATATATATAAATAAATAAATAAATAAATANAACACACACACACACATCATTCAAATGAATATATCTACAAATATTTTATGTAACTATTAATATTATTTAAACTAAGTTTTAGGTGAACTTTATAGGTTATTCTTTCGAATATATTTTAAGTTATGATATATATAGATATAAATTTAGTTCGAATATCAAATATAAAAATCTTACATATATTAGACTTAAAAGTAAATATTATATTTATTCCATTTAAATCAAACATATCCAAAAATATTTTAAATATAAGGTCTAAAATCACTCGAAATTAAAGTTGTGTTAGTTTTATAACATTAGTTTAAAAAATAAATTTAAATAAATGAGTTTTAGTAAACAAATTTTCTAAACAGATAATAAAAAATAGAAAACGGAGAATGAAAAATTAAAAATTAAAAAACAGAAAATTAAAAACTTTTTCATGAAGTAAACGAGTCCAAGGGTCTTGAGAACAAGAAAATGTTACTTTTTGTCGGCAAAATCTATACTATATATAAAAACAATATCCTCCTCCCAAATTTTCCCGCCCAAACTTAGTGGCATTTTAGTAAAATCATTTATTTTATTCATTTATTAATTAATTATCATATATATATATATATATATATATATATATATATATAAAATTTCGGCAGTCAACATAAGAATCCTATTATACACAAATGATTTTTAATTTCATGTACATCCCTGATTTCTTTCCATTTCTGTTTATTGGATGATTATGAAGACAACCAATCACTCATTCTATATAAATACATACAATATAGATTACTCCATGATTTCCTCCCTTCTCTTGCAAATACACAGCCGTTACTCACCATTTTTCTTTCCCTCTCATTGGCTAAAAACGAGTATAAGAGGGAACTGCATCATTCTGTACCTATTTATTCACTCCATTTTCCAGCCTCCCACAATGAACTCCTCACCTCTCTCTCAATCGGTTTCTACTTTCTACGCACGCTCTTCTCTATTGCTTCAAAAGTAAGCTTACCTTTCATTTTTAATTAGATACAATACCTAATTGCTTTACTTTTTTTTTTATGTCTGTATATAATCTTTCATTGTCTGATCTATTAATTTATTTTTCATAGTTAATAAATATTATATTCCTTCAATTATATACAATACTTATATAATAGTTTACCGCTAAGATTTGATCTCTGATTAGCAGTTAATCCCTATCACTATGTTAAGAACACGGTGGAACGCACTATTGGTGTTGTAATTTTTCTTGGATAATGATGAGGATAAATAAAGAAATATGTTGACAAATATGTTGTATGTTATTTTTTGGAAAATGATATATCCACATTATTTTTTGAAAAGTATATTATTATATAAGATCATGAAATAAGTGATAAATAAAACCCAAGCCTATATTTTACGGGGTGAAATGGAACTTACTTAGCTTATGCTAATTTTGGGATACACCCCATATTTTGTGTTAAATGATTTTTACAGGTGACATGGATAGGAATTCGAGATGAATTCAAATTGAGAAGAAATTAAGAATCGAGTTATTGGAGATTTATTATTTGAGAAGTTGTATGGTTGTATAGTTTATTTTCACTAATTGTAATTAAGTTGGATTTGGATTATTGTTTTTAAGTGTTGTAAGTATTAGCCTTAGCGTTTGGGTATAGAAGAGATACCTGAGCGTGGCGGTAACACCCGTTTTCTTTTGGTTAAATATAATGCTTCTGCTATTGTATTAGTAAATTTTCAATTAAGAAAGAAAAAAAAATTAAGGAAATTTGGTTATGAAAATTGGGGTGTTACAATATATATAAATAAATAAATAAATAAATAAATAAATAAATAAATATATATATATATATATATATATTTATATTTATATATTTATATTTATATAAATAGAAGTGCCTGGACAATTTTTCCTGTCTAAACAAGAGCATTTTGTAAAATTAAACTCAAAATTATTTTAGTAAAATCATTGATTTTATTAATCAACCATATATATATATATATTCATAAAATTAGCAATCAATTGTTATTACAATTAAAATTAATTACACTTTCGTTTGAGAGGATCCTTTGTTTCACAAATTTTGTGCTATATATATCACCAATATATTACAAGACAAGCCCNAATTTAAATAAATGAGTTTTAGTAAACAAATTTTCTAAACAGATAATAAAAAATAGAAAACGGAGAATGAAAAATTAAAAATTAAAAAACAGAAAATTAAAAACTTTTTCATGAAGTAAACGAGTCCAAGGGTCTTGAGAACAAGAAAATGTTACTTTTTGTCGGCAAAATCTATACTATATATAAAAACAATATCCTCCTCCCAAATTTTCCCGCCCAAACTTAGTGGCATTTTAGTAAAATCATTTATTTTATTCATTTATTAATTAATTATCATATATATATATATATATATATATATATATATATATAAAATTTCGGCAGTCAACATAAGAATCCTATTATACACAAATGATTTTTAATTTCATGTACATCCCTGATTTCTTTCCATTTCTGTTTATTGGATGATTATGAAGACAACCAATCACTCATTCTATATAAATACATACAATATAGATTACTCCATGATTTCCTCCCTTCTCTTGCAAATACACAGCCGTTACTCACCATTTTTCTTTCCCTCTCATTGGCTAAAAACGAGTATAAGAGGGAACTGCATCATTCTGTACCTATTTATTCACTCCATTTTCCAGCCTCCCACAATGAACTCCTCACCTCTCTCTCAATCGGTTTCTACTTTCTACGCACGCTCTTCTCTATTGCTTCAAAAGTAAGCTTACCTTTCATTTTTAATTAGATACAATACCTAATTGCTTTACTTTTTTTTTTATGTCTGTATATAATCTTTCATTGTCTGATCTATTAATTTATTTTTCATAGTTAATAAATATTATATTCCTTCAATTATATACAATACTTATATAATAGTTTACCGCTAAGATTTGATCTCTGATTAGCAGTTAATCCCTATCACTATGTTAAGAACACGGTGGAACGCACTATTGGTGTTGTAATTTTTCTTGGATAATGATGAGGATAAATAAAGAAATATGTTGACAAATATGTTGTATGTTATTTTTTGGAAAATGATATATCCACATTATTTTTTGAAAAGTATATTATTATATAAGATCATGAAATAAGTGATAAATAAAACCCAAGCCTATATTTTACGGGGTGAAATGGAACTTACTTAGCTTATGCTAATTTTGGGATACACCCCATATTTTGTGTTAAATGATTTTTACAGGTGACATGGATAGGAATTCGAGATGAATTCAAATTGAGAAGAAATTAAGAATCGAGTTATTGGAGATTTATTATTTGAGAAGTTGTATGGTTGTATAGTTTATTTTCACTAATTGTAATTAAGTTGGATTTGGATTATTGTTTTTAAGTGTTGTAAGTATTAGCCTTAGCGTTTGGGTATAGAAGAGATACCTGAGCGTGGCGGTAACACCCGTTTTCTTTTGGTTAAATATAATGCTTCTGCTATTGTATTAGTAAATTTTCAATTAAGAAAGAAAAAAAAATTAAGGAAATTTGGTTATGAAAATTGGGGTGTTACAATATATATAAATAAATAAATAAATAAATAAATAAATAAATAAATATATATATATATATATATATATTTATATTTATATATTTATATTTATATAAATAGAAGTGCCTGGACAATTTTTCCTGTCTAAACAAGAGCATTTTGTAAAATTAAACTCAAAATTATTTTAGTAAAATCATTGATTTTATTAATCAACCATATATATATATATATTCATAAAATTAGCAATCAATTGTTATTACAATTAAAATTAATTACACTTTCGTTTGAGAGGATCCTTTGTTTCACAAATTTTGTGCTATATATATCTGAGAGGATCCTTTGTTTCACAAATTTTGTGCTATATATATCACCGAGGATCCTTTGTTTCACAAATTTTGTGCTATATATATCACCAATATATTACAAGACAAGCCCAACTGAATTTATCATTTCACCAATATATTACAAGACAAGCCCAACTGAATTTATCATTTCATATGACCTGGAGTCTCTAAAAAACAATTACTCCATAGGAATGAGATTTAAAATGAGGTTTGAAGGGGAAGAAGCTCCTGAGCAGAGGTATGTCACATGTGTTAGCATTGTTAAGGGTGATGTGTCTTTTCTTCGTATCAATTCTAGACCAGTAACTAATATTATGAGCGTTATGTGGTGGTTTTTTTTTTTTGGTTTATTGGAACTATTGTTGGCATTGAAGATCGTGATCTCCACAAGTGGCCGAAATCAAAATGGAGATGTCTAAAGGTATTACCCTTGTGTTTGAAAGGTGATACATTTTTATTTGTGATGCCTAAAGTGATATGTATTGCTATCTTTAGGTGCAGTGGGATGAAACTTCAACGATTCCAAGGCCTGATCGGGTTTCACCTTTGAAAATAGAGCCAACTCTTTCTTCTTCTGTACTAAATCCACTAATTTGTACCAAGTTTTCCCCCCAAAATTTAGAGGCATTTATTATAAATTAATTTCTCTTAAATAATCATACTTTACTATGTCTTTCTGTTTATTGGTTATAATGTTTTTTATAAACAAGAAAATTGCAAACTTTATTTGCAAAATTATGATCAAATAATGATTTTAGTTCCAATTATCCATAACAATAATAATAATAATAATAATAATAATAATAATAATAATGTTATACTTTCTAAATTTTTGTAATGTCAACTATTTAGACAAAAATATTATTTAGAATTAATTAATTTTACACACACACACACACACACATATATATATATATATTATTGCACCATTATTTAATAATAATTCTAAATTTTTTTAATGTCAACTATTTAGACAAAAATATTATTTAGAATTAATTAACTTTATATACACTATAAATGGTAATATAATTATGATAGAAATATTTCACATTAATATTATACATTATCAATTAAAAATGGAACGGAAATTAGGTAAATTGGAAAAGGAAATGAATATTAATAATTGATTGAAAATTAAAAATAGAAAAGAGTACAGAAATTATGTCAATTGGAAAAGGAAATGAATATTAATAATTGACGTGAAATTAAAAAAATATCCATAATTAATTAAAACGGAAAAGGAAATGGTCAAATCATTGCATTTTAATTTTTCACAATAATATTACACAGTAGAATAAATCAAATCACAATTAAATCGTAAATCTTTCACACATTTAAACAATGGAACGGAAATTAAAAATGAAACAGACATATTTCAATAATAATATTCTACATCATCAATAGTAAAAGTAAATTAAAAATGGAAAGGAAATATTTCAATAATAATAGTATACATCATCAATAGTAAAGACATATTTTAAATTTTAAACAATAGTAAATGTAAATTAAAAATAGAATGAAAATATTTCAATAATAATATTCTACATCATTAATTAAAAATAGAACAGAAATTAGGTAAAAATACCAATGGATCTATTATTCTAATTGACTAATTAACTGAAAAAAATCGACTAAAAATGAATCTGATATTACTAATTGACTGAGTATATAAAATGAAATGAATATTAATAATTGACTGTGAATAAAAAAAATATCCATAATTAACTAAAATGAAAAAGGAAATGGTCATATCATTGCAATTTAATTAAAAAAGGAAAACATTCTACATCATCAATAATAAAGGCATATTTTAATATTAAAGATAAACTAAAAATGGAACGGAAATTAAAAATGAAATTGAAATATTTCAATAATAATATTATACATCATCAATTAAAAATGGAACGAAAATTAGGTAAATATTACTACGTAATTCTTTTCATTTTTCCTAGATAAGGTTGCCTAATATTAATTTACACATAACAATCGGCACTAATAATTAAAAAAAAAACTGAAGAACTGCCAGAGACGTCTGTTTTTTTTTTTAAAAAATTTTATTATTATTATTATTATTATTATTTAATTATTTTAACTATAAAATTTTATTTTAAAATTAGTAACCACCATGTCATCACAATTGTAGGTAAACAGGTCAATTTGAACTCTTTTTTTTTTTTCAAAACATGTCAATTTGTACTTAATTGCATGAGTTTATATAGTTCAGGAATCCAATTGCATTCTTTTTTAGTTCGATGGCCTAATTGCAGTTTTGTGTGTAGTTCAGTGGCTTATTTGACCCTTATTCCGAGAAAAATGATATTACTAATTGATTTAAAATATAAAAAGATCGTAATCTATATTCTATACTATATATAAAAGTAAAATCCTCCTATTTCATTCCCCGCCTAAACTTTTGTAGTCAATTAATTAAATATTTTATTGGTCAAATAATTAATAAAGCTTATTTGTTAAGAAAATATAAAATAGAAATTAACTAATATCTATTAATTGATAATATGTATACTCACGTATCAACATTATTAATAAAAGTAAAATCATTTATCGGGAAAAGAAAAGGATATTACTAATTGACTGAAAATTATTTAAAAACTTTAATAATTAATTATACTTTCCTTTTGAAAACTCTAAGTTATTTAAACTTTAAAAAAATTAATTGAACATGGGTTGTTAGATTTCTATAACAATCAAAATTAATTCATTCAAATATGGAGGAGGAAGATAAAACTAAATGCAATATGGGGAAAATGAATATACTTAAAGTATAAAATTATAACATATATTAGTGTAATTGACTAATAATAATTGCCTAATAATTATTATGATAATTAAGTTAAGCATTGGCCGTTGAATTTATTTTTTATAATAATTACAATTAATTTATTTCTCATTTTCTCATTTTTATTTTAGTAATAATATAATTATATAAGTCATATTACTTATAGATCTTTTTAAGATAATTTTAGACAAACAAGTCATATATTATTCAATTAATTGAGTAATATTTTTGTACTAATCTTATAATCAAATAAATGTACACGTTCAATATTAGAATTTTTTATAATTTCATCTTTATTTTTATTATCTCAATATATAATAAAAAAAATTTATCCACGCCCGGGTAATTGGACAATTATTTGTTCTAATTCAAAGGAAAACATCAGAAAGCATAATCGATCTAATCAATTTCATCAATTGCGCTATATAATATTCGATGTTATAATATATATAATTATATATTGATCCAAATTTTCTTTAAATATTATAACAAATCCATTCCGTGCAACGCACGGGTTATATACTAGTATTATCTAATATGAATACTAAACACTAAAAATAAATTAACGTAATAGAACAGTTATAATACACATTTAATTGTGTATAAAAGTGCACATACACGCATAATGTGCGTCTATAAATTCACATGCACAGCATTTCACATTTCAGAATGTACATGTATCTTTATTTTGTTGGGGAATTGATTAAATAAATTCACAAACTATATGTGAAACATCAATTAAGTTATTAAATTATTAAAAGTTTTAATTAGACACTTCAATTCGTCAACTGAATCAAGTTAGTTACCAAAAGGTAATCAGTTAAAATGTGTTGAGATAACACTTTTTTTTTTATTAAAATAAATATATTTAAAAATTAAAAGTAAAAAATATTTTTACCAGTTTTGGATGGAGGATTCATGGTGGCTTCTCTGTTGAAACCAATGGTTTTTTTTTTTTTTTGAGTACTACTGATTTTGTTACAATGTAGTATCTGTTCATAGTTACTTTCTCAACCTACTGAAGCACAAAGAGTCAACAGTTGACTCCACTGAGGCTCGAACTGTGGGAGTGTTAGTCGAGACACCGGGTGCCACTAGACCACAGGGTCTTTGGCATGGGATTTTTCTTTTTTTCACTTTACTCCTAAGTAATCCCACAATATCTTTAGTATGGGGTTGCTGAAAATTTCTGTAGTTGTATCATGTATGATATTTATATGCCTATTACCAGGTCATTTCATGCTTTGATGTAGAGCTCACTAGCATCTATCCTAAAAATCTTCACTGCCTAATTCATATACATGCTCGAAGGCAGAACTTATTTATGACCTAGCTTTCCTAGTCACAAAAATTTCTCCTGTTTGCTTCTCGGCTAGGAGTGCACTAACGGTAAAATGTCATATAATCTATGAGGTGTTTGAAACCAAACTTGTTAGGAAACTTTGAACTGAACAGCCAATGAACACATCTATTCTGCTCATTTTAGCACAAGAGGTTAATTGAGCACTTGCGAATAGTAAATTAAGCTATTTAACACTTAGCCTGCATGAGCAGCTCAACTGGTCACAGACAAGTTTGAGAGAAGAGACCGGACTTCTTGTGCGCAGTGAACAAATGTCTAATTTCTATATTTAATTGAGTTATCATGATTTACATCTTTCCAGATCCTTTGTCGGGTCGGGCGTTAAAGACTCTTGGGTTGGGAATTCAACCCTGAGAAGCTATTTAAGACTTATGCCAAAAAAAAATTGGTAGGTTTTTGGAAAGTGTGCCGTCCTGAAATTGGTAGGAAGGCGCTAACAAGGATAACGGATTGTGAGAGTTCAGCTACGTCACTTTCACCGCAAGGGAACCCCCTACCGTAAGAAACTGTCTTTTAGTACAGCATACAAGCACCCAAATTCTTCGTCTTTCCGCCAACAACAACAAGGATCATCTCTACTAGTGCGGCTCTTGCGTGTGCTCATTTCATTTAGCTTCGCCTTTTTCTTTTTGTCGCTAAATGGATTTCGATTTTTAACGTTTCTTCCCATTTTATTCTTCGGATTTTTTTAGTTTTCATTCTGCGCTTCCCCAGATTGAAAATCTGGCAAATTTAGGGGAAGGAGTGAATTTGAGGCCGCGATTGTGTTTTAGGCAAGCCGTTAGAGAGGCCCAGGAGGACGAAGAAGAGTGTAGGCCTTGGCGTAAGAGGCTCTCGATGGCTTTCAATAGGGTCTCCCTTTTAAAAATTATCCTTCTTCTTTTGCTTATTGCCGCCATTGCCGCAGCTTGCCTCACTCTTCCTGTTGAAAAGGTCCAGCTTGGTTTTCTTTTGATTTGCACATTTTGAGTTGTTTTCTTGTTTGGATCGTTCTGTTTATGATCTGGATGCTTCTTTTACTGTGCTTAACCGACAATTTGGATTCTCTTTATGCTGCTAAGCTCTTAAATAAACATTTCGGTTCATGATACAGAATATTTGTTTATTTCTGAATTAGCCCTGGACTGTTTGATTAAGATTATTCTGATTATGTATACACCAAATACTTTGATTTGTTAGTTGTTTGGATTTTGCTGTTTAGGCATTCACTCTTGGTGTTATATGGTCTCTTCTCATTAAAATTTCCTAGTAATCTGTGATTTTGTTCAATGTACTTTACTTAAGCTGGGAGAAGTTAGTCTGCTAGCGAAGCTATTCCAGAAGGAAAGCAGATATAGGCTTGTAGCTTTTCCTCTCTGTCTGACCTGACTTGTGAAAGTAGTGTATTATAATATAACTTGAAGAGATCAAGGTTTTCCTGAGGGGAAAAAGTTTTACTCATATTTCTTCATGTAATATGTTAAGAATTTTTAATTGTTGGAGCACTTTGAAGCTGACAAAGCTCAACATTAAGAGTCCTGACATTTTGAAATGGAAAAGCTTAGTATTTATATGTCACCTGTCTGCCTATTTATATTGGAGTCATTATTATTCTTATGTTGCCGAGAACACCTTGCCTTTTGCAGATTTTAAAAGATTTCCTGGTATGGGTAAAAGATGATCTTGGTCCTTGGGGTCCTCTTGTCCTGTAAGTATGACTTTAATCTGCAATTTGTTTATGAATCATGCCCAAGATAGAACATTGTTTGTTTCTTTCGGCTTATCTGAATTTTTCAGTGCTCCCTTTTTAAAGTTAACTTTGCTGTGCGCATCTTGCAGGGCTGTTGCATACATTCCTCTAACAGTGTTAGCAGTCCCTGCTTCAATACTTACTGTAAGTTAGAATACTTTTTAAAAGCAAAATAGTTATATGTATAGAAGCTAGCTCAATAGACTTAGCAAACTTTAAAGAACAACATGAGTACACATCAATAGAGATTAACTGGTATTCTGTGATCGATTCCTTTACACTGCCATAGTAATTTTCATTTCCTTCTACTTCCTGTTTTGAAATTTAGATTAAATGTTCTTGAGTATTTACCACAACTATTCTTGTATCTCTGTCTTCCTAATTAAACTCAAACTGGTGCCTGGTATATCTTTCAGTTAGGTGGTGGTTATCTGTTTGGTTTGCCTGTGGGTTTTGTTGCTGATTCTATTGGTGCTACAATTGGTGCTGCTGCAGCTTTCCTTCTTGGAAGAACGGTAACTATTCCAGATGCTATAGGGAACCTTGTTTAAGCTATATTTTTGGAGAAGTGATGTTTTCTCTGGGATCAAAGAAATGCTTGTTTTGAATTATAGAATAAAATTCATTAAACCTTCCTATTCTCTATATTTACCCATGTTTTCTCTAATGCATGACTATTTGACTTTGAGAAACCTTAATGCCATCAGCTACTGCAAGTTTGCTTCTCAGCAGATTATTTAATGGGTTATTACAGATTGGGAGGTCATTTGTTATCTCCAAGTTGAAAGACTATCCTCAGTTTCGTGCAGTTGCAATTGCAATTCGAAGATCTGGCTTTAAGGTTAGTGTATGCTGGGACCTTATAGTTCGTCTTTTATCAGTTTATCTTTGTAATTTATTTAAAGTTGAAGAAGGAGATTAGTGTGGATGTAATCTAACTTCATGTCTTATTTACAGATTGTTTTGCTGCTACGCCTTGTTCCTTTACTTCCGTTCAACATGCTGAACTACCTCTTGTCCGTGACACCAGTTCCGATTATGGAATATGTGCTAGCTTCATGGCTGGGAATGATGGTTGGCTCTCTTTCTAATTCTATGCATGCTTGTCTCTCTTTCTAATTCTATGCATGCATGTCTCTATGCGTGTCTCTATCCTGACAATTTCTTCATTATCCAGTAAACCATAGCAAATACCATAATATTGAACTCAAGTATTACATCGGTTGCCATATACTATATTTCAATTTATTGTTAGATTAAAATGTTCAGTATGTTTGAAACTTCTTGTTTTCTTCAATGAGAAGACGTAAGGTTGTATTTAGGTGGGACTTGAACATGAATATGTTATATCAGGAATTTCTTGCGAAAGATGTCTATCTCTCATAATTGTAGCCAATGTTAAGAATGGAATAAGCATCCTGAATGGGGATTCCATAATTGTGGCTCTTTGTATAAGATTCGGATAATATCATTGTTGAATCATGAGCCACAATATGCTAGAATGACGTACTGGAAATGAAGTACGCTGTTTCTTTATGGAGTCTTATGAATTCCAGACTCCCAATACTCATAATGGATTGGAGATAGCTGTGGGTGTTGTATCTGAAAATTCTAAGACCAAAATAAGTGGATCCCTGAGTTATAAGGAGAAAATATTTTGTTTGCTTGGTTTCTTACTGTAACATAAGACTATTGTCTGGGATCTGGGTCATCTTTAGCTCTCATGCTTGCCAGTTTGCATACTGTTGGCCTGGTTTATGTGCAAACTGCAAACACACCTGATATGCAGATTCTTCACTGATCAGATAATTAGTTTGCTATTTAAATCTGATATGTGTTGTTCTATTCTTTGTATTGCAGCCAATTACTTTTGCACTGGTCTACGTTGGAACAACTCTGAAGGACCTTTCTGATGTAACACATGGGTGGGGTGAATTCTCAAAAACCCGTTGGGTAAGACTAGCTGAAATTCATATCTATATTTAACAAGTGTAATAACCACATTCACTTTCTCACCGTTTTGGTCAAAAACTTGCATAGAATCTTGAAGTTTGACATATTAGTCTTTTGATATCTGCGTCTACTTCTGGTGTAGGTATTCATTGTGTTGGGCCTTCTGGTGTCTGGTAAGTCTAAAGACTTTGCTGAGTTATATAACGTAGAAACAGAGTTTAAAAACTACAGAAACTGTCTTCAGGGATTCATATTATAAAACAAGTAAACAATGAAGTTTTCAAGATACTAAAGCACATATTCTTGTGGCTCTTTCAATCATCAAACTTAGTACTAGGTTTTTCTAAATCTAACTACTGGAAATGCAAAACTGTTGTTCGAATCCATTGCAGTGGTTTTAATCATATGCGTTACAAGAGTAGCAAAGGCTGCACTAGAAAAGGCGTTGGCTGAAAATGATGATGTTGATGACATATTGGAATCACCAGAGCTACCCATTGTTGCGGATCCTCCTGGAAATCTCAACCAGCCGCTTATAATCAAGATAGATGATGCTCGGGATAATCACGAAAATTGAATGTTGTAATATCTGTAAATTCTATACCTGATGCAATGTTAGTGTCTATTTCTAGCTTCTGATATGCATGTGGTGTTGATGCATGAGATTCTTCTCCTGTACAGAAATGGATAGCTTCTAGTTCAATTTTCTCAGTATACAGTTTTTTTGGATAGTATTTTTGTGGAATCTCATTCCTCCCAAAATTTGAGACAATGTGATTAAAAAAAGCATTTTTTGGGCTAGATCACTAGTGTCTTGAGCATACCCTAACTGTAGGACACACCTTTAAGTCCGTACCATACTTGGACTAATCTCCGTTCGCACTCGGCCGTCCCAATTAAAGGACAAAGTGCTGGTCATATTGGTTTTTTCATACAATAGGGAGTTCGAATTCCTGATCTCTCTTAAGGGACAAAAGTGCACGGTCACTCACACTAAAAAAAGCATTTTTAGTTCTTGAATTGCACCCTCAGTGTATATTCAATCTTTTAATAATTTAAAATGTAAGATTTTGTCCATATGTTGGTTCACGTTTTGTAAGGTTATGCGTAATGCCATTTACAATTCAACAGGCCATGGATCTTAACCATTTTAGTACTCTGTATGTGTTACCAAATCATCACTCTTTGAGTTGAAAATAGCAAGAGTCAGTATACTATTTAAATGAAAAATTTGACCTTGCAAAATTAGGGTTTTGCACTTTTTTTTTATTGAGATCTAACAGAATTAGACTAAAAATACTAGATTACAAAAAATTAAGGTACTGGAATATTACTTAGAAATTGAGTCCACAGTGAAAATATAACTCAAAAGTGTCATTTTTCTCTTAAAAATATGAAGTTAAGAATGTAACAACTAGCTGAAACATTCCCTACCTAAGAGCATCTTCATTTGTGATTTTTTTGAAGTTTTTTCAATGGGGTCAATATTGAAATGGAGAAAAGGAGAGAGAAATGTGAGGAGCTCCTGCAATGCATGGTTTTTTGTGGGATCCACTAAAAAAACAAAAAATAAAAAATAAAAACAAATCATTCTAGTGCGCGTTGTGCGCACTAGATGTGCCTAGCTAGGCATGTGCATTCCACACGTCTACTAGGCCCGTAAAGCAAGTTCGTTTTTTTTTTTGTTATTATTTTTACATTAATTTTTTTTCTTTTTTCCCCTCTATTTTCTCCTTCCTACATGAACTGAAAAAAACTTAAAAGAAAAAAAAAAGAAAAAAAGAAAAGAAGAAAAAAAAAACTTCACTATTGAACTTGTTCTATGTCTTTGTTTGGATGCATGTTTTCAACGTTAGTGGAAGCTAAGGTGGCATTGCCATGTCCTAATCTTGTCTGCCAAAGTGCAAAATCAACATGTGATACTATGCTAAATTCCAGCCGTTGTAACCATGTATTCCAAACTCCATCCTGCACAAATTAGATTATTGGTTGATTTGCCATCTTCGCCTGCGGGCCTTGCTCAACCTCACTCCATATCTCTAGGATTATATTTTAATCCCAAAATATTACACATTTTATGTGATTTTTACTCTTGATACAAATATCTAAATACACTGATATTGTATCATTCGAATTAAAATACTATTGCCCTTTTTTTGAGTATATATTTTCAACTTGCAATTTGAATTTATTAGTTAACAGGAAAAAAAAATAAAGAGTTAATGCTTAATTGAGTCATCGATTATAGTGATTTTTTTTTTTTTAGATTTAGTTCTAATCATCTTTTTGTGTTTGATTGGGTCTTCGATTTTGATGGTCTTACCTAATTGAGTCTTCGTTTATTAGAATCAATGATTAAATCAAGAAAGCTCACTATAATCGATGACTAAATTGAAAAAAAACCACTATAGTCGAAGACTAATTTGAATAAAATCACTATAGTCGAATACTAAATTAGGTATTGATAGAGGAAAAATTATCAAGTTACAGTTATAGAGGACTCAATTAAGTAAAATCATCGAAGTTGATGACTCAATTAAGCACAAAAAGATATTTTTGACTTAATAAAAAAATTAACTGTCAAAGACCTTGTGGTCTAGTGGCATCCGCTTTACACTCACACATGAAAGGAGTGGGTTTGAGCCTCAGTAGAGGCGAGTGTTGACTCTTTATGCTTCAGTAGGTTGAGAAAGTAGCTATGAACAGATACTATATTGTAACGAAGTTGAAGACTAAAAGTGTTGACTCTTTATGCTTCAGTAGGTTGAGAAAGTAGCGATGAACAGATACTATATTGTAACGGATTGTAACAAAGTTGAAGACTAAAATTGGTACTAACTCAATAAATAAATAAATGAATCACTTTAAAAAAAGAATACAGTAGAACTCTAATTTGAAAAATATACCACCACTTTATTTATTTATTAAAGCAAGTTGAATAAAAATGTTATAAATTTTGTCTTATGATTTAAGAATGTCTTTAGTGAGAACATAAAAAAGATACTCCGGTATATTGTTAGTTCATTAAATATTATAAGAATAGTGTCAAGTAGTTTATAGCGCGATGACACTTCTATAATTTAATCGTGTTCCGCATAAAGAGGAAGGACCTTCCTTCCTCTCTGAATTAATAGAACTCTAATTTTATCAATTTTGTCTTACAATACAATGATGTATCTTTAACAACAATATATAAGATTATAGGGAGTACATTGCTATTGCATTAAATATTACGGAGTAATTCTTTGATAAAATAATATAAAGGATTGTAACACTTGACGTAGCCATATTGTTTGAGACCATATGCACTCACCACGTGCTGATTTTTAAAGGTATAAAACAATTTTTCATCACATCAATCATTTACTAGCAATTCATAACCCAAATATCCAATTTCCACAAATCACTCTCCCACGTGGTGGCAGCCAATTTCTCAATGATTGATCTGAGGAATTGTTATTTGTGAAAAATGAAAAATTAGGGTTAGGGTTTGATGGTAAACAGTTGAGGTGATTGGAGAAGTCTTTTAGTCCTCCTGAAACATTTGTCCAAATTGAAAATCCTGAATACAATAGGGAAGTCTGAATACATCTGATAAATTATTATTCCACATTACTATTCAATCTCCTACTACAGTACTACTATATGTGATCTACTATATAGCTTGGCAAAAAATTACAAAGAAAAATGATATGTATGTATATATATATATATAGATCCCAAGCCTTGTATTCATTTATCCTCAAAATATTACCCCTCCCTCCCCTCTTGCTGCAATAGCCAAACTAGCAAATGCCATCCTCCTATAGGTGTTGCCCGGGCGCGATAAACACAGCCTTGAACCGAATGCTGCTATCTTGTGCACAGTGCGTTGAGCAGCACTTGACAGAGCATCAGGTCCACAAAGTACTGGTGTCCTATCTGCCCATCCCTCCACCGGTACTTGAGCGGGGCACGGCCGTAGTGGACCCCATCGTTGCACCGGTTGTCGTAATGCCACGGATAGGTCATGTCAAAATCGTCAATGACCCGGTTTAGGACACCATATGCCTTCAGTTTATCCAAGACTACCCCATTGAATGCCTCCATTTTGTGAGGATTGAAGGCTAGACTTCGGGCATAGCCACCCGTTGTGATTGTTGTCCTATATATTACCTCGGGTGGCGCCAATCCTCTCTGCTTCACCGCTTCCACTATCTTGCTCCAAAATGCGGCAGCGTAGTCAGCACCTTGGATGAAAGATCTCAGATTAGGCCAATACACTCCGTCGTGTAAACCCGAATTCATGATGATGGTGTCTGGAACAACATTTCCCGAGAAATAACCTTTCAGCAGTTCTCTGTACTCTGCATTCGATAATGAATTCAAGCCCAGATAGTTCGCTGTTGCGTTATGATGACCGTTGAAAATGCTTGTAAACCTGACCATTTGGGATGGATTCTTGGGGTTGGTGATGTTCATGTCATACCTTCTTGGAACAGCCTTAACCTCGGATAACCCCAAAACGAAGTTAAGCATGTTCCGGATGGTATCAACGTGGTTTGAATCGCCCCACCAGAAGATCCACCGGTTGCTCAAACAATTCCATGCCTCTTCACTAGAATACATCTTGAACGAACAATGTGTCGAGTATACCCACCCATTGCTCTCCAGCGAGCCTAGTGGACCATCACACCATGGTTTTTGGCATGGAAAATTTGGCTCTTGGCATCTGTATCGCCCATCGTTGCTAATAGGGCAGCTATCATTCTTGGCGTGTCGAGTCCACCGCCCAGACCAAACGTCTCTACCAAGATCAGACTTTCTGCACTGTGATATTTCTGGCAACTCCGCTGAGGATTTATTGAATTTGATGGGGATCACACGGAGGACTTGATCGACCGCGAATCTTTGAGGCGAGAATTTCAATCCTTCATAGTGTCGAAACAATAGGATGATGGTGAGATTGTAATCCCCTGCAAAATCAGGGTGGACTTGGAGGGAAAACTTGTAGGTACCATTGCCAAAATCCTTGATTGGAGGCCTCGACTTCCATTTCTCACCAGAAAGATCAGTCTCGAAATAATCCCCACCTAAACAACGAGGCTTCCCCGAATCATCCAATGCCTGGAAAACGAATTCGTGAATATCCCCAGTCGACAACTCGATACTACTCTCACTACCATCTACGCCTTGAATCGTTATACCCACAGTTTTTGACTCCCTACACGGTTCACCGCCCGGAGCCATCCACCTATCGAAAAGCTTCGACGAATAGTTCGCTTCTAATTCAGCTGAAATCCAACTCAACCTACTTGTTCCTACCAATTCTTGATCTCTCACACTCAAATTCACCATAGCCTCAGCACCACTATTCACAACCACACTTCCATTTTCAGTTAAATTAACTTCACTTGGAACAATTTCAGGACCCAACTCCTCTTGGGGTTGGGTCAAATTCTCAAAAGTTTGGCTGAGATTCAGCAGAGGAGCCTTAGCTGAATGGGGTAAAAGTGAAACATTGGTAAAGGTAAAATCTTTGAAGGTTGGTCTAAATATTGCAGAGCTACTATTGAGTCTCAGAACACCAAAATCTTTCTGCAAAGTTCCCACATTAACATTCACACCATCAATCCCCCACACAATCAAGATTCCAAGAAAAAACCCTATTACCAACACCTTAAACCACCATTGAACTATGGGATTTGCCCTCAATATCCACCCAAAGTTCCCATTTTTCTCAGACATCCCTGAACCCAACATTCTTACACAGTACCCACCCCACCAAAATCTTGAAAACACTATCTATAATCCAAGCACAAAACTACACTACTATCCAGGAAAGCCTTCACTTCACTTGTTTAAACAAGATTCAACAAAAAAAATAATGGTACATTTTCAAGAAAAAACAAAAAGCATGTATAAATGAGTATAACTTACAGCAGAGAGAGAGAAGAGAAGGTCACACAAAGTTGTGGGAACTTTACGATGGAGCTGAAAATTTCTTCTCTCACTAGAATAAATGTGTAGAGAAGGAAAGTAGAAGAAGTGTACCGACAGAAGAGGCAATAATGGAACCACCAAAAGAAGAGAGAAGGAAAGGTTTTCAAGTACAGGGAAAGAAGGGGGATAGGCTGACACAGTGAAGATAAATAAAAATGATAAAATTTGATTTTTTTTTGAAACAATAATTTGATTCTTAATTATTAAAAGTTTTATTAGTTTTAGGATTACACTTGTGCAAACCGTCTCACGAATTCTTATCCTTATCCGTGAGGCAGGTCGAGTCGAGTCGGGCCAATATGTAAATGTAACACTTAGGAAAATATAATACTCCGTACTTATTTTGATGTAAAAGTATTACTTTTTTCTTCAAAAATACTGTATTTTTCCTTATAAGTAATATTGCATTTATAAAGAAAAATGTAACACTTTTTATAAAAATATATGGAATAATACTTTTACAAATGTACATTTTTTTCCATATTATATGAGATGGTCTCACAGATAAGGATCCATGATCTCACACAAATTTGTGTCTTACTTTTAATCTTAAAAAGGATTAGTATTAATTTCTAAAGGAAAATTATAGTATTTACCTTTTAATTGTTAGTGATCGGTTGTTTCAACTTTTATTTTTATGGTAGATAAATGTCACTCAATTATTTTAAATTGTTGTGAAGTTAGCTCTTTTTTACATTTTTTTTTATAAAAACCCATAGTACTTTGAATTGGCGCAAGATTTACATACTTTATTAGTGTTAATAGTTTTTTTTTTTTGAAAAATTACACTTTAATCTCTCAATGACCGAAATTTAAATTTAAATTTCAATTATTTGAAGTATATATCTAGTCCCCTAATTTTTATCAAAAATTTAGCATCTCAATGGCTAAATTCACAATCAACATGCAACATAATAAAGTGTCTAATTTGTTCTATGAAGAATCAAACTTGTCAAATTGATAAATTTAAAGTACTAAATTTGCACGATAAATAATTAAAAGACTAAATCAGCACAATATTACAACTACAAAACTAAAAAAATAGGGTCACACTTGTGTGAGACCGTTTCACGGATCCTTATTCGTGAGACGGACTTGTGTGAGACCGTTTCACGGATCCTTATTCGTGAGACGGGTCGGATCGGGTCGGAGCACCATGCAAATGTCACACTTATGTGCAAATGTTATACTTATATGCTCAAATATAATACTAATTGGGAATACAATTTTTGTTACTTATAAGAGAAAAAGTGTTACATTTTCCATAATAAGTAATGTTGACAATTTTTCCTTACTTATAAGGGAAAATATAATACTTTTGAGGAAAAATGTAATACTTTTAAATCGAAATGTAAAAGTATTATATTTTCCATTAAAAGTATTACATTTACCCTTATAAGTAACAAATTCCTAATTAGTATCACATTTGAGCATATAAGTATAACATTTGTGCGTATAAGTGTTACACTTACATCATGACCCGACCCGACCCGACCCGTCTCACAGTGAGACGGTCTCACACAAGTTTTTGCCAAAAAAAATCATTTTCTAAGCTTTTAAATAGTTAATAGAAAGGAAAAAATTGCATCGATTTGTAATATTTGCAAATGATATATATTTTTTACTTACAATAGTCTGGGGTGTGATTGGGTGGAAGATGTTCATCCATCTGTAACCAAGGTCAATGGTTCTATCATTGACTTTGGGTCTGGAACAACCTTAAATATTCAGGTCAGCTGTCTCACTCAATAAATATGTCTACAATTCAGCGATGAAAATAGTTTGGGATTAAATTGACTAAATGGTACCAAAATCATACTTTTACCAATTTACAATAATTCAAAATTAAATTTGATAAAATTTTTCAATGATCTTATAATTTGATCAAAATTAAATTTGGAGAAGAAACGCAAACTTTATTGGCTGTTTTGCCCTTAAATTGTTGAGAAAATAACGGGGACTGCCATGGAGAAAAGTCCTGCACCGACAAAGGGAGCTCAGAGCTGTGAGGAGGCTGGCGCAGTCTGGCACGCAGCGCCGACTGGGGGCATTTCTGTCCCTTTGCAAGATCCGCGTGGTCCATACAACATATTCCATCCTTTCCACGACACCCGCCGCGATAACATTTGTTCTTTTCAAACAATTAAATAAGAGAAATATTTTATATTCTCAATGATGTGTGATATAATAATTGATTAAAAAATGGGCTACTATTTTTATAAATAATTTTACTTCTACTCTTAATTCTTACTCTCATTTTCTACTACCTATGATTTGACGTATTTTGATTGTTTAATTTAATAGAAGTCATGTTGTTTATCATATATCTATATTATCATTCACAAACTTGTCACTTCCTGATGTGACAAGTTATAATAGGTTGAGACTTGAAATAAGGAAATTATTATTAGTGTGTTTGGTTCACATATAAAAACAGAATTCGAATGGAATCAAATACTTTGTAATGATAATGGATTTTGATAAATGTATTTTGAATGTTTAGTAGTATGGTGGAATTGAAATTATTATCAATATTGATGTTTGGTTATTTATGACCATATAATGGGAATAAATATTTTAAAAATACAAAAAAAAACAAAAAATCAAGGTAATTGAACTTAATATAATGACATCAAAAGTACCTGACGGTAATAATGTTACCGGTATATTTTTGTATTGTTATTTCTATAGAATGTTGAATACAATGTTTGAGTGCAGTACAATGCTCACTGTGTGTTTTTTGTCAAGTCAAAGTGTCGTCCTCTGCAAGTGTTGTGTGCGTCTTTTTATCTTCCTCAGCGCAGTAATGGAGCGTTAATGCTAAGGTGCTGAGGAGCCGTTGAGCATTAACACTAAGGAGCTGAGGAGCTGTTGTGCATTAATGCTGAGGAGCCGTTGAGCATTAATACTGAGGAGCTGTTGGAGTGAAGTGCTGAACGGCTAGTTTGAACGTCCGTTGTCTTGTCTTCGGGTCAATGCTGATGATTCGAGTCAGTGCTGATGCCCAATTATCCTGTCACCAGTCCCCCCACTACCTAGCCAACGAGAGCGGTTGAGGTGGTTTGGGAGTAATTAAGTGTCTAAAAATTATTTTTTTTTTCGAAAAGTACTAGCATTGTGGCCGAGGTCAGGCCTCGGCAAATTTTTGGCCGAGGTCAGGCCTCGGCAAGTTTTTGGCCGAGGTCAGGCCTCGGCCAGTATTTGGCCGAGGTCAGGCCTCGGCCAGTATTTGGCCGAGGTCAACCTCGACCAAACTTGATTGGCTGAGGCATGACCTCGGCAGATTTTTGGCCGAGGTCAGCCTTGGCCAATTTGACCTCGGCCCATTAATATAATTTTTTTTAAATTTTTTTTTTTTGGTTTTGGTTTTGTTTTTGTTTTTGTTTTTTTTTTTGTTTTGTTTTTTTTTTTTGGCTTTTTGTTTTTTTTTTTTTTTTTTTTTTNTTTTTTTTTTTTTTTTTTTTGGCTTTTTGTTTTTTTTTTTTGTTTTGTTTTGTTTTTGTTTTTTATTTTTATTTTTTAATTTTTTGCCCTTTGTGCGCGAGCTCACTTCGATCAACCGTAGGCTCAGTCAAAGCTCAGCTTACTTCGACCAGTCGTCAAGCAGCTAGAGAGATCGGATCTCGTGCCGGCCTTAAGGGAACAAAATTTTTTATTCTTTTCCTCACTTTCGACCAGCCATAGGCTCGGTCAAAGCTCAGCTCTTTCGTCAGGTAGCTAGCGAGATCGGATATCGTGCTGGCTTTAAGGGAATATAGTTGTTTTTTTTAATATAATCAGGACGGACCATCAGCGAATGACATGTTTTTTGCGTTGCGCGGGCTTCTCCTCGAGCTCACTGCCTCTTCCTTCCTCGCCCTGGTCGCACCTTCTCTTCTTGGTGTTGGAGGATGAAGGCTTAGGATCTTCTTCCTTTCGCCACACATTGTCGGGTAGGCCTTGTTGATGCTGGTACTGCCCCGGATACTTAACGAATTGAGTGAAGTATCCGCTCTGCACCAGTTCTTCCATTTGTCCTTTTAAAGTGTGGCACTCGTCAGTATCATGTCCAATCTGTCGGTGGAACCGACAATACTTGGTTTGGTCCTCACACGTAGAAACTGACATACACTCTGAGGGAAAATGCATCATTCCCATTTCCTCAGTGTGACTTAGAATCATGCTAACCGGGTGAGTAAGCAGTGTTAAGTGCCGCGGTGGGGCGAGACGAGGCCTTTCTTGAACTTTCCCATTCGTTGCGGATAACTGGTTTGGGCGTGGTGCCTGGTTGGACAGATCAACTTTGTCAAGTTGCACACTCCTCCTACCATCTTCCTCATCTTTCTTCTTTCTATCAGCCTCCTCGGCCTCGGCATAGCGGTGTGCTATCCTCATTAGCTCCTCATAGGAGCGTGGATGGTGAGTGTTCAGCTGTCTATGAAAATTTCCTGACCTCAGTGCCTGGATGAAGATGAGAATTGCTGCCTTTGAATCGAAATCATATACGTTGTTGACCTCTTTTTTCCATTTGCTTAAAAAGTCTCGCAGGCTTTCCCCTTATCCTGTTTTACCCCGCAGAGATGCGAGAATGATTTTTTATGCTGTATATTTCCGGAGAAATAGGTCAAGAAACTTTTGGACAGCTCTGCAAAGGTCTGAATTGATCCGTCTAGGATTGCGCCGCTCTGTCCAAAGTGGACAAGAACGCTCTGCACATGATGGCATCGCTTGCCCCAATCATCACCATGGCTGCCTTGTACCTTGTCATATGGGCGCGCGGGTCAGAAGTGCCAGTGTAGGCCTTGATGGTGGGCAGTCGAAAATCTTTTGGAAGAGGAACTTCCATTATGTCCAGAGAGAATGGAGCGACCATTCTTACCTCCGGTTCTAGTGAGTGTTCTCTTGCTTCTACTTTCTTCTCCAAATCGTCTATCTGCCTTTGGAGCCTTTCAACCAGGTCTTCTTGTGGTGTTCTATGTTTAGTGGAGTGACGCGGAACTAGCCCACCAGATTCGCCCCCCCTTTCTCCGGGCAGTCGTTTGGTTACTGCTTTGCTTGCTTGTTGACGGGGACCTCTATTAGAGGATCCTTGCACCCCCAGCCGATCCCGGATAGATCTAGAAGCCGTCGGCTGTTCTCGAACAGATCTGGAAATTGCCGGGCGCTGCGCTAGACTCCTCGGCTGAGGACCGCCGTCCTGTCGTTGAGTTCTGTCTCGTCTCGGAGATTGCACTTCCTCCTCCATAGGAGGCGGTAGCGGTAGAGTTTGGCTTTGCATTCCTGCGACTAGTTGAGCCAATGTCGCCGCCGCCTATTGGATGACCTGCGCTGCTGCCTGAAGGTCCACTGCCTGGGCGGGAGCAGCAGTCACTGGGAGGGGAGTGCAGCCACCACCGTGGTTGTTGTTGAGTTGGCTACGGAGGTCACCTTCTCGGCGGTGATTGTTGTTGAGCTGGTTGTTATTGAGCTAGCTGCGGAGATCACCCATGCGGTTACTGTTGAGCTGCTCACGAAGATCACCCGAGGGGTGACCGTTGTTCACCTGACGAGGAGTATGGGAGCTGCTGGATCCAGATTGCGCCATTGATAGTGATGAGATGAACTGAGTGTTTTTGTGATTCTGTGAATCTTGCCTGAGATCTGATCTCGGCTCTCAATGAAAGCACCAATGACGGTAATAATGTTACCGGTATATTTTTGTATTGTTATTTCTATAGTATGTTGAATACAATGTTTGAGTGCAGTACAATGCTCAATGTGTGTTTTTTGTCTAGTCAAAGTGTCGTCCCTCTGCAAGTGTTGTGAGCGTCTTTTTATCTTCCTCAGCGCAGTAATGTAGCGTTAATGCTAAGGTTCTGAGGAGCCGTTGAGCATTAACGCTAAGGAGCTGAGGATCCGTTGAGCATTAATGCTAAGGAGCTGAGGAGCCGTTGAGCATTAATGCTGAGGAGCCGTTGGAGTGAAGTGCTAAACGGCTAGTTTGAACGTCCGTTGTCTTGTCTTCGGGTCAGTGCTGATGATTCGGGTGATTGCTGATGCCCAATTATCCTGTCAGTACCAATATGAATCAAAAAAATTAAAAAAAAAAAATCTGATAGCACTATACTAAACTTAAAAATCAGATTATCAATAAGATAGAATGATACCCGTTTTTAATTAGGAAATGGGTGTTTTTTTTTTAATTTTTTTAATAAAGTTAAAGGGTTAATCAAATCACATAATTGCGTTTTAAAAAGTTATCGACTAATCACTAACTATGATTTTGATTCCCTTTCTTGGTGTGTAAAGTGTAAACCCATGAATCAAACACACCATATTCTCAAATTCTACTTCCACTTTCAAATTCTTGATGGAGATATTTTCTTGGGACCCACATGACGAAAATAGTCCATCATTGTCTGTCACATTAGGGAGTAAAAGTGAAGGAGTAGAATTTGAGAATATATGTAGTGGAACTCTTGAAATAAAAAAGGAAAAATATATCCGATTACATTACCATTCACAAACTGTAGCAAGTTTGTGTGTGGTACTAGAATTTGGTAAGTTATAATAGGTTGAGATTTGAAATAAAGAAGGAAAAAAAGAAAAAGAAAAAATGAACCTATTAAAACTTGTCACATCAAAAAATAGCAAGTTTGTGTGTGGTACTTGCCCCACCATAGGGGTTCAATGACCACTTATTTGCAATGGTAACAGAGATGTCATCACACTACATAGTATAGTAGTTGGCTTATAATAATAATAATAAGGGCAAAATTGTTATTTGTTATAGAATTCTAATTCCATGACACTGAAATTGTAATTTCGAGGGGCTAGAAATTGTAATTTCATTAAATTTCAATTTTTTCCAATTAAGCATTGAAATTGTAAATTCCATGAAATTTTGTAGGAATAAAATTGCAATTCTATCCTACCAAAAAAACCCATTAAGTTAGTTTCGTTATACGGAGTATTATTTTAAAAGTGGTATTAGCAAATCCACATTGAAAAACTCCAAAGCTGTTTAAAGGATTATCTATTATTTGTACGCTTTTCTGCCAGAAAGATAGTCATTGAATTTTTTTAGATGACAAAAAAAGCAAACTACCACCTGGCCGTCATTATCATAAACACTATAAGGGGCTGTTTGGTTCACGGAATAGGTAGGGAATGACATAACATTCTCAGTAATAGCCTATTCCGTTGTTTGGTAAGTAGTTGTATTCCTAGGAACAATAATTCTGGGAATGGTTTATTCCTTTTAGGAGGGTAATAACTATTACCAGTACCCCTGGTATTAGCCTATTATTGACCTCTCAGGAATATGAATTTTATTTAATTTTCTTTTTTTACCCTTTTCTAAATCTAAAATTTTTTACGCTCACTATTCTCTCTATCATCGCATCACAAGATCTTTCTCTCTGTCATCACAAGCATCTCATCATCCGCCATTGCAAATTGATTCTTCTTCGAGGTATTGTTCTGAACTTCTCTTTCATTTCTTATGGAATAGTATTCCTATTCCTTTAAAATTCATTCCGTGAACCAAACATGCTGTAATGCACTATAGTTTGGGTTATGCATTAGTAGATTAATAATTGACCCATATTGAAATATATATATATATATATATGGAAGGGTTCAGGTGCGGGATTGCTCCTAAGTAAATTGATCAAATCTTGATCAATGACTCAAATTAATAAAAATTAAAAAAAAAACGCACGCTCCTCCATAGAGATGATAGGCAACCTAAAAGAATTCATGAACTTATTTAAATTAATAAAAATTCATTTTTTATTTTTTATTAAGAAGGAAAAACAAAGCACCTTAAAGAAGGAAAACAAACCAGACACCTTAAGCATCAAAATGACTCACCTTAAGTACAAAAACCACTTACCTTAAGCATACAAATAAAGCACGTTAAGAACAAAAACCACGCATCTAAAGTTTTTAATTGGCTCACCTTAAGTACACAAATCATGCACTTTAAGCACACAAACCACACATCTTAAGCACACAAACCATGCACCTAATTGTTTAAAATGGCATACCTTAAGTACACAAATCACGCATCTTAAGAAGAAAAAAAACCACGCACCTTAAGAAGAAAAAAACCACGCACCTTAAGAAGGCAATTCACCCACCTTAAGAAGGGAATTCACGCACCTTAAGTTTCAACAACTTACTCACCTTTAGCATAAAAATCATGCACCTTAAGAAGAAAAACCACTCACCATAAGAAGGAAATTCACGTACCTTAAATTTGACATAAATGCAAAAAGACCAAATTACCACCACACGTTTTTTTAATCACTGTTAATCCTAAACATTGATTTAGATAAGATCAATGACTCAAATTTAACCGCACAATCGTACTTGAGACCATCATACGCACGGAAACCCATATATATATATATATGTGTGTGTGTGTGTGTATATATATATATATATAATTATATATATATATATATAAGGTGCCGATGGACAATTATGATTCTTATACGCGGTATCATCCCAAAGTAAATGGTGAAGTTTTCGAATTTGTACTGGACACAAAATTGTTGATCTTCACACTTTTGACTTTGAATTTGTACAAGAGACACTGTATCAATTGGCACCGTAGCCTTCTCCTCCATCCCCAGACATATATACCTTTTTAAAAGTATAAAGCTCATGCCGAAAATATTTGTTTTATAGAAGCAAATTTTTTTTTAAATATATTGTATAGAGGTTGACACCCTTATTAATTCTCCTAGCATATATTGCCTTTCACACATCAATACATCACAAAAAATCTTAGCAAAATATAAATTTTCTATTAAAAAAAAATCATTCAAACTAACTAATGCAATTAGATTCCAATATTTGTATGATCAAATAGAAACCAACAAAATCCATTACTACAAAGTGAAGATACTTTGGTATTAACTCTAGCTCATTGGGGACATCATCATAGACTAGGAAAGTATTTCATATTACAAAAAAGAACAAATTGTGATTAATATATAAATTTACTTATTGTAGCTATGTTATGGCATAGCATCAGGCATTAAAAATAAAATAAAACAAACCAACATTTTCTCCCTATCATATTTCTTCTACATCAACCATGATTTTCAATATTTAACTCCTTTTTATTTTATTTTATTTTATTTTGTTTTATTTTAGTGTACTCACCATCAAACAATTGATCTCCTCGCTAAATTATAGGCACCTCTTTAGATGAGACATTTGGACTGGAGATTTAAAGCTGCTCCACCAAATACGTACCAAGGATACCTATGGTTAATGATGGATGAAATTTAACTCCTTATTGGTTTCACACATGACATGCTAATTATATTATGGATTGGACAAATTAATGAAATTACCATTCCTCAATATGTAGTAGATGCCTTTTTTCAAAAAAAAAAAAAATGTAGTAGATGCCTATGAGTTGTTCAAACAAAAAATAAAAATAAAAAAAATTCCAACCATTTCAAGTTCATCATCCTAGATCTTCTCAGATGATTTTCAAGTTTCGTGACTTTTTGTAACAAAATTTTCCATTAAAGAAATCTAAAGAGATGAATTCACAATCCCATTTTAGAAAGAGATACAAGATCGAATGATGGAACAATTTAATCTAAATAATTATAGTGTTATTATTGTAAATAAATTCTTCAAGGACTATCCGAAGATGTGGAAAATTTCAACAAATGTCACAATTAATGAGATGGAGCAATCTATACTATTAATAAAAACAATTTTTTTTAAAATTAATTTCTCGCCCAAAACATACTTTTATACTATTATTAAGGTTTACGCAATTATACATTAAAATATGGTAAAAAAAATCCTAATAGAATATATTATTTCCTACCTTCTTATTCGTAATACAATTCTTAATTAAAATTACTAATAGTAATAAAACATTTCATATACTTCCCTGCAACGTAATCTATACTATTAATAAAAATAAAATCATCCATTTTAACTGCCCGTCCAAAACCAGTCCTTATACCGTGGCCCCGGTCCACAATGCATTGTGGACCAATGTTACAAAACAACGTTGTTTCAATAAGTGGGAGAAACAGCTCCCGTAAATCTGCGTGACTGATGCTACAGTTCATCTAAAATGATACTACAGTTGTGTTGAACTGGTATCGTAGTTGTGTTGAATTGATACTGCAGTGTGTTGAACTGATATTGCAGTTGTGTTGAACTGATACTGTAGTTGTGTTGAGGCCGTTTCAGAATTGATATTGCAGTTGTGTTGAACTGATACTGCAGTTGTGTTGAACTGATACTACAGTTGTGTTGAACTGATGATGCAGTTGGGGACTACAATTGCGCGGAGAGGAGGCTGTTTCATCCGTCTGTTTTCATCAATCAAAACGACGTCGTTTTGTCACTTGGTCCACAATGCTTGGTGGTCCGCGGTCAACGATAAAATTTGCGGTCCAAAACATTCCTATATTATTAAGGTGTGCATAATATTTTAAAATATGGTAATACAATTGCTATTCGTACTACAATTGTACATTAAAATATGCTAATACAATTCATAATACAATATATTCATTTCTACTTTCCTATTCGTAATACAATTCTAGACTAAAATTAATAATCGTAATAAAACAGTACATATACTTCTCTGCAAGGTATACTATTAATAAAAACAAAATCCTTCATTTTAACTTCATGCCCAAAACACTCCTATACTATTAAGGTGTGCGTAAATGTCCTTGTATTTAACGATATTTAAACCGATTTGTTGATAATAAAGAACCAAAAATGGTCATGCCACAATAATACTAGAACCAAAAGTGGATGTTCTAATAAAAAGGGACTAAAAGTGGATTGTCAATTTGTCACATATAAATCTAGGACCAAAATGGAATTAATTGAAATGTAAAATATGGTAATACAAGTACTATTCGTACTACAATTGTACATTAAAATATGGTAATACAATATATTATTGCCAACTTTATTATTCGTAATACAATTCTAGAATTAAAATTACAAATCGTAATAAAACAGTACATATACTTCTCTACAACGTAATCTATACTATTAATAAAAACAAAATCATACACTTTAACTTCCCGTGCAAAACACACTTCTATACTATTAAGGTTTGAGTAATATTGTAAAATATTGTAATACAATTACTATTCGTACTACAATATTATATTAAAATATGGTAATACAAATCATAATAGAATATATTATTTCCTACATTCTTATTCGTAATACAATTCTAGATTAAAATTACTAATGGTAATAAAACAGTTCATATATACTTCCCTGCAACGTAATCTATACTATTAATAAAAACAAAATCCTCCATTTTAATATCCTGCCCAAAACTTAACACTCCTATACTATTAAGATGTGCGTAATATTGTAAAATATGGTAATACAGTTCCTATTCGTACTACAATTGTACATTAAAATATGATAATACAATTTTTAATACAATATATTCATTTCTACTTTCCTATTTGTAATACAATTCTAAATTAAAATTACTAATTGTAATAATACAATACATATACTACAATACATATATTTTCCTACAACGTAATCTATACTATTAATAAAAACAAAATCATCCATTTTAACTTCACGAGCAAAACACACTTCTATACTATTAAGGTTTGTGTAATATTATAAAATATGGTAATACAATTACTATTCGTCTACAATTGTACATTAAAATATAGTAATACAAATCCTAATAGAATATATTATTTTATACTTTTATTTGTAATACAATTCTAGATTAAAATTACTAATTTATACTATTAATAAAAACAAAATTCTCTATTTTAACTTTCCACGCAAAACACTCTTATACTATTAAGGTTTACTATGTTTTTCTTTATGCCACTGACCACATAAACTGGGTCATGACATTCGCTCTTTAGCTCTTTAATCAAATTTGAACTACTAATTTAATTAACAATTACTTAAATAATTAACTATGAGCTTTCAATTTTTTTAGTGAGCATCATTTTTTTTTTCACAATTCACACAAACAATATAATGATAAAACTCATAAAATCAACAATTCTAAGGGGCAGGAAGAAGTCAAAGACCACAGATCAAGGTTAGAGCCAAAATTAAATCTCATTATATACTGTTTTACTCATTATTTTCTTTATTATCTATATACTTTAGAACTCCAGACTTTATTTTCTCATATTGAGAAGTCCAGTTTTGAATTTTTCAGTTTGAGAAACCAAGCTAGGGTTTCTCAAATTGAGAAACACAAACGTGGATTCAATTATCAGAAAACCCGTTCAAGTGTTCTCAAATTGGGAAAAACGACAGAGAAATTAAAGGGTATACACGCATCAATTTTCCGGAGACTGGACCAAATTCTAATTAGGATTTTTCAAATTGAGAAATGCAGATCTTAAATTATCTGAAAGAGATTACAAGTTCAGAAAGATTAGGGCTTCTCAAATTGAGACACCTAGAGCAGGTGAACCAAAATGACCAAATGAAACGGGGAACCAAATGATTTTTTTTAAAAAAAAAAAAAAAAATATATATATATATATATATATATATATATATATATATATATATATATATATATATATAGTCATAATCAGGTGTGGCTGCGGCTTAACGTGCGGTTAGTGCGGCCGCACCACTATGTATACAAATATACACCACTCAATGTTAGAAAATGCACAACATAAATATGCACCATTAAGTACGAATCACCAGAAAATACACTACTAGGTATGCAAATATACACCACACAGTGTTAGGATGTGCACCATTAGGGGCAGGGGAGTTATTGTGCATTATTTTGGGTGTGTGGTGTGTTTTTTTTGGTGTTTTTGTGTATTTTTATTGTGGTGCATTTTCTAACATTAAGTGGTGTATATTTGTATACATAGTGGTGTATACCGCACGGGATAATAGTATATATATATATACTCTAGTTTTATACGCGCATTGCGCGTATGGGTTAATGCCCAATGTTTATATTTAAATAAATATTTGAAAGTATATCAATGCAATATTATATAGGAGAAGTTTATACATGGGTAATTGAATGTCAAATTTTTTTATTTAAATATCTAACTCAAAGTATATGAATCCAAGATAATATAGAAAATTCATTATAATTATTACTAAAATAAATGTTTGCAACCTTGTAAAATCGATAGTCTAAATATTTGGTCTAAAAATGATAGTCTAAATAAATACTACTTTTCATTTGAATTTTTCTAAGTGTTCTTAATTCTCTTTTGAGTAACATTGTCATTGTCTTCATCTTTACTATTTGTTCTCTTCCTTTTTGTTGGTAGTGTGTTATTTGCAATTTGGTTATTGTTGGTAGCATAGATGACAACGTCATGCAATGAGATTATGATATAGGAGCTATGGACTTTCCTTTAGGTGTTCTGCTTGGGGTTCATTTGGTTCAACCATTATTGTTGAATGAGTTATTGTGGATAAAGAAATCCCTAGTTTAAGAAAAAAAATTAAATAAATTAATAAAAATTTGAAAATTTAAAATATTATATATATTCCAAAGATATTAAAAGGTAGTTTCTCACTTCAATTTGCTGGGTAATGAGTTATTTGAGTACTTTCATTGTCAACAAATCCCCCAAGTAGTTAATATGATTAGTTTCAAACTATTCTTTTTTATTTTTTTCATGGTATTAAAGAAATACATATGTATCATTTTTTATTTGGTGTAACTACTAATTTATTTAATTCAATAAGAGTAAAATAGAGCGATTTCGCTTCAATTTGTTGAGTTATTTGAATACTCTCTTTGTCAACCAATCCCCAAGTAGTTAATATAATTAGCTTCAAATTATTTTAAAATTTTGTATTCATAGTATTAATAAAAATACTTGGAAAATAAATATATAACATTATTTTGTACTATAACTTTGATATTTAATTACAAGATATTGTAAAAATAAGATAATGGACAATGTAATGAATATCAATTGATAAATTTGAATGTAAAGAATATTTGCATGAGAGAAAATAAAGACAATATAACTAATGAAATTATTTCTCTTATTTAATTTAATTTTATGATAATGAATAATTTTTTCAAATAAAGGTATTGTAGACACATAATTCTAAATTAAAGAAATACATATGTATCATTTTTTTGTTGTAGCTACTAATTTATTTAATTTAATAAGAGTAAATAGAGTGAGAAACTTAATTATGTCAAATTTGATTGAGATAAGGTTCGAACCAAAGATCTTTCTTATAGAAATTAATGGGTAAGTTAAAAGTTAACGGAATATTAATTGAGAAGAGAATATTTAACGGAAAACTTAACGGATAATCATAAAAAGTAAGGTTAAATTAGGAAATCTCTATTAATAATATTAATCTGAATTATCTTAACCATCTATTTGATTAAATAATTCATCTGAACCATCCATTTGATTAAATAATTTGACCGCCATTTTTTCTACCCATTTTAGGCCTAACTCCCTTTGGCTCTTATTAGTATAGTATATATATATATATATATATATATATATAGCCCCTAAATGACGCCGTTTTGGGGCTATCTAATTTTGGGCAGCAATGTTTTATTTTTATCCTAAAAAATTATAGAAAGTGTTGCCTTGAGTTATGTTCATCTTGAATACAATATATAATTAAAAATTGTAGAATAAAATGATTAAGTAATAAATATCTAATTAACATATAAAATGAAATGTTTATTACTGAACAGATTCTTCGTTATTTATTTATATTACGAGTCGTCATTACTTGACAATTGATTTAACTAAGACATTTTTTTAAGAAAACAAGACATTGTGTAATTAGAATAATGCACAAGAATTGTTGCTCCAACCAAATAGGTTGTTCGATAATGCTCAGACGTTGTTAAAATCAACTGTTGGTGCATTAGCATTTAGTCCGACTAATCTCAGTTTAATTGTAAGCAAATTTGTTATCTCAATAGCGAGTCTAACTATTTTATTTAAATAAAATGTAATTTGTAATTTGTAATTTTTATTCCTCGGGTATAAATAATTGCAGTGGCCGGTAGTGAAGCATTGTATGACGGATTTATGGTTTGCTCTCCAAAAACACCGTACCTATTAATATGCCTAGGAATGGTAATACAACTCAAATTTAAATTATTTGTAATAACATTTACATTTTATTATATACAAATTTTGATTTATTTGTTGTTTTAAATTATTGATTTACTCTAATTAATGTGTTAATTATTATGTACTTATTTGATTTTATTATTTCTAAAAAATATTGCAGTGGTTAACAAACCAAATAATATATATGCAATTAATATATAAGATTTAATATTACAAATAGGAGATGCATTAATAGTTGTGTATTTAAAGTATGAATCATTTTATGAGAATCATCTAAATACTAATCCTTTTATGTTTTTTTTTTTTTTTAGAAAATGAGTCGGTATTGCAAACAACTGTTGATTCTTCAGCATTTAATCCAATTCATTCGAAATTTAATGGTGAACAAATTTATTTTTCTAATAGCTTACGCGCTTATTTTCTTTGGTATAAAATGCAATCATAAATTTTTATTCTTTCCTCAATACAGTTATAAAAAAATCCATTTTGTGCATCGCACGGGTGAAAATATTAATCTTAATAAAAGAAAGAAACAATTCATGGCAAAAATGGCAATATGCACACTAGAAAAAGAAATAAAAACCTCACTTGAAGAACTAAAAGTTAAATAAAAAATATCAACAAGGAGCAGTTCATTAGTGATTTGACGTAAAAATAACTAATCATCGTCCAGAGTCGGTAATACTAAAAAAAAAAAAAAAAAAAAAAACTAATCATCATCCAAACTTTTTTTTTTTAAAAAGAAAGTATTTGACAAAAGTAAAAGATTATCCAACAATTTGACATCCGTAGTTGATATTTGGCACGAAATAATTAAAATTCAAAGTTCAAAATTCACATCCAATCTTTTATAAATAGAAATCACTTCATAAAAAAAAACAAGTTTTCAATTATGTATTTTTGCAATTCCGAATTTTTTATTGTAAACTGTATCGTGTATGAAGCTGTTTTCAAATAAAGAAACAACAATCCCTTCATAATTTTTTGATTACATATCTGTTTATCATGGGTTAGTTTTGACATTCCTGTTAGTTTAGTAATATATATATATATATATATATATATTCTCAACAATTACTCCCTAATCCATTTCCTCCAGGGAAAAGAGAAGTTGCAATGAAGATCCTGCTTCAATAATTGTTTACATGATGGTGCGAAGCAGCTAATTTAATACTTCGTAGGTACAACTAAACACCTTAAATGAATGAATACATGGACAATACAATCCAACCTAGTCCCCACATGATCACCAACTATGCATTTCAATCTTAGCCTCCATGCACGTGATCACCTCTATTATACCCACCGGCCCTATCCCCTATTTCTTTATTTCTAATCTTAAAATAATAAAATCATTTTAATATAAATAAATAAAACTTTTAATACTTTTTTGTCAAAAAAAAAAACTTTTAATACTTTATTCTCTTTTTAAAATTTTCTTGCTTTATCTGTGAATAAGATAGTGCGAGCGTCCCTTCCAATGACTCTAATCGCTATGATCAAACCTAAAAACTTGTCTTGTTTTTATTGGAGTAAATTTCTTTTTTAGTCCTCGATTATTATGGTATTGTCACATTTAATCTTATTCTTTTAATTTTGTCATATTACTTTGAACAACTTTCACTTTTAGTCCTCAACTATTGTGCCATTGTCACATTTAGTTTTATTCTTTTAATTTTGCCATATTACATCTATGAATTTGAGCAACTTTCACTTTTAGTCCTCAATTATTATGGCATTACCATATTTAGTCCTATTCTTTTAGTTTTACCATATTATACCATGACTTTCCGTTAAAAATTTCATTATTTTACTGTTAGAATTGACAATAACAAAGAAAAAATATCCTTACACATATCATATCGTAATTCATATTTCAAACACATTAGAAATATCGTAAACATCAAAGAATGTAATACCGTAGCTCATAGAAATATGACTTACGATATGTATAATGGTTTTTTTCCCTTCGTTATATGTCAATTTAAGGATATCACCGTGTTTCAATATCGTAACTCATATTTCTAACGGTAAAATAATGAAAATTTTAACAGAAGATTATTAATGGTGGCAATCAAATGAAAGTCATGGATGTAATATGACAAAAGTAAAAGAATAGGACTAACTGTGGAGATGCCATAACAATTGAGATCTAAAAGTGGAAGTTGCTCAAAGTCATGAATATAATATGACAAAATTAAAAGAATATGACTAAATATGACAATACCACAATGGTCGAGGACTAAAAGTGGAAGTTGTTCAAAGTTAGGGATGTAATATGAAAAAATTAAAAGAACAGGCCTAAATGTGGTAATGCCACAATAATCGAGGATTAAATTAAAAGTGGAATTTGCTCTTTTTCTTATTAATCTTTCTCAAAATAATATATTTTTATAATTTAAACGCAATTACCTTTTTTACTTCTCTTAATTTACTCTTAGGGTGTGTTTGAAAACCATAAAAATGTCTTCGTGAAAATATTTTTTCAAAAATGAGACATTTTTTTAAAAAAAATAGATTCACTTTCAGTGATTAGTTGCATTCTGAAAAAATGTCTTTGTGTGTTTGATTCATTTTCTGAAAAATAAGTAGAATGGTATAATTAAACACTTTAATTATTTTATTAAAAATATAAAAATATTTAAAATAATATAATTTATTAAAAACAAAAAACAAAAAAAAAAACAAAAAATCAACCCACCCTCTGGTTCCCGCCAGAAACCAAACTTGCGGGTGTTGTTTGTAGTGTCCGTAGTGCTGCGAAAAATGACTTCCGCCTAATTTTGACGAAAGTCATTTTCTGCTAAAATAACCATATTTTCTCCAATCAACGAAAAATATTTTCCGTCGACTGAATTTTTCAGGCACATCCAAACATTAGAAACTCAAAAAATGATTTTCAGAAATCATTTTCTGGTTTTCCAAACACACCATTAATTCTCTTTTAACTTTTCTATATGAATCTCAATTTACTAATTTTTGAGGGGCAAATTTGGAAATGAGATTACATTCGGGATGGAGGGACTCTTTTTAAAATTATGATGGGTCGATTCATTCGAAGTCATGAATAAATTAAGTAATCAAAAATTATATATAGTCAAATTAGAAGGTGTTTGAATAGAGCAAATAGCCAATTTTTTTTTCAGTTAAAAATTTCCTTCTTCACAAATAATTGGTAGGTTAATATATATATAACTTCACGTAGGAAATAAGTCTAAGCAAATTGTTTTAGGGCATGTGTTTACCGTTGACATAGCAACACGTTGAAGCAGAAGGGTGGACTTTTTAGAATTTTCTGACAACAACATACATTCGTTCATTCGTACATTCATTCATGTTCATCCAACTAAGAGAATTAAGACTTTCACACGTAGCCTCACGACGTGTCTGTGTGTTCCTATCTATTTATATTCCAAAACTAACCCATGATTTAAACATAAAGACTAATAAAACATATATGCGATCAAAAAATTATGAAAAAATGGTTGTTTCTAGCCTCTAGGCGTGTCAAAGTGGGTTAATTAATTAGGTTTTCAAAAAAAAAAAAAAAGTGGGTTAATTAAGATTTACGAACGAGTCAATCTTAGCCCGCCTTATCGTGGAGCAGGTTAATTTTGAAATTTTTGTCTCTCAAAGAAGCGGGCCTCGTGGGCTCCATCAGTGCAGGGCGGCTAATATTAAAAAACATTAAAATTATAATTTAAAAACGAGAATATCATAACTCATTTAGTCATTCTTACCTTGAAATGTTTTCAAAACATTCCTACTTTTTAAATCATAATATACATGCCAACTATTATGTAGTGTAATGACACCTCTATTACCATTCCTAATGGTCACAGGATCGTATATAACAAATACTACCTTGCTTGTAAACAATTAAGTGTTTCATCCCAAAGAATCACTACCCCACGCCCGTGGTTCAATGACCCATTTAGTTTGATTATAAAGATGTCATCATACTATATAATAATTGACTCATTGTTTATAAGTTTTTCCTAATTATATATTAAAATATATCATATAATGTAATATCAATATTGTCTTTCTTTTTAATTTTTTTTTTTTAATTTTGAAGCAAGCCCACAGACCGGGCAGTGGGTCTACCAACCCACATGAGGTGGGTTAGAACTAACTAAATAAATTTGGCCCTTTCGGCTTCGCGGGCTAGCATGCCAAATTTCTAGCCTATCGCAGGTCAAATTAACTCGCATTGACACTCCTAAATATTTCTTTATTTGAAATCAATTTTGAGAATTATAAACCCAATGGGATAGTTCAAGTGGCAAGTGAGCTTTATTTGTGGGGAAGAATTTTGGGAGAACTTGGGTTCAATTCCCACAAGTGACAATTTTCCCTGGGCTAGCTCCTATGTCTCTCAGAGCGAACGTGGGTGGACCCGGACGGAGAAAGAGCCCGTAATGAATCAAATTTTTTTTTGAGAATTATACGGTTTACAATAAAAAAAAAAGTCTAGGAATGCGAAACTAGATAACTAAAAACTTGTTTTATTTTACAAAGTGGTTTTAATTATTTTGAATCAAATATGAATTGTGAAATTTGAATTTCAATTATTTTGAATCAAATATCAACTGTGAATGTCAAATTGTTGGATAATAATCTTTTTGTTGTATGCCCATTGGTCGGTTAGCTCCTAACCGAGAATTGTAAGCATATAGGATATAGTATGTAGAGAGATAGAGACAAAAGTAATCGAGGAGAAAATGTCAGAGTTTCATTTCACTTCCATACATTTACAAGGGAATGTACAATATATATATATAGCACTAGTATTAATAACAATAATAATAAGCCTGACCGTTACAACAGTTATACAAATAATGACCACAATAAGTATGATATTTATAACACTCCCCCTTGGTCATTATTTGTCAACGATCTTGCTTTGTTAAAAAAACTTGCTAGGAAAATCATGTGGAAAAAACCTAGACAATAAAAGAGTACAAATACTTTCATGCCATGCCTCGTTAAAAACTTCACTAGGAAAACCATGTGGAAAAAACCTAGTTGAAGAAAAGAGTACATGATATTTATAAACCCATATATATAGTCTTGGTTGCCTCATTAAAAACCTTACACTAAGAATATCCAGTGGGAAAAAAACTTAGTTAAGGATCGGAAAAGAGTACAACCATAACTTTTTTCATTTAATCTTCAGGATTTGCAAGAGTTGGTGGTCTTCTGGACCAATAATTTATGTGTATGTTGTTGCTCTCCATGAAGACAACTTTCCTGATTGCCTCGTTAAAAACCTTTACTACTACAAAATTAAACATATAAGTATACTTTTTCGCTACACCTTTTAAAAGAGGTATAGTGAATTCCCTAAAATATGAAAACAGACATACTTTCCCCGGCACCCATTGAGTTCAGGTGCCGCGAAAAGTAAATTATTAAAATAATAATTTACTTTTCACGGCACCTGATCTCGGTGGGTGCCGCGAAAAGTATATCATTAAAATAATAATATACATTCCGCGGCACCCGCTCCCGTGGGTTGCCGCTGAAAGTCGATCACCGTTTCCCGAAGACATAGCGCTTTTCTTCATTCAGATCTAAGAGCTGCTTCCCACCATACTTAGTCGCGATTTTCAATCCTCTCCTCCATTTCTTCACGTCTGCCGCCGCCGCTCCTCCTCAAACAAGACAACCGCCGCTCCTCCTCCATTTCCGACGACAGCCGACGCCGCTCTTCCTCCGCCCTCTCCATTTCGTCTCCTCCAAGCTACTGGAAATTGGAAAAAATGTGGAGGGAACTATGCAAGTATGACAAGCTGGCATATTTCTTGTTAAAGGAACTTAAGGATGTTCTCGCACAACTTGGTGTATCAAAGTAAGAAAGGAAGCAGGTGTGACACTCTCTTACATTGTGCAGAAAGATCAAATAGCTACTTAAGTACTTTCCCTGTTCCTGAAGTCATCATTTTTTAAAAAAATTTTGGATAAAAAGGTTTTTAGCCCCACTTATATTATTGTTTGTCTTTCTAATTTATGGTAGCATGCAATCATGTACTACTACCTATAGTTGATGAGGTTTTCGATTGTAGCCCTTTTCTATTGGGATTATCTCATTATCCTGCTATTTGCTTTCTATTTTAAGTTTACATTGCTTTAAGGTTTAGGAGTTTAAAACTGTGGTGGCCTCACCAACTATCTTTTTTGTGGTTAATCTTGCAAACTGTGATATTGAGACGATGCATTTACTATTGCTGGAATAGCTTTCATCCTTCATAAGAGAAACTGGGATTTATGGTGCACTTACTGTTAAACTGAGAATTATGTCTCTCTGCCGTGTGAATAGTCTGTTAGAGTTTTGTTTTTTTTTTTTTTTTTGGACAGACTAAAGATCTATCTCCCCTTTACTAATTTTCATCCTTTGCCATACAAAGCTTATATACCAGGTTGGTCAGAAGAGAGGCCGGTTGACTCTTGAAGATGAAGATGATGAGCAACCAAAGAAGGTAGGCATGGGGGTACCTGCTACACAGTGGATCAGTGCTTACAATTCTCACAGGCCTAAAAAACAAAGGTAAACCTTATTCTTCACAAGGGGCTTGGTGATTTTGTACCATGCCAGTCTGGCACTTCATAGTCTTGCCCAGTTTGCTGCATTTCGTAGCTGCCGCCTTGTATTCTATGTGATAGAAAGATATGACTGGATAGTGCCTTTGTTCATGAAGGTATCACTACAATGTGTCTGACGCTCAGGTAAGTAATCTAAGTGATGAATTTCTGCAATTTTTCCTTGATATTGCTTCAAAAATTTCTGATATTCAGTCTTAAATACTTATTTTATTTTATTTTATATTTTTGTACTTGCTTAGTAGTTGCATTACACTTCTTGGGGACAAATAGGGTGAACTCATTTGATACCCTTACTGCAGAAGTGCAGAGCATTAGATAATATCAATTGATAAGATGTCAAATATTAATAAATTTTGTTTATCTACCAATTACTTCAGGTTTCTTGATTTCGGATTGCTTTGTCGGATGGAAAAGAAACATCAGTATGCCATGCTTGCGTCCATAGTGCATATTGTAAATGGTGATTGGGCATCTCTTGTGCAGGCACTTTGTCAAATGAATGTCATAAGGCTATGGACTGATACCGAGACTTGTTACCATGGTAGTTCCTTTAAGATCAATGTTTACTCTTTCAAAATTTTCTTCTCTAATTTTTCATTAAGGATTTACTTGAAATGGTGAAGGATTTTTCATTACTGAATTAGCTTATCAAATTATTTTACTTAGCTAACTTTCCTGTTGTGTACATAATTTTAGGAATTGGAGATTGTTTGTCACAGTTCCTGTTCTTAGTTCTCCTATTTTGCCTTGGCAAATTGTTTGTTTTCCTTTTTAAAGTTATAGAATATTGTCTCTAACAATTAGCAATGCTAAAAAATTTGAACTGTAGGTTCTGTTAGTGAGCCACGGTCCCACGGAAATATTTTAATAAAAAAAATTAAAATGGTTTCCGCGGCGGCGGGTGCCGCGGAAATAAATATATCAAAAAAAATAGAATGTTTTCGCGGCACCTGCAATGGTGCAGGTGCCGCGGAAATAATATATTAAAAAAAATAAAAATGTTTCCGCGGCACCTGTTACAGGTGCCACGGAAATTCTACACTTTCAGCGTCACTACCATACGCTACACCTGTGGGGTGTAGCGAAAACACTTTTACAGGTGTAGCATATGGATCTTTTTGTACTAGTGCTTAACTTAAGAAAATCCGGTGGGAAAAACTTAATTAAGGGAAAAAGAGTACAATCATAAGCCTTCAGGGTATAATCTTTAGGATTTCGGGGTTCGTCTATTTAAGTATTTATTTGCAACTTTCTCCCCGTTTATTATATTATACTCATGCCTCGTTAAAAATCACACTAGAAAAACCCAACGGGAAAAGTCTAGTGAGGAAAAGAGTACATGGTATATGTATGTATTCATATATTGCTAAAGTACAACTTGTTAGTTGCTTAAGACTCAATTTTCAAGATTGATTTAAGTAAATGTAGTTCTCATCTCCCCCTGAAGATAACAATCTCCAAGTTCTACATTTCTTAAAGTAGAATAACTGTTTCAAAAGTAGTATAGAGGAGATGATATGACAATCTTCAGGATTGTTACTATAAGTTAACATTTTATACAACGATTCTCGTGACTCTTCGGGAGCTTATGTGGGTTGAATATAGCTAATATTCCTTAACCATACCCACTTAAAAACATACTTTTATTGTCCTCCCATAAGTCAGTGGAGGTAGAAAACACATAACTAGTTTAGAAAAAGGAGTCAATACCAAGTCATCTATGAAAAACACTCATTGGTTTATCGCATAAATTTACTAGAGGATATTTGGAGCACTAGGAGTTATAAGTGATTTCACTGTAAGGACAATGTCAGCCCTAATACGATCACGAAACTTCTGGTTCTCCAGTAGTGTTCCAATAATAATGAAGTAATGGACTTCAGGTCTCAAAATGTCCTCAGTATCATTTTTGAGTTTAAACGGTTCTTTATCTTCTTTAAGAGATATAACCATTAGTGTGATAAGCATGGTTGCAGTAGGCGCTAGGCGCTAGTCGGGCGGTAGACAAGCGCCTAGCGCTTAAGCGGTCTAGGCGGCGACCTATAAAAACAAAAAATTAATTCATGTGTGTGAGTGTATGTCATATATTATATCATATATATTATATATATATCTCTTACTTCTCTTACTTATATAAATAAATAAATTTAAATATATATAAATATAATAATAAAAGTAACAAGGCCGACTCGCTCGAGTTAACTCGGCTAACTCTACCGAGTTGGGCAAGTTAACTTGCCCAAATTCGGCCAAGTCGGTCACCAACTCGGCCCAGTCGGCCGAGTTAGGCGCTAGGCGGCCTCCTAGGCGGGCAGCCACCTAGGTGGACGCCTAGGGAGCAATTCGCCTCGGTGTAGGAGCGCCTAGCGCCTAGGCGGTCTAGGCGGGGATTTTTGCAACAGTGGTGATAAGTCAATCATACTTATCCATATGAAATGCGTTAAAGACATCTTTCGAAAATTAGACTGATTGATGTATATAATGTTCAAGGAAATACTCGATCTGCAGGTCGAGATAATACTTGGTTTTCCAAGTCCTTTCATTTCATTTTTAGAGCTAATACCATTAAGCTCTTTACGATGTTTATAATACCAGCATAGGTTGTGGTAATGATTAGTAGCTCTTCCTGCTTCAGGAGGAAATTATTCAGTTAATTGTTTTACTATTTAAATAAAGTCTTTGTACTTCAACAACAAACATGTTGTAATATTTATTTTGAGAATTATAGATCCATCAAGGATTTCTCAAATAAACATATCGTATTTAGTAATTCTATGCTCATTTACAACTCAATAAAGAACACTTATGGTACATTTTATCCTTTCGAAAAGAGGGTAATAACTCCATTCGTAATCCTTTAAAGAAGTCATAATGACGCATAATTCTTTCTTCAAAATGAGAATTACTCAATCAATTATGATCTGTGCTAAGGTCATATAAAGACCATATCGTCTAGTGACCTTATATGGTCACGACGTTTATTAGCTGCATATCTAAGTTTATTTTGTCATTCGTCTTGTATAGCGGAACTTAATGCATCGTACATGGAAGATTTGATTAAATCAATCAAGGGTATCTGCGTGAACCCTGTGCTACAAAACACTCGCTATTATACCACATTATTATTTTCATTTCTCACTACAAGAAAAATGCACATAGACAACACTAAAACGACAACAGTTTTTGACAAAAGTGTTGTCTTTTGTGTAAAAGACAACAGTTTTGGACAAAACCGTTGTCTTTGACGCAACACTTTTATCAAAGACAACGGTTTTTATCGAACCGTTGTCTTTAGTGTGTTGTCTTTGTGCATTTTGTCAAAAGACAACACCGCAAAGACAACGGTTTTTAAAAACCGTTGTCTATGTGCATTTTTTTAAAAATAAAAGACAACGGTTTTATGTAGCCGTTGTCGTTGGTGTGTTGTTTTTAAGTTCACTTGAATACACAACACTACAAAGACAACGGTCTTTAAAGCCGTTGTCTTTGAATTGCGCATTTTTTTTAATAAAACAGAACGGTTTTATTTAACCGTTGTCGTTTTTGTGTTGTCTTTAAGCACACTTGAATAGACAACACTTCAAAGACAACAGTTTATTAAACCCGTTGTCTTTGTGCACCCGTTATTTATTTATTTATTTAGACAACAGTTTTATTTAGCCGTTGTTATTGGTATGTTGTCTTTAAGTGCACTTGAATACACAACACTACAAAGACAACAGTTTTTTAAAACTGTTGTCTTTGCGCATTTTTTTTTAAGACAACCGTTGTCTTCGTGCGGGACTTACAACAACACCGGCTTCAACAACAAAAATTTTATCTCAAAGACAATGATTTTTAACCGTTATCTATGAGCATTTTTCTTGTAGTGTCTCTTTCGTACAAACACCCATTTGTAACCAACATGGTTAACATTCAATGGTGTACATTTTATCAAGAGAATCTATTTTAGCGAGTTGAGCTATGTCTTAATTGCTCCTTTAAATATTAAATAATGAGATGCATCTGGCACCTCACCTGGATACAGTTTATTTAAATGAGCAATTATATAGGCGTGTGTTGTCGACACCTATATAATTTTCTCCCAAATTCATGATAATCAAATCGTTGACATTTCCCAAATATTAAGATCTGATTGTTCCATATCCCTAGTATTATGTTTGTTTGGTGCACCTTACTAGGGTTTCCGTTTTCTGGACAAATGTCTTCAGGACATAATTCTTTTTAAGGCAAAAGTGGCAATGCTTCTTTGCTAGATCTAGTATTATGTTTCATATCTCTTAAATCGATAGATCTCCTACACTTCTAGTGTCAAGGAGTATTGAGATATATATTATTTGGTCCAATTTTGGGTATTATATATGGGACCTTGTCACTTTTCTTTCTGATCAACATGATCAGTGTATATATATATATACGTTAACGGTATATATATTTGGCAGATTATTTGCCAGTATCGCAATAGATTATCTACTGAACTTCTAGTTCAGTTTTACTAGTACACATGGATTATAATAAAGATCATTCCATTTCATGGTTTTATCGGCATTTAAATTTGGGTATATCTCCCCCTAATGCTGAGAAACAGATCTTCAGTATGTAGTCAACGTATCTATTGAATCCTTATCATGGGCTTTTATGTAAACAGATGGAGTTTTATAACCTTATATAGCCCATAAAGATACGCAAATGGCGGTGATATAACAATTGGACCGCATACTAAGAATATGAACGCAGAATGGGAAATAGTTTACATGTACTAGGTTGATGGGGGATTTGATATTGATATGCAGTGAGGTAGATTTGAATTAAAATATATCAAGTATGATGTCCCCAAAAAAAACATCAATACATGTGTGGGTCTTATCATAACATTTTAGCACACCAAATGATAATCATAAGTACGGTATGATTCCTCAAAAGTGTCAAAATAGCTTTAATAAAACTAAAGCAATGAGTATCAAATGACATATCGTATAAGAGGATATGGATAATTTGGTTAGACCTAGATGCATACAACATCGAGATATCTGAACAAAATTTTTAATTTCTAATTCCTCTTCTTACAACCAGGATGATCTTACTGATGATCATTCATATCGGGATGAACTATCAACCATTGAGAGATAGTGATCTTCAGCTGAACATAGATCATGCATCCGTTCAAGATATGGAGGATCTTGCAACAGAATTACTATCATAATTTATAGAGGAAGAACTTATCACTTCTAGGATAGATATAAATTTCGGGTTATGATAAGGTATTTTCACGCATTATTATTTGACATAATGACACTTTAAACTGGTGGAGTAAAAATGAGGCTCGATTGGGGCTCACAAAATGAACCTTATCAACAATGGTAAAAAGAATTGTAGAGGTTTGTATATAAAGATTATACCAAAGGGAACATCACTAAAACGATGTTGAATGAAACGGTAGGTTTATCAATATTACCAACACGAGCATTTGCTTCAGGCAAGTTACTTGGTTGGTTTTAACATTGTGATGTTTTGTTATGTCTCAACAAATGGCTTCGGGGGTGTGGTATGCACGAGAGCAGTACCTTTTACACCCACATTCGAAGCATTCTTGCTGTTATGCCAGAGTTATATATAAATGAGGTTGCCCTCGACTAATTGGATAACTTAAGTTTGGGATTGTGTGAATAGCTAATTCAGATTCAGTGACTGACTTAAAATTCTTAAAGCTTGAAGTCAGTCAAATTGTGTCTTTAGAAAAGGAATCCTTCACGGATTTCAATAATTGTTATCACATGGAATAAATTAAGGTTTAGCAACAACAAGTGCAATTGTGAGCTAAAAACGAGGGTTCATCGTTAATAAATATAGGCCCAAAATAACAAATAATGGAAGAAGATTTTAAGAAATTGGGTTAATGAAAGAATTAAGCCCAAATCAGAAGTCAAAATGGGTCAAGCATTTAAAGCTAGTTCAAATGCTTTGAAACAAAAAGGACCCAAAAAAAAAAACTGCTTAGATATTAAGCCCAAATTAAATTAGCTTAGAATTTAATAACTAAAATAGGCTTCAAATTAATTTGCTTAACAAAATAATCCATCATTTTGAGAACCTATAGTTAGGTGAGGACCCAGTGGACTTATCTGATTCTTTGATTTAAATAATTCAATGGCTGTGATTAATTATATGCAATAGATTTAATTTTTCGCGCTCAGTTTGTTGTGCATTTGTACTCATTTTATTGTGCATTCATTCTTAGTTTGTTGTGCATTCGTTCTCAGTTTTTGTGCATTCGTTCTCAGTTTGTTGTGCATTCATAGTGTGAATGTTGTGCATCTCGCCCACTTTGTTGTGCAGTTGCATTCATAGCCGTTAGATCCGTCCAAATGGACGATCTGGATTAGTCCATATGGTCCTCACCTAATGATAGGTCCTTATCTTGATCTGGAACATATATATATATATATATATATATATATATATATATATATATATATATATATCTATAGGATCGCGTTCAGGTGCGTACTGGCCGCCCAGGAGAGAACTGCGGACGAATCATAGTGCGCAACGTGTCTAGAATGTAGTTGCACATAACGTTATAACTAGGTGCACATAATGTTATAACTAGGTGCACATACGTGCACCCAGGTGCATAAATGTTAACAAGGTAAATTACTTGCACCTGTAAGTGAAAATAGGTACACACGTGCAAGTAAAATGTATTACAAGTGCAAGTATATTGTACAATGAGCATCAATACTAAGTGCACTTAATGTTATAACTAGGTGCACCTAATGTTATACTTAGGTGCACATAGGTTGTACCCAGGTATATGAATGTTAACAAAGTAAATTACTTGCACAAGTGCAAGTAAAATATATTGCAGATGCAAGTAAAATGTATTACAGGTGTAAGTGAATTGTACACTGAGCATCAATACTAGATGCACCTAATGTTATAACTAGGTGCACCTAATGTTATAATTAGGTGCACCTAGGTTGCAGCAGGTGCATGAATATTAACAAGGTAAATTACTTGCATTTGTAAGTGAAAATATTTGTGAAAATAGGTGCATGAATATTAACAAGGTAAATTACTCGCACTTGTAAGTTAAAATAGGTGCGAAAATAGGTGCACTTGTAAGTAAAACTAGGTGCACTTTTAAGTGAAACTAGGTGCACTTGTAAGTGAAACTAGGTGCACCAAAGTTCCAGTTATTTACGAAAATGCCATCGCGTCATTTTTTAAAAATTACATCTGATTCGTTGATCTGGACACGTGGACGGGTGTGATTTGTCCGCAGTTCTCTCCTGAGCGAGAGTACGCACGAGAGTGCAACCATATATATATATATATATATATATATATATATATATATATATATATATATATATGGGTTGGATCCTATGAGGTCACCCTTCTACATATGAGACACCCCCCCCACACACACACACAAATAATAAATGTATAGTATACCTATCAATTTATATTTTAGTTTAGAGTTAATACTCGATTTGGTCACTCAGCTCGTCTTCCAAACTTGCTCAATTTCATTTTTAATTATGTAACTTTTTTAAAACCTAAAATAGCTCTTTATCCAAACCAAAATGTCCTGATTAGGACAATTTTGATTTGTAATTACATTTGAGGATGAAATTGTACAAGTTTGAAAGTCGTGTACAAAAATAATGTACCTACAGTATAAAAATAATGTATCCTAAAATAATGTACCTACAGTATAAAAATAATGTACCTTCAGTACAAAAATAATGTACTTTTTATTTTTGGTCCACACAGCTGTGTGGACCATGGTCCATGCAATAATGATTGACACACTTTCTAGCCCCGCAAATTATGCTATGGACCTGGTCCACCTAGCTTGTTCACCTTGCAAGGTAGACCCGGGTCCATGTTCACAATTTTAGAACTCAATATATAAAATTACATTACTCAATATTCACAATTTTTGAACTCTATATTCATAATTTTGTTATATAGATTCAAAAATTGTGTTATACTGTTGAATATAGAGTTTTGTAATTGTGAATACAAAGTTCTAAAACTGTAAACATAGGATTCTAAAATTGTAAACATAGAATATTAAAATTGTGAACATGGACTCAGATCCATGACATAACAACCGAGCTCTAGCCCTGAGTAGACTTAATTGAATCTATAAATTGGCTCTAACTGCGTGTAAGTATTATTGTTGTGTTTGTGTGCGTGGAATTGATTGTATTGTCAGATTTAAGAATTAATTGTAAATAAAATGTAAATTGAATTGAGATAGCGTAATTCTCTTTCAACTTAATAAAAGATTTTGGTTTAAATTTTAAGAATGCAGTTATCTTAGATTTATGAAGGAGTGTTTTGTTATTTTTTAGGTCTTACCTAACACGAAAAACATTAATCTCGATGTGTAGTTCTAATTGATGGGCTACAAAAACATGTGGTTCGACACAAAAATTAAAACTTGTAAATTGAATTATTCTTTAAAAAAATAATAATGACATAGGTCACAAGCTCATATATAAAATTTAAAGAAATAAATTATTAGAAGTATTTAGCCTTTACAGAATAAATAAGGAGTAATATATATACACTACATTTTAGTTAATTTTCTATTCCCATATTACATGTCACATCTTGATTCATTCAAAAAAATACGGGGCACATTTTTTATTCATTTTTTTCCCAATAAAATTTCTACACATGATAATAATTTTACTCCCTTGAAATCCTCTAATCATTTTCAATAATTTTTATTTATTTATTTAACTTTTTGTTTTTCAATATCTTTCTTTCATTGAACATGTGGAGCAAAAGTGGACACTGGGCGCATGATTGGGCTTCTATCTAGTCCTTTGGTGAAATGGGTTTGGACACAATATCCAAGTGCCCATTCTTCTATTATGTGGCCCAAAACTTGAAGACCAAATCCACACATGAGCACGTAAAGTTAGAAAGTGAAGACTCTTCAAATGATCGTTTTTTTTTTTCCTTTTAAATTCACACAATTATTATTGGTCCACATAGCTGTGTGGACCATACTATCAAATAATGTATATTCAGTATAAAAATAATGTACATTCAATATAAAAATAATGTACATTGTATTCAGGGAATATATATTATTTGTGTACTGAATGTACATTATTTTTATAGTATAAAAATAATGTACATTCAATACAAAAATAATGTACATTTAGTACATTAAAAATGTACATTTTATTATGGTCCACACAATAATTTGCCAAATTCACAATGTCTGAAAAATAAATAAAATTGTGCAATAAAATATCATTTTTTAAAAAATGAACAAGTGTCAATGTTATAGTTATTGTAAACTTTCAAATTGATAATATTTATAAAATAGACACCGTCCCTTCTTTTTCAATATTATTATTCAATAATATTTATAATCTTCACTTTTTACCTACGAGTTTGTTCTCTCTCTCTCTCACTCACACATAGGGCTGTTAAAGTGTGCCAAAGCCTGCGGGCTGGCCCGCTCCCGCCCCGCGATGGGGCCGATTAGGGTCATGAAAAAATAGGTCCGCGAAAATGTGGGTCTAATGGGGCGGGCTAAAATTGACCCGCGGGCTAAGTAAAAAAAAAGAATATATATATATATATATATCCACCCAACCTATTTAATAATCTTTTCAAATGAAATATTGTTTTGTTTGTGATCAATACGTACCAAATTAAAAAAAAAACTTAATATAGTATAACATTAAAATTTATTTACTAATTGAAATGGTTTAATTAGAAAATAATATAAAACAAAATCATAGATATTAATTTACTTTGTCCCTGCCTATAGGGCTATAGGTTATAGCTAAAAAGAAAAACATTATATTAGTACATAGTATTTACTATTTAGTACATAGTATTTAACTATGTTATGTATCGTAAATTTGTAATACACTTATTGTATACCATTACACTTTACTTTATTTTTTAAATCTTGAATAAAAAAAAAAAAAAAACGCGGGCCAGCCCGCGAGGCTCGCAAACCCGTGTGGGGCGGGGTTAGGGTTACACAAATTCTGGCCCGCGGGCCTGACGGGCCGACCCGCAAAAGCCGAGCAGAAATTTAGCCCACGGTGGGGCGGACCGGCCCGCTTTGACAGTACTACTCACACACACACACACACACACACACACATTAAAATGCAGACATGGCTTCTCGTACAGCCATGCGGATTGCACCATTAGGTCACCACACAGTGTTTGTAAATGCAACAGAATGAAATGTACAAATGCACCACACACCACAAAAATGCACCGCACCTAATGGTGCATTTTTGAACACTTTGTGGTGCATACCTAATGGTGCATAACCGCATGGTTAGGGAACAAGTCTAGAGGGTGGGGGGGGGGGGGGGG
>NC_044916.1:24674919-24683387 GCF_003576645.1 Ipomoea triloba | reverse complement strand
GGGGGGGGGGGGGGGGGGGGGGGTGTGTATAGACTTGTTAGATTTAAAAAAAAAAAAACTATTAGCATTTTGTTCAAGTAACCCGAGAGGTAACTTCAATGTCTCTTAGTATATGCACATCGAAAATTCTTGTTAATTCTTTTTGTTGTTGGTTTGCACGTAGTTTGCTCTTGTAAAATTGTTAAGGTTTGTTTGTGATATTGTATGCAGTGCATAGTATGAAAAAGATAGAGAGAGAGAGAGATATATATATTTTTATAGTGGTTCGACTAAACCAAGCCAACTACACTCTTCTCCTTAAAACTCCTAAAGAGGTTTGCACTAATCTTCTAAGTACAAAAATACAACCCAATCCTTGAACACTAAGTTGACCTTGAGCGTCTAGGTTTTTCAACTATGAGAGTTTACTCCGTCTCTTTCTACTTCTAACGAGTAGATTTACAAATGTTGAAGATAAAACTTGTTACGTTTTTTCTCCAACTAGAAGACTTGGCTTTGAATGACTTGATCTTCTCGAATGAACAACAAAAGCTTCTTGAATTTCTGGATATGACTTTGTAGCTTTGATCTCTTCTATCACTAGTGGCTAAATGAGAAACTAATGAATGTTTGAATACTTAGAAAACTTTTAGATTGACCAGCTCCTTCTATCTCCTTGAGTGAAGGTATTTATAGGCGTTTTGAAAAAGGATCTGTTGGAGGGAAAACCTTATTTCAAACGTCTATTACCCAGTGAGTAAACACTAGCGTGTAATTCGGAAAAAGTGGCTTTTGCATGTCAAATTTTCCAACTGTTAGTCTCTTTATTTTGTGTTGAACATATCTTTTTGTTATGCAAAAGTTGACTAATCTTTTTGTCGAAAATCTTCTTCGGATGTGTACCTAGGACTCACTTTGCCTTGTTCACACATTATTGTAAAGATACTAGTGTTTTAAGGTTTCGAACTGTTGGCTTAGAGAATGTCTCGGACAATCATTTTCAAATGGTTAGTTTCCACTATTCGAGTTAACGTTTCGAACCTTAACACTTTTTGAAGCTTTCCGGTTACAAATGGTTGATTTTACCATTCATTCCTCTCAATACTTCGAAAGGTAGGCCCTTCCACCATTCGACCTTTGTAATCTTTCGGTCTTGTAGACTTGAATCCTTCGACTTTTCTAATCTTCTATCCTTCGAAGCTTCTTCCTGGTTGTATGAGAAGTAACTATTCATTTATTTTTTTGGTTGATTTAACTATCTGAATTGTAACCATTCGGATTAGTTATTCGGACTATTCGAAATGAAGAGTACAAATCCTAAGTCTAGAAAATAAAATAAGTTGGGGGCTAAAATTCATAATCTTTTAGTATCATCAAAATCTAAATACAGATACTCCTAACAATTTACTACTTTTTTATGACATCAAAACCTATACCTATATTATAAGGTTGTTTAGAGTTTGAATTGACTTTTCATTACAATTCAGTTCATAATTGAGTTTGACAGATAGTTTCTAAGGAGTGTAAGTTGATAAACATTATTTTTATTGTTATTTTAATAATCTTTTTTATAGTTAATTTGTAATAATTGATAAACTTTTATCTATTTTTATTTATTATTTCTATAAGTAGTTTTTTTTAATAATATTGTTAATTTTTGGGGTTGTTTTTGTTATTTAATTAAGTTTGTTATTAAAATTTTGTCAACCCAATAAATTCTTAACCCTAATTTAATAAGATTATTATTATTATTGTTGTTATTGTTGTTGTTGTTGTTGTTGTTGTTGTTGTTATTGTTATTATTGTTATTATTGTTATTATTATTGAGAAAGAGAGAGCGCAACTGCGAACCAGAGAATTAGACGGCTTAGTAGCATATCTTCAACAAAATGCGTCTTTAGTGATCCGATTGAAGTGAACGGAAGAGTAACCAATAGTCGGAGCAATTTATGGCAGAATTACGCGAAAAGTTTGTTGGGCTGAGTAATATAAAAGGATGACGTTTGAAGAAGGAAGGCATTAATTGGCCTTAGACCAATTTCGGAGGTGGTTGCCGGAGAGATTCTTTTCCGCGGCAAATTTCCATGTGGCAGCAGTCTCCGTTCGGTGTAAAACTAGCTAATTCTTCGCAGCACCAATTTGTAGACACGACAACATTAATTAACACTGGTTCTCTTTCCCGTTAAATATTGCTTTTTCTTTTCTTCAGTCACAGTGTATTCATTTAATATGCTTGCCATTTGATTATCAAAATTTAATTCTTGAGTTGCTGAAGTTGCCGTATGAAATTGTGTTTCCACTTAAGCATACAATACATAGATTTTATGGTTTAGAGTTGCTTAGTAATTAGCTAGGTTTGAAATTGTTTAATGTTGAGAAGATGAAAATCTTTGCCGTATTTGTGATCATCATGTTCGGCTGAGCACTTTTAATTCTAGGAACTTGATGAATTTACTGTGAAAGTTTTGTATTCTGTTTTGTCAATCGGGTTAAAGATTTATTATTTTGTTTTATCTTTTAGTTTGGTTGTGTTGATGGGTGGCCAACTTTAACATAATTGAACTGATTTGAGGGAATTTTTAGAGTAAACATCATGCCTATTAATTCCATGCTCTGGATAATAAATGGGTAGATAATTTGATTGTCTTATTAGGTTACCTATTTGGGTTCTAAACCGGGTATTCCGTAGTTCTTCCTGGCTTAATGGCTTTTAACTGTTCGAATAAGTATCTTAAGTACATGAACAGTTAGAATACGTGACTTACTCTGGACGCCATACGGATTAGTCAGATAATAGTTAGAACGAACCTTTAATTTGGTTGGCAAGTTAAACTAATATGCAAAACTAGTAATGGTAGTTGATTCATGTTCCTAGAGCCTCGTTTTTCCTGTTAATGACGATTTTATTTGCAATCTTGTGTTCCTAGTTTTTAATTGCTTATTTCTTGTCTCGGTTTTCTACATATCATTTGGTTCAGTTTTCACTATTGATATTGCATTTAGTTTTGAACACTCTAAATTGTCAAGTTAGTTTAATTTCAAGTTTACAAATTGCATATTATCAATTCCCTGTGGGTTCAAACCCTTGCATTCTGCACACTATTACTACCGTGATTCGTGTACTTGCGAGGACTTTATTAAATTGTCCATCATAAATACTAAAACTCAACGCAACACCACACTGAAGTCATTTCATTAATAATCTCAAAAATATTACGTATTACATTCAATAAGTGCAAAAAGCGTTAAGTAAATAAATATTAAAAAGTATTATTCACTATGCAACTTCATCTTTGAGCACAACAACTTCCAGCAGCTATGTACTTGGCTTCGGTGGTACTTGTAACAATGGATTTTACTTCTTGCTAAACCATGAGACAAACCTTCCTCCAAGAAATTGGCAAGTTCTCGAGGTGCTCTTTCGCTCTTTCTTGCATTTGGCGAAATCAGCAACAATTAATCAATTCTACCCAACACTTTGCGTACCTTTAAGGTGTCATAGGATCTGAGGTGACTCTCTTTAGAATTAGACTGGAATCTTGCACATACTCCCACGACAAATGAGATATTTGGTCTACTTGCTGTTAAGTACGATAGAGAGCCAATAATACCTCTATACTTAGCTTGATCCACTTCCTTTCCTTCATTATCAATGTCCATTCGTAATGAAGTGTTCATTGGGGTCTTTACGGATGATTTACCATCAATTCCAAATTTCTTGATTAGATCCTTGGTATACTTGATTTGGTTGATGAAAATCCCTTCTTCACTTTGCCTGACTTGTAGACCTAGAAAGTAGTTAAGTTCTCCCATCATACTCATTTCAAACATGCTCTTCATAAGTTTGGAGAACTTCTTGCATAGTGAAGGATTGGTGTTTCCAAAAATGATATCATCCACGTAGATTTACACCAAAAGAATGTGTTCACCATCTTTAATTCAGAATAATGTCTTATCCACTTTACCTTTCGTGAATCCATAATTGATTACGAAACACGAGGTGGTGTCATACTAAGCTCTTGGCAGTTGTTTCAATCCATATAAGGTATTTTTCAGCTTGTAGAATCCGTCTTCATCCATATTCACCACGAAACTGGGTGGTTACTCAACGTACACTTCTTTTTCCAATAGTCTATTTAAAAATACGCTTTTGACATCCATTTGGAAGACTTTGAAGTCCTTGTAGGTAGCATAGGTGAGAAAAATACTTATACCCTCTAATATTGCCACAAGAGTGAAGATTTCATCAAAACCGATGCCTTCCTATTGACAATACCCTTTGGTAACCAATCAAGCCTTATTCCTAACAATGACTCTATTCTCAACCATTTTGTTCCTAAATACCCACTTCTTCCTAATTACATTTTGTTGTGATGGTCTAGGAACTAGCTCCCACACATAATTCATTTTGAATTGATGGAGCTCTTCTTGCATGACTTGTATCCAATCGGGATGACTTAGTGCTTCTTCCACCACTTTAGGTTCAATTTGTGAAAGAAAGGAAGACATTATGTTTTCACGAATAGATAATATTGTCCTTATACCTTGTCTTACATCTCCAATATATACTTACATCTCCATTTGTGTATGTAGTATACTTCCATATGTTTCTGTTATTTTACCTATAACTGATTTTCTGAAGCAAAGGCAATGCAATCGAGTTTTGAAAGATTTGGTAAAGTATTTTCTTTTCTTTTCTAAATTGTTTAAGGGCAGACAGTCCCTTACTTAGCAAAGTTTTGCTAACCCCTGTTTCTTTTATGTGTTGTTGTTGTTGCTTATTTGAGTAGCAGGAGATGCCTATTGATTTATGCTGGATTGAGAGCGGTAGGACGAGCTGCTTTTGGCAACTCGGGACTTAGTATTTATCTATGCTATTCAGGACGTGCTTAAGTATCATATTTGTAGAAGACCTTTTGATGAGGACAATGTTATTGTGTTTTATGGTTTAGCCTTAGCACTTAGGTTTGTTAGTTACCTAAGTGTGGTAGTAATACCCTCCATTAAGTTTTGAAAAGCTTCCGCATTCTGAATAAATTTTTGATTGAAAAAAAAGATTATGTTAAATTTGGTTATGAAAATAGGGGTGTTACAACAATACTTGTCCCTTTCTCATTTTGCAGTTGCTTCAACAATTCGGGCAATAACCTCTCAGTTTCATTCTTCTTCTATAAAAATATCGTCAAAGTATACTTAGTGTAGTCATCTACTACCACTAAAATATATTTTCTTCCACTTAAGCTTACAGGGTCTACTGACCTAAATAAATTCATATGGAGTAGACTCAAGGGTCTAGAAGTTGACTTCATAGATTTTGACTTAAAACAGATATTTGATTTGCTTCCCTTTTTGACAAGCTTCACAAACCCTATATTTGTTATAAGTCATGTTTGGTAGTTCCTCTTCCATGTCTCCTCTGGCTTGCTTGTTAATGGCTTTAAATTTGAGATGGTTTAGCTTGTGCCAATCCCAACTAAGGTCAGAGTTACCTTTCACTACTAGGTAAACATTCGGTCTATCCGAGTTCCAATCTACCACATACATGTTCTTTATTCTCCTTGCTGAAAGAACAATCTTCTCTGTTTCTTCATTGATGACATGACATTTATCCTTGAAGAATTATACTTTGTAGTTTTTGCCACAAAATTGACAGGTACTGAGTAGATTGAACTTCAAACCCTCAACGTACGAAACGTCCTTGATAGTTAATCCATTCCTCGAAACGTCACCTATCTCTTTCGTTTGACCATTCGTCTCACCACCAAAGATCACTTTTGGACCACTAACCGTTCGGTAGTTGTTCAAATTGGATTTATCTTTAATCGTGTGCCTTGAGCATCCACTATCCACTTACCAAATAGCCCTAGTAACCTAAAATAAAAAATTAATTTAATTTAGGTACCCCTACCTTCTTGGGTCTTTCCTGGTTAGTGAGTTTATGCATCTATTTGTACCTAGGACCCATTTGTCCAAGTCTAGGTCCAATGTAGCCATTAAAATAATTGTAATCATAAGGGATATTTTGATAAATTCTAGGCTTTTTAGGTGCATATATTTTTTGAAGTTGAGGTCGAGCCACATTGCTGCACCCTAGAATATGATTGTTGCTTGTGCCTATGAAACCTTTCAAGTTGCGCTTTTGGCATAGGTTACCATAAGCCAATCATAATCAAAAGGAAATAACCTTCCGGCACCCTTCATTGGTGTTCTAGTAAACCTCTGGGGTTTTTTTTGAACCTTTTTGGTTTACCATTCGAAGAACTATTCGGTCTTCTTCTTGAATGGTTACCTTTCGAGTTGTTCTTAGGCTTACTTCTCGAATGGTTCTTCTTTTTAGGTTGACCATTCGCATGTTGACCACTCGATCTACTACTTCTTGGTCTATTCTGTGTAGTGCTCGGGGCACTTTTCAGATTACCTTTGGAAGTGTTACCTTTCGAACAGTGTCACCATTCGGTTGACTATTCGTTTGTGATGCCTTCCCTTTGTCAACAACTTTTAAAGGTTTGGGTTGAATATCTTGACTTTTAACAAAGACAGATTTTAAACATCCACATTTAGTAGGGTCTGATGGTTTGGTCAACAGTGATTGTGATAGAGAGCTAGGATCATAGCCTAGTCTGACTTTATCACCAATACCATTCGATCCATCATCTTGGATAAATTAGTAAAGGTGGCTATAAGCTCATGTAATTTGTGCTCTCTCACTTCTCTTACTTTGCACTTTTCTTTGACTAAGAGAACTTGTTTCTCAAACTGGCCTATTATGCTTCTCATTTCAGCATTTTTTAGCACAATACTCTTGAAAGATTCGCGTTCGGCCAAAAGTCGAGCATTCTCTTCCATCAATTTGGCTTGAGTGCTCTTCATACATTTGAAGTCCTTCATCAGCTTCATAACTGAATTCATAGGATTTTCATCAGTACTAGAATCAGAATCACATTCGGAAGAAGAGGGTTGAGAGTTTACCTCTTCGTCCTTAGCCATTAAGCACAAGTGGTTTTCTGATTCTTCTTGGTTGTAAAGGTAGATGGGTCCCTTCTCATCTCCTGAGCTAGAACTGGAGGAGCGTGATTCAATATTTGCCTTTTTGGTTGACTCTTCGGTCATCAGAGCCTTTCTCCTCCTATCACCTTTTGAATGGTTCTTGGAGTGGTCCCTTGATGATCTATCACTCGTCTCTCTAGGTGTGTTCCTCGGATTATCCTTGTTGGCGCTCTTTGGTTGCTCTTGATTCTTTTGTAGTATTGGATAAAGGCAATCCACTTTGTAGCAGGCAGGCCTTCGACAGTTGTAGCAGAGGTTCTGCATCTCCTATTCCAGACGTCTATTACCCATTGAGTAAAGACTAGGGTGTAATCTAGAAAAAGTGGCTTTTGCGTGTCAGATTTTCCAACCATTAGTGTCCTTATTTTGTGCTGAACATATCTTCTTTTTTTTTTTCTGCAAAACTTGACTAATCCTTTTGTGGAAATCTTCTTGGGATGTGTACCTAGGACTCACTTTGCCTTTGTCACACTTTACAACAAGAAACTAGTGTTTTAAGATTTTGAACTGTTGGCTTAAAGAATGTCTTGAGCAGTCATTTTCAAATGGTTGACTTCCACTATTCGAGTCAAAGTTTTGACCCTTAATACTTTTTGAAGCCTTCCGGTTACGAATGGTTGAGTTTACTATTCATTTTTCTCAATACTTCGAAAGGTAGGCCCTTCCAGCATTCAGTCTTTGTAACCTTTTAGTCTTGTAAACTTAAATCATACGACTCTCCTGATCTCCAATACTTTGAAGCTTCTTCATAGTTATTCGAGAAGTAACTATTCGGTTATTGTTTTTATTATTTAACTATCCGGATCGTAAGCATTTGGATTAGTTATCCAGACTATTCGAAACAAAGAATACAAATCCTAAGTCTAGAAAATAAAATAAGTTATGGGCTAAAATTTCTAATCTTTTGGTACCATCAAAATCTAAATACAAATGTTCTTCACACACACACACACACACACACACACACAGGTAAAAACTTGTGTTAGGCTGTCTCAAGTATCCTTGTCCGTGCGATGGGTCGGGTCAAGATGAAAATTTAATACTTGTAATGGAAAATTTAATACTAATTGGGAATTGAATAAAGTATTTATTACTTATATGGGAAAGTATGATACTTTTGAATAAAAATTTAATACTTTTACATTTTGATTTAAAAGCTAGTATTACTCCTTACCTTTTTCTTCAAAAGTATTACATTTTCCCTTGTAAGTATCAAAACACTTGTCATCATTACTTATAAGGGAAATTGTAATTAGGTATTAGGTATTACACTTCCCTTATAAGTAACCCCGACTTTTTTTCTTATTAGTATTACATTTGTCCATATAAGTATTACATTTTCACATTGATCTAACCCGAACCAATTCAACCCGTTATATATATATATATATATATATATATATATATATATATATATATATATATATATATATATATATATA
>NC_044916.1:24646361-24673808 GCF_003576645.1 Ipomoea triloba | reverse complement strand
ACCCGTTATATATATATATATATATATATATATATATATATATATATATATATATATATATATATATATAGTAGAGTTCAGGTGCGATCGCGTCCATAAATATTTACACCACTAGTGTTAACAAAATACACCACTCAATGTTAGGAAATGCACAACACAAATATGCACCATTAGGTACGCATCATAAAAAATACACCAGTATGTAAGCAAATATATACCACACAGTGTTCGAAAATGCTCAATTAGGAGCATGGGAGTTTTTGGGATGTTTTTGTGCATTTGAGAGAACCACACTCATGAGACCGTCTCACACACAGTGTGAGTCATATATATATCCTCATATTAAAATTTTGTTGAGGAAAAAAATATTTCTTTTTTCTGAAAACCAAACAAAGCAAGTTAGTGGAAAAACGTAACATGACCAAACCTAAAACGAAGTATATATATGAACGGAAATGTACCATCAACCTCCACCATTCCTTTATACATGGGATTTAATTGCATATATACACTGATTTAGAAGCTAGGAAACTATCTTTCATTTCCCACTTAAAAACCTAAAAATGACAAGCTAGGATCGGATAGAATAGTTCACCAATATATATGAGAAAGTTGGCAAATGATAGTGTTCTATCCTTTTGTGTTAGGTCCATGTGTCGGATTTTCATTGGTTAATACTTAATAATGCATATATATTCGAAGCTAGAGGTAACGTAACTCTATATGTCATCACATGTACTACTATATATAGGATATGTAGGTTGCTAGGGAGCATCATACTTTTGACGTAACGTAACTCTAATGCCAATTTGGAGTTTGACAGCAACGAGGGTGTTGAAACATATATCGTATTCTTAGGCAATCGGTCTTATTTTTCATAGGCTTGAATTGGGCATAGTAAAAAAGAATGATCATATATATATATATATATATATATATATATATATATAGGACCGCGTTCAAATGCTTACTGGCCGCCCAGGAGAGTAATGCAGACGAATCACAGCGCGCCACGTGTCCGGAATGTAGTTGCACCTAACGTTATAACTAGGTGCACGTCATGTTATAACTAGGTGCACATAGCTGCACCCAGGTTCATAAATGTTAACAAGGTAAATTACTTGCACCTGCAAGTGAAAATAGGTGCATACGTGCAAGTAAAATGTATTACAAGTCCAAGTAAATTGTACAATGAGCATCAATTAATACTAAGTGCACCTAATATTATAACTAGGTGCACCTAATGCTATAACTAGGTGCACATAGGTTACAATCAGGTGCATGAATGTTAATAAAGTAAATTACTTGCACAAGTGCAAGTAAAATGTATTGCAAATGCAAGTAAAATGTATTACAGGTGCAAGTGAATTGTACAGTGAGCATCAATACTAAGTGCAACTAATGTTATAACTAGGTGCACCTAATGTTATAACTAGGTGCACCTAGGTTGCACCCAGGTACATGAATATTAACAAGGCAAATTACTTACATTTGTAAGTGAAAGTATTTGCGAAAATAGGTGCATGAATATTAATAAGGTAAATTACTTGCACTTGTAAGTGAAACTAGGTGCACCAAAGTTCCAGTTATTTACGAAAATGCCACCCGTCATTTTTTTTAAAATTGCATCTGATTCGTTGATCTGGACACGTGGACGGCTGTGAAGCGTTCTTATTTCTTACCTGGGCGGCAGTTCGCATGGAAGTGCATCCCTATATATATATATATATATATATATACGGGTTCTTGGCTTCCTGTGCGGTTGCTTTAGATGCGTTTTTCCTTCTTAAGGTGCGTGAAATTTAAGGTGCACCATTTTAAAACATTAGGTGCGTGGTCTGTGTTCTTAAAGTGCTTTGTTTGTGTGCTTAAGGTGTGTGGTTTGTATACTTAAGGTGCGTGGGCCTAAAGGTGCGTTTTCATTATTAAGGTGCGTCGTTTTTCCTTCTTAAGGTGCATGATTTGTGTGCTTAAGGTGCGCAGTTGTTGAAACTTATAGTGCGCCATTTTAAACTTTAGGTGCGTGATTTGTATTCTTAAAGTGCATCTTTTTGTGTCAACCGCACAACTGCACAAAAAGTTATACCCGTACTTGAACCATTCCCTCTATAATAATAACTAGTTTTATACGCGTATTGCACGAATGGGTTAATGCCCAATGTTTATATTTAAATAAATATTTGAAAGTATATCAATGCAAGATTATATAGAAGTTTATACATGGGTAATTGAATGTCGAATTTTTTTTATTTAAATATCTAACTCAAAGTATATGAATCCAAGATAATATAGAAAATTCATTATAATTATTACTAAAATAAATGTTTACAACCTTGTAAAATCGATAGTCTAAATGTTTGGTATAAAAATGATAGCCTAAATAAATACTACTTTTAATTTAAATTTTTCTAAGTGGTTCTTAATTCTCTTTTGAGTAACATTGTCATTGTCTTCATCTTTACTATTTGTTCTCTTCCTTTTTGTTGGTAGTGTGTTATTTGCAATTCGGTTATTGTTGGTAGCATAGATGACAACGTCATGCAATGAGATTATGATATAGGAGCTATGGACTTTCCTTTAGGTGTTCTGCTTGGGGTTCATTTGGTTCAACCATTATTGTTGAATGAGTTATTGACTTATTGTGGATAAAGAAATCCATAGTTTAAGAAAAAAGATTAAATAAATTAATAAAAAGTTGAAAATTTAAAATATTTTGTATTCCAAAGATATTAAAAGGTAGTTTCTCGCTTCAATTTGCTGGGTAATGAGTTATTTGAGTACTTTCATTGTCAACAAATCCCCCAAGTAGTTAATATGAATGGTTTCAAACTATTCTTTTTTATTTTTTTTCATGGTATTAAAGAAATAAATATGCATAATTTTTTTGTGTAACTACTAATTTATTTAATTCAATAAGAGTAAAATAGGTTGATTCGCTTCAATTTGTTGGGTTATTATTATTATTATTATTATTTTTGAAAACAAACAACAATACTTCATTAATTCAAATCTGAAACAAGTACATCAGAGAGAAAGGTCGGGGTCGTATCAACCCAAGTCCTACAGTGATATAGCTTCCCTAGCGATCAAATGGGCAGCCATATTCAATTCGCAGACCATTTAGCAAAAGAAAAACTAATATTATGAAACTCATTAGCTATTATACTCTCTTTGTCAATCAATCCCCAAGTAGTTAATATAATTAGCTTCAAATTATTTAAAAAAAAATTTCATAGTATTAATAAAATACTTGGTAAATAAATATATAACATTATTTTGTACTATAACTTTGATATTTAATTACAAGATATTGTAAAAATAAGATAATGGATAATGTAATGAATATCAATTGATAAATTTGAATGTAAAGAATCTTTGCATGAGAGAAAATAAAGATAATATAACTAATGAAATTATTTCTCTTATTTAATTTAATTTTTTGATAATGAATAATTTTTTCAAAATAAAGACGGTGTAACTAATGAAATTATTTCTCTTATTTAATTTAATTTTTTGATAATGAATAATTTTTTCAAATAAAGGTATTGTAGACAGATAATTCTAAATTAAAGAAATACATATGTATCATTTTTTGTTGTTGCTACTAATTTATTAAGTAAAATAGAGTGAGAAACTTAATTATATCAAATTTGATTGAGATGAGGTTTGAACCTAAGACCTTTCTTATAGAAATTAATGGGTAAGTTAAAAGTTAACGGAATATTAACGGAGAAGAGAATATTTAACGGAAAATTTAACGGATAATCATAAAAGTTAGGTTAAATTAGGTAATCTCTATTAATAATATTAATCTGAATTATCTTAACCATCTATTTGATAAAATAATTCATCTGAACCATCCATTTGATTAAATAATTTGACCGCCATTTTTTCTACGCATTTTAGGCCTAACTCTCTTTGGCTCTTATTAGTATAGTAGATATNTTTAACGGAAAATTTAACGGATAATCATAAAAGTTAGGTTAAATTAGGTAATCTCTATTAATAATATTAATCTGAATTATCTTAACCATCTATTTGATAAAATAATTCATCTGAACCATCCATTTGATTAAATAATTTGACCGCCATTTTTTCTACGCATTTTAGGCCTAACTCTCTTTGGCTCTTATTAGTATAGTAGATAATAATAATAACAATAATGTAAAATATTTTTATAAATTGGATATTTATATTTTAAAAAATAACTAACATATAAATCTAATATTTAATGTGTATATATTATTATTATTATATATAAATCTAATATTTAATGTGTATATATTATTATTATTATTTATAAATCTAATATTTAATGTGTATATATTATTATTATTATTGAAGAAGAAGATAAGAAAATATATGGTGGATGCATGTGCATAGTAACAATAGTAGAAAAGATAACAGAAGTTATAACGGTAGGGATATAATTGTCCAAAATATTATGTAGTATAACTTTTATAGCATAATGTATAAAAAACTTAACGGAAAGAGCGGACATAAATGAGGGGTATAACTTTCATTCACATTTATTATGTTTATATATATATATACACTCATATTCTAGGAATTGAGATTACAATAATAAAAAAAAAAAATTTACCACCAACTAAATATAAGAATTCCCAACTTTAAAAGTTTGTTGAGGGTAAAATGTAATTTTTTTTTTTTGAAAACCAAACAAAGGTAATTAGTGGAAAAACGTAACATGACCAAACCTAAAACGAAGTATATATACAAATGGAAAAGTACCATCAACCTCCACCATTCCTTTATACATGGAATTTGATTGCATATATACATTGAATGACAAGCTAGCATCGAATGGAAAAGTACCATCGACCAATGTATATGCGAAAGGTGGCAAATGATAGTGTTCTATCCATTTGTGTTAGGTCAATATGTTTCGGATCTTCTTTGGTTAATACTTAATAATGCATATATATTCGAAGCTAGATTTAGCTAGCTACTATATGGAGAATGTCATCACATGTATTACTATATATAGGTTATGTAGGATCGATGATAAGGAGCATCATACTTTATAGTTATATAAAATAACTCATTAACTCTATTGCCACTTTGGAGTTTGACAGCAACGAAGGTGTTAAATTAAAACATATATGGTATTCTTAGGCAACCAGTCTTATTCTTCTTTAGGCTTGAATTCAGCATATATAGTCAAAAAAATAAACCTATATCATAATGAATCCCCTGAAAATGCTCTCATATATCATCTTATATCGTGGACCGCGGTCCCAAAACGACGTCGTTTTAGTAAGTGGGAGACGGAGCCCCGTAATTGACACTACAGTTCATTCCAAAAGATACTGCCTTACATTTGTTTTGATATTATCGAATGAAACTGTACTTATATCAAAATGTAACTGTAGTTGTGTTGAAATGTAACTGCAGTGTAGATGAAAAGATACTGAATAACAGTTTCACATTTGTGTTTGATATTATCGAATGAAACTGTAGTTATATCAAAATGTAACTGTAGTTGTGTTGAAATGTAACTGCAGTGTATATGAACAGATACTGAATAACAGTTTCACTTTTGTGTTTTTATATTATCGAATGAAACTGTAGTTATATCAAAATGTAACTGCAGTTGTGTTGAAAGGTAACTGCAGTTGTGTTGAAATGTAACTGAAGTTGTGTTAAAATGTAACTGCAGTATATATGAAAAGAAAGTGAGTAGCGCGAATTCATCCGTCTATTTTCATTAATCAAAACGACGTCGTTTTGGGACCGCGGTCCACAATGCATTGTGGATCACTGTCCACGATATAATTTGCGCTCATATATAACCATGCAGTTAAAAATCAAGCAAAATTACGAATCCATATTTGTTCAATAATTATGGAAACCGTATCATTTAAATTCATATAAATCACAACCACCAAATAAGAAAATAGATAGTTAAGATTTGTCCATAGTTCTCACTATGAGAGCTAGCCTCTTTAGTGTTGCACACCATGACTAAAAAAGAAATGGTTGGGGGGTGGGGATGTAGTGGGAGGGGAGTATGAAGGAATTTTGGAAGAATTTATTTCTTTACTTACTTTTTTTTAACCGCTTAATATTACTAAAATACTCTAAATTCTTTTTATATTTTGGTAGAAGATAGTGAGTAGGTCACTCCTAGGTCGTACCAAAAAAATATTTTTATATACTCTCCTGTCCATGTCTGGTTCGGTTAACGAGGCTTGATTGAAGTTATTTTGAATTCAATTTTTCATAATATTAAGTTTAGTATTTGTATACAAAATTTATATATTTAGAGATTACACTAAAAGTACTATTAAACACAAAAAGTCAAATTTATAAATGAGTAAAGAATACTAAAAAAAAAATAAACAAAGAATAAAGTGTTAGTTTGACTAATGAATAGTAAGTATGACAGATAAATTGAGACTAATGGAGTATAATTTAGGACTATAAAAACATACCTAATTGTAATTGTTTCAATAGATAGATAATATCCCAGCAAATGAAAAATGTCTGGCAGCAACTTTGCTCTTCCAATTGGAAAAATGTCTGGCATTGAAAAGATTTATTCTTGCAAATGATAATACCCTTATATAAATTATTCCAGTCCTTGTCAAAATTCAAAATATAGCTTGACAAAAACACTAGCTTGGTAAGGTACACAGCCGTTTGGACTGCATGAGACCAAAACAAACTAGGGAGTGACGCACTATGTAATAAGGCTAACGCAGTTTCAACAATATGCCGGTGACGGCGTTCAGCCGTCCCGTTGTGCTTAGGAGTGTGGGGGGGTGAGGTAAAGTGAGATATTCCTAATGAATTAAACATAGGAATTAATTTGATAAACTCACCTCCATTATCATAAAAGATAGACACAATATTATGGCCAAAAAATTTTTCAACAAGACGTTTAAACTGTGGGAATATTAATGACACTTCAGATTTCTTTTTGAGAGGATATAACCAAGTGTATTTTGTGAAGAAGTCCACAAATATAACATAATAAAAATATCCATCTGTGAAGAAGTCCACAAATATAACATAATAAAAATATCCATCAATGGACTTTTCTGAAGTACTCCAGACATCAGTATAAAGCAATTGTAAAGGCTTGGAACTAGTTAATGAGTTTTCTGAGAATGGTAATTTATGGCTCTTATTTATGTTACAAGAGGAACAAGTAAAGTCTTTAACAACTGAAGGCTTAATTCCTAACTTGTAACAATTTATCAACTTCTGAAGCGTACTATTAGAAGGGTGGCCAAACCTATGATGCCAGGATGAGACCGAGGATGGGCACGTAACATTTATTTGTGGAAAGTCGGCCTTGGGAGAATAGTAGACATCATGGACGTTCTCCCCCCGTAGAATTGGCGCCCCCGTGACTAGATCCTTCACCAAAGCATGGGTTGGAAAGAATTCAATGACTAGATCCTTCACCAAAGCATGGGTTGGAAAGAATTCAATAGACACTTGGTTAGATTTGCATAATTTTGAGACAGAAACAAGATTAGTATGGAGCTCAGGAACGCATAAGACATTATTTAGACTCAAGGGACGAGTTGAGGAAGGAAGGGATGAATGTCCAGTATGAGTAATAGTTAGAGTCTTACCATCACCCAAGCTTATTTCATCAGGACCTTCGTAATCTGTAAAGCCCTGCAAAACAGACGTGTTGGATGCCGTGTGATGAGAGGCACCGCTATCGAACATCCACTGTGGCGAGGTCACTGGTGACGAGGTAACCGAGTTGGCAACCGGTTGAGAATTGCGTGAAGTGTTGGAGTCATTTGACTGATAATTATTGTCACGTAGGAATTGAGCTAGTTTCCTACAGAATTTTGTGTCATGACCGGGGTACTCACAGAAGTTACAAAATCTACCTTGACGATTACTCGAGCTGTTGCCAAGACGAGATGCACCGCCACGGCCCCTTCGCGAATTCGAGGTAGCAGTTTGGTTACGTGAGTAGTTGGACCCAGACCTATTCGTTGACGAGTCTCTAGACGTCTGTCGCTGTGTAGCATTTGCCGTAGGCAAATACGATGTCTGGTCAGTAGAGTGTTTCATCGTTCGCTCATACTCCGTGAGAATGGTCTGTAATTGAGCATAGGTAACAGGAGTTTCAAGAACACTAATTGCTGCCATGATGGGGTTGAATTCGTCGCCTAATTGAGTGAGAACATGTACAACGAGGTCCTCATCCGAGACTGGATGTTGGGCTAGTGCAAGATCATCTGCGACGATTTTCATATCTTGAAGGTATTCTGAAATCGACCGGGAACCTCTCGGGTTCTTGGCTAGCTTTGCTTTTAGAGATATGACCCTTCCTTTAGATGAGCTGGCATAGCTAGTGGTGAGGCGAGTCCATGCATCCGCAACCGTGGTTGCGGTGGAGATTACAGGTTGAATTGTATCAACGCAGCTACCAAGAAGAGCAGCAATAATTATTTGATCCTGGCGTACCCACTTCTCATGTTCTGGGTTGGCAGTCGTTGCTGCAATGTCGGTGAAACGGGCCGGCTCTTTGAGAGTGCCATCAATGTACCCCAATAATCCTAGGCCGATAAGAGTTGATCGAACCTATCGTCGCCAAACTGGAAAATTTGCATCAGTTAGGCGAATTGGGAAGTTGGTCGGGGCAGATAATTGTATAACAGTGAGAGTCTGGAGTGCCATAGGATCGAATGGGAAGAAATACCAGAAGAAAAAGAGAAGGAAAAAAAAAAATTTCTCGTAGGAATTAGGCTCTGGATACCATATGAGAAGAGAATACATAGTGTATTTATATTGATAACTCACAGAAGAATACATGGTATAAATAGGGAGATGCTAGTAACAATACTAGACTAATTCTAGGAGAGAAAATATAACTACCTAGACTAAATCAATATAATAAAAGGTATGCAATATTATTCCTTAATATATCACAAGGCTTGCATTTATTTCAATCATTGCTAATTTGAAATTTATCCGAAAATGTAAACTTTGTGTTTTTACTTTGACATTTATTATTATTATTATTATTATTATTATTATTATTATTATTATTATTATTATTATTATTATTATTACTATAATTATTATTATTGTATTTTGAGAATGAGTTAAAATGTAACGGCGCATAAAAAATAATTGTGAATTACAATCGTAATAATATGACAATAAAGTCTACTTTTTAAAATGAAGTATTTCATGAATGATACTAATAAGTGAATAACATAAGATTATATTGAATATATTCACATACATGATATCTGTAGAGTTGTTATGTCCTCTTTTTCTGATTGTTCTATTAGTTTAGTTCCAAGATCCTCTAATATGATAGCATATTATCTAGCTTCTATAGCTTATAGTCAGGTTAACACGTTGTACTGGGACTCCATCCCTCCTGACTTTATCTTAGTATTTTTGCAGTAATCTACATTAGTTTTGTTTGCTTTCAAAAAAAAAATAAAAATATTCACATACGAAGTAATTTACACTTTTGATTTTTTCAATTATAGTAACATTTTTATTTTTTAAAATTAAAGTAACATTTTTTACTTGTGATGCTTTTTATTTTCTCCATTTTATGTTGGACTTTAAAAAAAAAAACTTTTCACTTTAGGTTTTTGATAATATCTCTGACAACTTATTGTGAGAAAGTGTCACATGCGTTACATGTGACTTATTTATGGGTATAATATTTATACTTCAAATGTTTTCATGAACGATGATTAACTATTCTTTTTTAAAACTTTTGATAGATAGCTGGTAGCTAGAAATGCTGAAGGAGGGGAAAGGGTGAGGGGGTCAATGTGCTGAACCCCTTTCGCCCACCCTACCTCCTACCCGGCCTCTACCCCTTATCCCCATTCTTTACTTTTCAAAAAGATTTATTTTAGATATTTTCATTTTTATTTACTTTTTAATTTGATATTAGAAAAATTTATATTAGATTGTCAAATTGTCAAAAATGAATTTTGGTTTTCCGCTTAATTGCTGAAACATATACTCAATTTTGATTTTGCGTATAATTTGCTTCCAAAAATATGTGAATTTCAATTACGTTATTGTTATTAATTATATTACTAGAGATTTTCTATTTATTTACACCTACTTGAATTGCTCCCAAAATATAAACTTATTGATTTAAACTTAAGTTGTTTGTACCCTTAGAGGTTCATACAATTCATAGAGAAGATTAGTTGTTGTGACCCATGGTGAATAACATGGGTTACACACACACACACACAAAAAAATAACTTAGGTTGTTTAAAAATAAAAAATATGATGCTACATTGTTAATTTGTTAGAAAATATGATATTATTATATGTTATATGTCTAGGTTGATATTCGATTGTTTGAAAATATGTGTTTTGCATTTTAGTTATAGATTATGATGGGGATATGGGTATTGGGTAATGGGTCTATAGGCCCATGGTGTATTGGGGTAGCCTACGAAAGGGGTATGAAATCCATGGATGGGAGCGGGCTGTCACTGGTAAGATGGCGTGCCGGCTTCTAGAGACCGGCGCGTGCCAGGTGCACCTTATAGCGACCCGGTTGTGCGGCTAGGTGCCCGGTGTCTGCTTGCGGCGGCATACACGTCGTCCGGTAGTTGGGGTGCACCGAGTGCGCCCTGTCGCGCCACAACCGTATGGCATGACGACCAACTTAGGGTGATGAAGACGGACAGGCATGGGATCAGAGTTTGAGGAACGTGGTGGGTTTTGTGGTACACGTGGTTGGTGGAGGTGAGTTTGCATGGATGGCGTACACGTGGATGGTGTTCAGGAGTGGAATCACTGAATAAAGGGGGGAGGGGTGTTGGCCTGTTGAGGATAGGACGGTTTGATCACTACAGCTTCTCTAGTCCATTGGTCTCTTGCATTCTCTACCAACCTAAATAATAGTGCTCGATTCCTAGTGGTTACATTATTATTCATAGTCCATTATCTAGGTTATAGTTTGTATTGTATATTATTTGGGCTGTCGTGTTGGGCTGGCATCTAGGAGCTTTATATGTACTCTTTTGGGCCTACGACCCCGGTAATAAAGCTGCTATTCTTCATACCCAGTTTATGATGAATCCGGTCTCGATAAAACAAACATTGGCGCCACATGTGCAGATCGCTACGAAAGGTACGCGTCCCTAGTGTCTACCCGTCTTACCCTTCGTTTTCTTTTACGCAATCAAACCCGAGATACATTAGATGGCGGAGTCCAAACGTGAACATTCATCAACCCTACATGGGTGCATCAAATAGAAAAATAGAGAGAAACAAGGCCCGAGAGGGTTAACCCCACCCTATGCAAGGGTGAGAAGTGCCCTAACCCGTATTGCCTTTAAGGGGATTAGCACAACAACCAGAAGAGCTCATGCAACCCCATTGAAAATGGCGGCTAACGTCAACCCTACATTTCGTGAAATGGCAAATATTGGTGGTAGGCCCCTAAGACTATGAAGGGGAAGGTTGCCTAAGGGTCATACGTTACCGTTGCCCATTAGCCCAAACATGAAGCAACATCTTTTCCTAGCCATACATAATGTGAGAGGTAGGGGAAAGCTAACCTAAAGCCTCAGGATCAAGGATCAGAATGGGCTTAGGGAAATGAAATATGGGGAATCTCGAAGGATGCACCCAAACAAAATCTTGAGGAATCCCATGGCGAGAGTACCTACCATACCCTGATGGTGGAGGTACCATAGATTCTTTTCACGATTTAGCGATAATATTTACCACCCATTTCATGAGAGGTAGATGATATAGACGACAAGTCCGCAATCACTATGTTCACTGAAGCATTAAGGTCGGAGATCTCTATACATAAGAGCCTAAGACGCAAGACTCCAAGAACATACGCACCCTTGATGGCCAAAGCATACAGATACGTAGAAGCCGAAGAAGCGAATCGGAATAAAGGGGCAAAAGGAAGAATGGCCTCTGAAAAGACCCTAGATAGACGAACCTACCAAACTCGAAAAGAAGGGTGCAAACCCGTAGGTTGAAAGGAATCCCATAGGGAGAGGGAAGGCTACAATCGAGGCCGGACCTTAAAACCCAATCAGGATCAATAAAGCACTCTAGTCGTGGCAACCCTGCGCTCCCCTAAGGGCACCACCCATGGTCTCGCTAACACCCCTCACTGCTTGGTCTAGTGAGATACTACCCTACACTGAAGAATGTGGAAATGATAAAAGCCCCGGAGCAGCGTGCATGATATACCTCCGCCCCTGGTTGTGGAAAATATTATTATGTTCACTAGCAATATGGTCTTAACATGAATGAATGTCAAGCATGGATGAAGGAAATAGAGGTGTTCATCTAGTCAGGTCAACTTTGGAATTTCATAGATTGGGATAGAATGAATTTTGGAAATGTATGGAGTAGGGCACCCTGACCAAGCAAGTAACACCAAGGAAAGACCTATGGAGGAAATAGGAGATAAGGGTAAGCGTCCTGTGATAAACGTAATCTTTGGGGGCTGGATCTCGACAAAAGAAGAGGAATGATATGTGGGATCTGTAGAGGAGACACCATTCTCGTAGAAACTGCGGCAAAAACTAATTACTTTCTCTGACTACGACATGCCAAGCAAAGGAACATCTTCTAAGGATGCTATGGTCATTTCGATGGGAGTCAACGGGGCCCTCATGAAAAGGGTTTTGGTGGATACAAAGAGTTGTGTGAATGTCATGTATCATGAGGTATTCATAAAGATGGGATTCCCTCTAGACCAGCTTCGACCTGTAAAAACCCCATTGGTAGGATTCACAGGGGACACCATCGAAATCGAGGGGTCGATACGTTTACCCGTGGAGTTTGGTACCCTTTTAAATGTCTGAGAAATGTAGATGGACTTTGTGGTAGTAAGACCGACATGCGCTCATAACATTATCCTAATTAGACTTGGGCTAGTCGATATCAGGAGATCTTATCAATAAAGCAATGGAGAAAGATCATTCGAGAAAGGAGCCGAAGCCGACTATGGATCTATAAGTGATGGTGCGAGACTCAACCCGCCCAAACAGGTAGGTAAATATAGGAAAATGACTCGTGGAGAGTTTACGGAGTGAGAGAAACAAGGTCCTAAGGGAATATTCAACATTATTCACTTGGGGACCAAAGGACATGTCGGGTTTTATCGATCAAAAATCACACAGAGGCCAACGGTTGATCCCACGCACAGGCCTATTAAGATGAAACAATGACACTTATCCGCTAACAAGATGGCCTTTGTGCAAAAAGATGTCGAGACATTATTGGCTATTGGTTATATAAGGGAGGCGATGTACCAGGAATGGTTAGCCAATGTAGTCTTGGCTCTAAAACCTCAACTTGGTAAATGTGTATAGACTACATTGATTTGAACAAAGCTTGCCCCTAGGATCCATTTCCACTATCGCACACTGACCAACTGGTATAAGAAACAACATGATGAAAGCTTTTGAGCTTCATGGATGCCTTCAAATGCTACCACCAAATCATTGTGGCAGAAGAGGATGAGGAAAAAATGGCCTTCGTAACCCTAGATGGGGTATACTGTTACCGAGTGATGGCGTTTGGATTGAAAAATTCAGGAGCCACTTTCACACGAATGGTAGCCGAAGTATTCAAAGATTTGTTGGGAGATATCATGGAAACATATGTGGATGTTATGTTGGTAAAGAGTAAGAAGGTCAGGACTCATCCAGGATACTTGGCACGATGCTTTAAGGTCATGAAGCAATGCAATTTGTGCCTAAATAAAAAAAAAAGTGTGCATTCACGGTGAAAGGATGAAAGTTCTTAGACTTCATGGTTACCCATTGAGGAATCGAGTTCAACCCCGAGAAAGCACAAAACATCCTAAACATGTAACCTCCTATGTCGATAAAAGGCATACAGAGATTGAATAGGAGACTAGCAGCCTTAACCCATTTTATGTCCAAATTGGCGTAGAAGACACTCCCGTATGTTTATCTAGGGATGGCCCTCGCAGCCATCAGTTCGGTTCTCCTGCGAGAAGAAGCAGGAATCTAGAAGCTGATTTATTACGTGAGCCGAGCTTTGCATGACACGGAACTCAGATACACCCCCTGGAAAAGACAGTGTATGCACTTATACAGACAGTATGAAAACTAGTATATTATTCCAGGCCCACCACGTGGTAGTCTTGATGGTTCAACCCCTTGGTTCAATTTTAAGAAATTCGTTGTCGTCTGGACGTATGGTGAAATGGGTCATCAAGCTCACTCAATATAGCCTAGAATACAAGCTACGAATGGCCATCAAAGCTCAAGTTCTAGAAAACTTCATAGTAGAGTGTACAACTCTAGAAGAATTAGGAGGACCGGGAGAACAAAGACCACCCCTACAAGAGTGGAAAATATTCATGGATGGGGCCTATAGTGGAAAAGGGTGTGGAGGCAGTATTGTCTTAGTATTCCCCAAGGGGTTCAAAGTTTATTGGGCGTTTCAATTCAATTTCTAGCTGCCTAAAAATGAAGTAGAATATGAAGCCTTGATTGGCATATTAAGGCTAGCCAAAACGCTCTAAGTTCACCATTTAAAAATCAAGTCTGACTCCCGACTGGTAGTGGGGTAGGTCAAAAATAAGTTCGAGGCTAGGGAAAACAGGATGAAACAATATAGGGAAGTGGTAAAAGAGTTACTCATTAAATTGGACCTGTGGGAATTATAAAAATCTAGAGAACCGAGAATGGGGTAGCAAACTTCCTATCTCGCCTAACTAAGGGAGCTAACAAACATTTGGAATACGTGTCCCAAATAGCCAAAATAAAAGACATAGACTCCCCAAGCAGCGAAAGAGAGGTTGTACTAGCATCTTGCCAGCCTATGATTATTGGATGCACGAAATCATTCTAGACAAAACTCAGGGGGTTACCTCGAATTACCCGCTTCAGGCATGGAAGGTGATGGCCATGGCCCCATCTTACTGCATGCTTGAAAGGGTGCAGGTTTAGGGTGAGTTGAAATGTGTAATGGGAGTGGTAAAATGCAGAGTCAAGACTCCCCGAGTGTCGTGTCTCTCAAGGATGACAAATTGGAGTGAATTAGTGTTGGCATTTAGGAGGTTGAAGGGAAAGAGTTGCGTGAATGACTAAAATCAAAGCCATTTGTAAAGGGTTTTGAGGTTTTAAAAGGTAGGTTTGGAAAAAGGTAAAGTGGAGATTGGGGCTCGTGGCTAGCCTATGTGGTCTAATATCTAACGGTTTTGCAAGCAAATGATTTGGATTCAACTAGAGAGTTAAAGGCACTGCACCAAGTGGCGTCAAACTTGTACTCCCATATCCTCATTCGGTTGGGGCATTTTATCAAACACCTTGTCTACCACTCTTCTCGGACCTCTTCCTTTCGGATTAAGGGCGGAGATGTGGGTGGGTTGGACTCGTGAGTGGCCGCTATTGCGCACACACTCACTTTCACTGGGTTTGCTAACTAATGTGACCACACTTAGGCACAAAACATATCAAACATCAACCACACAAGTATTCACATCCAAGAACATAAAGCTCACATTTTTAAAGCAATTTCTCTAGCAATTCAACCACATAGTTAGTTGCAGGGCCACCAATCCCCTATCTACTCTAAGCAAACATTAAAATAAAGAAACAAGAAGAAGCAATGGAAGTTTCAAAGAAAACAAACAAGAAATCAAAGTAGATATTGAAAAGAAGAGTTACCATCCATGGAGAATGGTTTATTACATTTTTGTCTTGAAACTTCTACCCTTCTAGCTTGTTCTTGAATCTATTCTAAGAGAAAAATGAAGTTTTCCCCCAAGAGGGGAGAAAACCTTAAGGAACTTCATATCTAAAACTATTCTCTAGCTGCTAGGATTTTTAACTTTCCAAAAAAGGGGTTTAAATAGGCAACCAAAAGCCAAAAATCCCGAAATGGCCCCTGTGGCCACACCACGCCAGCACCACGCGTGATTGGGGGCGTGGATAGCTACTGGAATTGATCCACGCCACCCACACGCGTGCTGGCTGCGTGGACGGTTTCTGCTCGGCGGCTTTTTTGCTTTTTGCTCTGTTTTTGTAACACCCCGGACCTACCTTCCCGTACATCCGAGGGAGTTACCGCCACACCTAGAGAGAGAGTTCTATCATTCCGCGATAAACCTCACTCTAGGTGCACAGGCTAAAGGGAACTCTTCTAACCACAACAGCCACCCAACAGTTGCTTACACACTTATATACATATCAGCTGAAAAAGCTTAACTAAGCAACATATACATACTTGCACTTATAAATACATGAGTTGCCCCTCGGGTCAAATTACAGATCAAGGGTCAACTATGACCCAACTAGCCATGATTAGTCATCACTAAGGCTACAAAAAAATATGTACACAAAAAAAACTCCCAAGAACTCGACGTCTAGTCAATCATTCGGTACACGGGACCGGTGAACTCTCCCCAGACCAGGTGCCACTCCCCCTCGTACCAGGTGATATGGTCCAAAAACCGAGAGGTGGTTATAACCATCGACCATTCATCCCAGCAGTCCCGAGGGCTAGGGTCCCAAGGGTAAGGGTAATGCACTATGAACTCAAGGGGATCGCTACCCTCTAAAGGCTCTATGGGGTAAAAGCCATAAGAAGCCTGGACCTCATCCATAACAGAGCAAGAAACAAAAGGGGCCGACGGAGCTACAGGAGTATCTGGGTTGATGGGAGCTACAGGAGCATAACCAGGTGTGTATGGGTCTTCACCCTTCATCATCTGTATGTACACGTCGTAATCCATGCATTCACAAACATACTCCGGTGAACTTCCGGAATTCACCGGGCTATAGGAACTGACACTAGATTGCATCTGTTAGGAACACAGTGAAGTGCAGTTAGCACGACGGCTAAGTAAGGATATCCGCGGGTTATTCAAAACTAAATAAAGGTTTTGTAAAATTGTTACATGGAAACCCTATACCTTACTCATCGGCAGAGGTTCTACCTGCAATAGTTATAAATGGCAACTTGCACACACAATAGGCAAAATTCAATACCATCTCGAATCATTTTCCCTCTTGATGAGGTCATTTGATAATCATTTACTTACCCAAAGAATGTATTGTTAAACATTTAAGCATACCAGTAAGTAATGGAAAAACACAAATCCCACATTTTGCTCGTAATCACTTTATTTGAAAAACCTTTCCCTCATAAGGAAATTCTCATCACTTTTCACTTTTCAAAGAGAGAGATCACCCGCAACCTTTGGGTACTTAAATACTTGTCACATCTCTCTTTCCCGTAGCTACGGCGTAACTACATTCATATTTCAAAATTTCACTTGGTCCTAGATAGAAAGTGTGAGACCTCTGGAGTTCTTTCTCCACTTTTGGCCACTTGGATCGTTGAACTCGGGTTCAGTGGTCATCGCCTGGTCTAATACTGATCCCCTGGACTTATAGGAGCGTTGGAATGATTCCTAGCTAGCCTCACTAGGTTCATAAGAACGACACCTACCCGAACATAGGTGACTATACTTAAGTGTGCACACCCCCTTAGGAGTACCTTTTCCTTCCGGGTGATATAGTACTCGGCGAATAGATTTCTTGCATTTTTCTACCTTTTCCCTTTCTTGCATTAAAAATATTTTGGACATACTTGGGTCAATTCCAATACTTGGAAATTGATTCCCCCTTTAACCAAATCCAGAAATTCCCTTTTCTTTTGCAAAACATTTGGATAGTACACTAACAAGCTTTCACAATGGCGATTCAAGTGTAACTATCATACATTTTCAACACCACATTTTTCCCATAGGTATCAAATGGGCATAACCCTCAAAGTACATATATTCTTTATGTACACCTAATACCACCTCCTTATATTATTTATATGTTCACACATATGTAACACTACCTACATATCACATGTGCCTAACTTCGTAGCATTACACTTCTTCATAACAACATATATATTTACGGTTTATACATACCATATGCTTACACTCAAAATGTGACATTTTATACCATGTATATATATATGTATATGTATTCGGCACATACACACACACACACATATATATATATATACACGGCACACACACACCCACATATATATATACATACACGGCACATACATATATATATACACATGAACACATAATTCCCCTTCTTCATAGTATATGTACACCTATCATGTCATTGCTATACAACTAAGACATAATCTTCACATCACATAGGTTTTCATGTACACAAGTCAACAACAATTCATAACCTAGCTATCAATTATCTAGTTTCAAACAACCTCAACCAGTTAAAGGGATTCCTTACCTCAATGGGGTTACTAGTTTCGTAGAAGACTCTTGGAGTTGATTTCCCCAATTTCACCTTAAAACCCTAAGATTCCACCAACAACATAACACATAATTTAAGAAATCTTAACTTAGATTCATGTTCTAGGAGGGAAAATAAAGCCATTTACCGAATAAAATTGAAGTTTTACCGAATATTTGGAGATCTATGAAGAACTTGCTAGCTATGGAGTCTTGAAGCTTGATGAAGATGATGAAGATCTCACTCTACTCTCTCCCTCTCTCTATTTCGGCAATAACAAGGGAAATGGGAAAAAATGAAGACTTAGTCACTCAATTCCTTGCAAGACTTATCCAAACATCCCATTTAATTAATCTCTTTTTATTCACATGGTGAAATAGTGTGACACTTGTCACAATTCTATGGTAAGTCTTAAAAGATAAGATTTGCTAGACAGTTAAGGATTAAAACAGATGAATTCTCGGTAGAAACTAATTCAAATCAAATAATTTTCGAATCCAAAAATTTATTCCAAACTGAAACTTAAAATTGGGCTAGGTTCGGTACACCGCGAAATTTAGCGATGTACGATCAAAATAAATTTTCGCTGCTATGGGCTAATTTAATTAAATAGGAAATTCAAGAATAATAGTATGATGTCTAATAATCCACTTCCTAGGACAATCGGGTACGAACACCAGTTCCTAAAATTCTTACGGTTCGCGACCGGTACGTAGGTTCGCAGCTTATTAACGACTATTCTCACTTATAATAATTCTTTTGAAGCATCGGGGGATCATCTCATGAATGTTATAGCCTAAAGAAAAATTTTTCGAACCTTAATCTTACTGGAATAGGTGAGGGGTTACAGTCTACCCTCCTTAAGAATAGTTTCGTCCCCGAAACTTACTTTCTAGTACCTAAGGTTTCACAGCAGACCGCTCCCTACTTTCATGCACACATACGGCATTTAGCACACAGAACATTGCACATCAGATATCTTAGGTACGTAACAAGTAGATTGACTCTACTTACCTGAATTAAACAATTCTGGATAACGTTTCATCATCACGTCTTCCAATTCCCAGGTGGCTTCTTCTAGGCTATGGTTTGACCATTGAACTTTGATCATCCTGATCGACTTCCTCCTCGTGTCTCGAGTTTTAGAATCCAAGATTTGAGTCGGCCTTTCTTCATACGTCAATGAGTCATCCATTGTTAGTCCCTCCGGCTCCAGTACATGAGATACATCAGGTACATATCGTTTCAATTGAGAGACATGAAAAGATACATCAGGTACATATCGTTTCAATTGAGAGACATGAAACACATTATGTACTCTGTCCAGCTTCAATTGAGAGACATGAAACACATTATGTACTCTGTCCAGCTTCAATTGAGAGACATGAAACACATTATGTACTCTGTCCAGCTCGATGGGTAGGACATGAAACACATTATGTACTCTGTCCAGCTCGATGGGTAGGGCCAATCGGTATGCTAGATTTCCCTCCAGCTCGATGGGTAGGGCCAATCGGTATGCTAGATTTCCCCCTCTTTCTAAAATTTCATAGGGTCCTATAAATCGAGGGCTCAGTTTCCCCTTCTTTCCAAATCTTTTGACCCCTTTAGTGGGTGAGACTTTCAATAACACTTTCTCTCCCACCTGGTACTCTATGAATTGTCGCTTTAGATCAGCATAGGATTTTTGACGATCTTGTGCGATTTTCATTCTTCCCTGAATTACATTGATTGCTTCAATGGTTTCTTGTAAGTACTGGGGTCAAAGAATAACAACATCACTTTTGTCGCTCCAACATAGTGGACTTCGACACTTTTGCCCATATAATGCTTCGTAAGGAGCCATTCTTATAGTGGCATGATAGCTGTTATTGTATGAGAATTCAATTAGATCCAACTGCTCATCCCACAAACCCTGGAAATCAAGTGCACAACCTCTGAGCATATCTTCCAAGGTTTGGATTGTTCGCTCCGTTTGACCATCGGTGGCAAGATGAAATGCTGTGCTCATCTTGAGTTGCGTACCCATGGCTACCTATAATGTTTCCCAAAATCTTGATAGGAACCGTGAATCTCGGTCTGAAATAATATCACGTGCTATCCCGTGATATTTAACCACGTGTTTGATATAGGCTCTTGCCATTTTCTCCATTGACCAGGTTTTGTTCATCGGAATAAATCTTGATGTCTTGGTCAACCGATCAACAACAACCCATACTTGGTCGTTTCCGGCTCTCATCCTTGGCAATCCTCCCACAAAGTCCATGGAGATTGAGTCCCACTTCCATTGAGGAACCTCCAATGGTTGTAGCAAACCTTTCGGCTTACTTCTCTGTAACACCCCGTACTTGGCTGTACCGAACAGCCGGAGTAGTTACCGCCACACCTAGACTAAACCCAATCACATACAGATAGGATTCATTCTAGATGCACAGGCAAAAGATAAGGAACTGTACTATATCATCATGATCATCATAACTTGATATATATCTTCATAATATCAACAAAAGAGTAGCTAAGCTAGCTACTAACAAGTACCAAAGTTTAGTTACAGTCCACCGAGGGAGTTTGAGATAGACCCGACCCCACTAGCCATCTTAGCACAAGCATGGCTACAAAAGATATGTACACAAAAGGCCAGACTTGACTTCCCACCCTAGACACTACCTAGTCTAACGAGTGGTACACCGGGCCAGTGTAGGTGCCCCAAACGAGGTGCCACTCACCCTCGAACCAGGTGATGTGGTCCAGAAAGTTGCAAGTATTGATATACATCATCCACTCGTCATGATACTCTGGGGGACTCGGGTCCCACGGGTAAGGATAGCGAACAACAAACTCGAGGGGATCACTATCGGGTAAAACCTCTATGGGGTAGAACCCATAGCTAGCCTGGATGACGTCTAGAGGGCACAACGGTTCAACAGGGACAGGTGACCAAACCGGTACCGCTGGTGAGACAGAAGTGGGCACAGGGTCGGGAGTACAAGTCAGCACTGGAGGATCTGGAGCGTAGCCGGGGGCGTACGGGTCATCATCAGACAAAAACTGCATGTAAACATCGTAATCTAGGGGCTGCATGAGCCCACACTAGATTCCATCTGACAAAGGACACAATGAAGTGTAGTTAGCACGACGGCTAAGTAAGGAAATCCATTGTCACTCAAAAGTAAACAATGGTTTCAAAAGAAACATAATACTTAGAAAAACTGTAAGCTTTACCCATAAGTTGCAATCTACCTGCAAACAGGTTATCAACAAAAGAAGGTATAGAATAGTATATGAGTGACATCAGCATATAATACTTTCATTTCCAAGAATTCCATCATTTAGTTCCAAACATAGAGAGTTCACAACACACACACTTTACTGTCCAAGACTCGTAGCATTTTATTCTTCGACATAGTTACGGAGTAACTATGTTTTCATAGTTAATAAAATTCACTTAGTTTCCCCCTGGATAAGTGTATGGTAATCTTGGAATATTTTCAAGAACCTCGGGCCGCGACACTCATGCCTCCCGCAGGTCAAACATCTCAATAACTTCGGGGTCACGGCTCACAAGCCTCCCGCGAAGTCAAACATCTCAATAACTTCCGGGCCACGGCTCCCGCAGGCCTCCCGTAAAGTTAAACATCTCAACAACATTATCCAGAAACTAAGGTTTTCAAAACATTCATTCTTTCCTTGAGTTTAATTAGTATTTTTCACATGATGTCTCAAAACAATTATTCTCATCCAAATATATTTCCAAAATACTCATGTTTGTCAAAGACTTTTCACCATGAAATTCCAAGTGACAAGGGTCACACTTGTTTCTTAAAACAGAAATTTTCCCCGAATTAGTGAACATAAATTACAAAATAATATTTGAGCTTTCAAAAAATTTACTCGGTTACCCGTAGGCCTTCCAAACATCATAACATTCGGGAGCAAGAACATCGGGGGAAAGTTCGGTCGAAAACGGATCCGCGTCGCGCGGGCTCGCGGTTGCCCGCAGCGACGGACGCACGGCGGACGCGTACGTTTGGGCCGCGTCCGCTCGTTCGGCATTATTGCCGAAATTCTGGGCGCCACGGACGCGCAGCGGACGCGCGTCCGTGGTTGCGTTCGGCCTTTCGGCGGTGACGCCGTAGCTTCGGACACCCACGGACGCACAGCGTACGCGCGTCCGTGGTTGCGTCCGGCCTTTCGGCCGCGACGCCGAAATTCTGGGCGCCGATGGACGCGCGGCGGACGCGCGTCCAAGGTTGCGTCCATCCGATTCTGCCAACTTCGGGCAGCAAAAACTGGGTTGTAACGCCTCGTTTTTCCACTATTTTCACAAGTATAAGCCTATATGAACGTAAACATAACATACACATGCATAAATTAGCCATGAACATGCATACAAAAATTACCAAAAATTTAAAGGGTAGCCTCTTGAGCCAACTTTTAGATCTATAGCTTAACACACATTTTTCACATAAAAATTCCTAGTCACATAATTTACTAGCATTTGTTCACCTTCAAGTGATTGAACCAACTTAAGGGATTCCTTCCTCCCAAGTAGATTTTAAAACCGTAGAAAGTTGGTGATCTTGTCCTGCAAAATTTTCACCAAAGATCCTAAACAAAAACACCATGATAACAACATTTTCATGAATCCTTAGTTTAAACTTAAGTTCTAGGAAGGATTCTAGTCATATTAACCGAACAAAACCAAAGTTCTCACCTATTATGGAGCACTTGTGTTGAAGAAAAGCTGTGGAGTTCTTGGATCACAATGAAGAAGAATGAGATTTTCTACCTCTTCTTTTCCCTTCTAATTTTCGAAAATGGGAGATGAGAGAGAGAGTGATGGGAAGTTAGCTTGAAGCTTAAGGTAACAAGTATGATCATCCCATACTTCTTATGACAATCCATTAATTAATTACCATGTGGTAATAAGGGTGCCACTTGTCAACTCCCCATGGTAGATCTTGAAGAGTAGAATTTATTTTTGCCAGTTTGGGATTAAATCAGATAAAGGTGCGGAGGATTATAACTTAATTCAGGAAAATTCTAACACCAAAATTATTCTAAAAATAATCCCGTCACTAACCACTAAAATCGGAAATTTTTCGGTATCTCGCGAAATACAGGTACGAAGGTCCGTAACAATTTCACTCTTACAATCCGTTTAAATTTCTCTTGAACTACATAGAAAGTTCAGGCTTAAGCGTATCATACTTAATAATCCATTTTCTAGGAAAATTCGAACTGTATATAAATCCTTAAAAATTTTCGGTTCGTGACCGGTACGTAGATCGCAGCTCATTAATAACTTATTCTAAAAAAAAAAATTCTTTTGAAGTACCGAGAGATCTTTTCATAAATGTCATAGCCTAAAAAAAAAATTTTCGAACCCTAACTTAGCCGGAATAACTGAGGGGTTACAGTCTTCTCCCCTTAAAATAGTTTCGTCCCCGAAACTTACTTTTTGTCATCCGTGAAAACAAAGTGGATCACTACTCACCTTCTTTTACCCAAAACGAATTTCTAGCATGCCTAGTCTTAACACACAATTTGCTTAGGCACATAGTAATTAGATCGATTCCTCGCACCTGAGTTAAGTAATTCCGGATAACGCCCCATCATAACGCTTTCCAACTCCCATGTAGCTTCCTCGGGACTGTGGTTCGACCATTGGACTTTGATCATTTTGACTGATTTCCTCCTCGTATCTCGTGTTTTCGAGTCTAAGATTCGAATTGGTCTTTCCTCGTATGCCAACGAATCATCCATCTCTAGTTCCTCCGGCTCTAAAACATGGGATGCGTCAGGTATCTCTAGTTCCTCCGGCTCTAAAACATGGGATGCGTCAGGTACATATAGTTCCTCCGGCTCTAAAACATGGGATGCGTCAGGTACATATCGCTTAAGTTGAGAAACATGGAATACGTTATGTACTTTGTCAAGCTCGATCGGTAGGGCCAGTCGATAGGCTAAATTTCCTATCCTCTCCAGGATTTCGTAAGGTCCTATATAACGAGGACTCAACTTTCCTTTCTTCCCAAACCTTCTGACTCCTTTAGTGGGTGAGACATTCAGTAACACCTTCTCCCCAACTTGATATTCGGTGAACTGTCGCTTCAAATCGGCATACGACTTTTGTCGATCCTGCGCGACTTTCATCCTCTCTCGAATTATCTTGATTGCCTCAATAGTCTCTTGTAGGTACTAAGGTCCAAGTGTAACGACATCGCTTTTGTCGCCCCAACACAGAGGACTTCGACATTTTCGCCCATATAGTGCCTCGTAAGGAGCCATTCCTATACTCGCTTGGTGGCTGTTGTTATAGGAAAATTCTATCAAGTCCAACTGTTCGTCCCATGAACCCTGGAAATCGAGCACACAACCTCTGAGCATATATTCCAACGTTTGTATTGTTCGCTCCGTTTGGCCATCAGTGGCAGGGTGAAAAGCCGTACTCAATTTGAGTTGAGTGCCCATTGCCATTTGTAACGTTTCCCAAAAACGTGATAGAAATCGCGAGTCTCTGTTTGAAACGATATCTTGCGCTACCCCGTGGTGTTTAACCACATGCTTAACATAGGCTTCCGCGAAGTCAAACATCTCAATAACTTCCGGGCCACGCCTCTCGCAGGCCTCCCGTAAAGTTAAACATCTCAACAACATTATCCAGAAACTAAGGTTTTCAAAACATTCATTCTTTCCTTGAGTTTAATTAGTATTTTTCACATGATGTCTCAAAACAATTATTCTCATCCAAATATATTTCCAAAATACTCATGTTTGTCAAAGACTTTTCACCATGAAATTCCAAGTGACAAGGGTCACACTTGTTTCTTAAAACACAAATTTTCCCCGAATTAGTGAACATAAATTACAAAATAATATTTGAGCTTTCAAAAAATTTACTCGGTTACCCGTAGGCCTTCCAAACATCATAACATTCGGGAGCAAGAACATCGGGGGAAAGTTCGGTCGAAAACGGATCCGCGTCGCGCGGGCTCGCGGTTGCCCGCAGCGACGGACGCACGGCGGACGCGTACGTCTGGGCCGCGTCCGCTCGTTCGGCATTAGCGCCGAAATTCTGGGCGCCACGGACGCGCAGCGGACGCGCGTCCGTGGTTGCGTTCGGCCTTTCGGCGGTGACGCCGTAGCTTCGGACACCCACGGACGCACAGCGTACGCGCGTCCGTGGTTGCGTCCGGCCTTTCGGCCGCGACGCCGAAATTCTGGGCGCCGATGGATGCGCGGCGGACGCGCGTCCAAGGTTGCGTCCATCCGATTCTGCCAACTTCGGGCAGCAAAAACTGGGTTGTAACGCCTCGTTTTTCCACTATTTTCACAAGTATAAGCCTATATGAACGTAAACACAACATACACATGCATAAATTAGCCATGAACATGCATACAAAAATTACCAAAAATTTAAAGGGTAGCCTCTTGAGCCAACTTGTAGATCTATAGCTTAACACACATTTTTCACATAAAAATTCCTAGTCACATAATTTACTAGCATTTGTTCACCTTCAAGTGATTGAACCAACTTAAGGGATTCCTTCCTCCCAAGTAGATTTTAAAACCGTAGAAAGTTGGTGATCTTGTCCTCCAAAATTTTCACCAAAGATCCTAAACAAAAACACCATGATAACAACATTTTCATGAATCCTTAGTTTAAACTTAAGTTCTAGGAAGGATTCTAGTCATGTTAACCGAACAAAACCAAAGTTCTCACCTATTATGGAGCACTTGTGTTGAAGAAAAGCTATGGAGTTCTTGGATCACAATGAAGAAGAATGAGATTTTCTACCTCTTCTTTTCCCTTCTAATTTTCGAAAATGGGAGATGAGAGAGAGAGTGATGGGAAGTTAGCTTGAAGCTTAAGGTAACAAGTATGATCATCCCATACTTCTTATGACAATCCATTAATTAATTACCATGTGGTAATAAGGGTGCCACTTGTCAACTCCCCATGGTAGATCTTGAAGAGTAGAATTTATTTTTGCCAGTTTGGGATTAAATCAGATAAAGGTGCGGAGGATTATAACTTAATTCAGGAAAATTCTAACACCAAAATTATTCTAAAAATAATCCCGTCACTAACCACTAAAATCGGAAATTTTTCGGTATCTCGCGAAATACAGGTACGAAGGTCCGTAACAATTTCACTCTTACAATCCGTTTAAATTTCTCTTGAACTACATAGAAAGTTCAGGCTTAAGCGTATCATACTTAATAATCCATTTTCTAGGAAAATTCGAACTGTATATAAATCCTTAAAAATTTTCGGTTCGTGACCGGTACGTAGATCGCAGCTCATTAATAACTTATTCTAAAAAAAAAAATTCTTTTGAAGTACCGAGAGATCTTTTCATAAATGTCATAGCCTAAAAAAAAAATTTTCGAACCCTAACTTAGCCGGAATAACTGAGGGGTTACAGTCTTCTCCCCTTAAAATAGTTTCGTCCCCGAAACTTACTTTTTGTCATCCGTGAAAACAAAGTGGATCACTACTCACCTTCTTTTACCCAAAACGAATTTCTAGCATGCCTAGTCTTAACACACAATTTGCTTAGGCACATAGTAATTAGATCGATTCCACGCACCTGAGTTAAGTAATTCCGGATAACGCCCCATCATAACGCTTTCCAACTCCCATGTAGCTTCCTCGGGACTGTGGTTCGACCATTGGACTTTGATCATTTTGACTGATTTCCTCCTCGTATCTCGTGTTTTCGAGTCTAAGATTCGAATTGGTCTTTCCTCGTATGCCAACGAATCATCCATCTCTAGTTCCTCCGGCTCTAAAACATGGGATGCGTCAGGTACATACCGCTTAAGTTGAGAAACATGGAATACGTTATGTACTTTGTCAAGCTCGATCGGTAGGGCCAGTCGATAGGCTAAATTTCCTATCCTCTCCAGGATTTCGTAAGGTCCTATATAACGAGGACTCAACTTTCCTTTCTTCCCAAACCTTCTGACTCCTTTAGTGGGTGATGTTGGTCCCAAGGGGATGGGGTACAAGTCTAGAGGGGGGGGGGTGAATAGACTTGTATAATATTTTGCAAATCTTTTCGACCTCTCGTGTGTATTGAACTTAGGATGTTTAGGTTCGATACCTCACGAGGTGAAGACAAAGTTTTATGCGCAGCGGAAATGTTATCCCCTTTTAGTTAGCACGAGT
>NC_044916.1:24641226-24642302 GCF_003576645.1 Ipomoea triloba | reverse complement strand
TCTCCGCCATTGTTGGATTTGGCGAGTGGGTGATGAAGCCATCTTTGTCAAGGATGCTTCCCGCCTTGACTTGTTTAATCTGAGAGCGTATGTGGTCTAGCTCTCTCTGGTATGCACTGGAGGATGAAGATGAAGATGAAGAAGATGATGATTCAGACGCCATTGAAGAAAGTTTGTGTGTTTTGGAGGGAATGTGTACAGCGTCTAAGGATTTGGGGATTTTGGGTATATGGTTTTGAGTTTGAATCCGGGTAAAGAAGAAGGATTTTGCTTTTATATTAGGCGGATTCGGGTTGGATATATGGGTAGGGTTGAGAGTTTGACCCGTGGAAGGATCCCGGTTGATTTAAAAGATGTGAGAAGTCAGAAATACCCCTGATAACGGTCAGCTTATAAGGTATTTTGGTAAGGGTATTTCGGTAAAGTATAGAACGGTTTAAGCTTTGAGACAGTGGAGTATTGATATTTTAAAATAAGCATGCTCCCACTAATCAAGATAATGCCCTTAAGTGCGAAAAACCGTCAGTAACCGATGACCACGTGGCTAGCATTTATGTCCAAAGATAGCCGTTCCACCTCATATATCCGTTGAGCTTATCAAATTCACCTTTCGAAGGTGAATGATCTTCCTCATGAGTTTAAGGATCTTCCCCCTGAGTGATTGATCCCTAAACCTCCTTATTCTTCCGTCTTGATCTGGTTAAGGATCTTCCCCCTGAGTGATTGATCCCTAACCCTCCTTATTCCTCCATCTTGATCTGGTTAGGGATCTTCCCTTTGATCCCTAACCCTCCTTATTCCTCCTTTCAGAGATATCAGTTTGTTATCTTTTGAAGTGACCTCTCGAACTACCCTTCTTCGAGACATACTGTATGTAGACAAACTGATCGGGTGACCATTCAACCCAACTCTATCATTCCCAATTCTAACCTTAATTGAGAGAATCTATTTTCACATAACGCTTTTGTGAAAATATCTGCTAGTTGCTCCTCCGTTGCAACATATTCCAAAATAATGTCCTTCCTCTCAACATGGTCTCGGATGAAGTGATACTTAATATCAATATGCTTTGTTCT
>NC_044916.1:24616280-24640783 GCF_003576645.1 Ipomoea triloba | reverse complement strand
TAAGACCAAGAACAACATAAGTATCAATACATTGAAATAAGATGGAGTTTGGACCACGAGAGCTTACTTCTTGTTGCCTTTCCTTTTCTTGTTAATGGCTTCTCGTGTCTTGATGGGGTCTTTCGGATTTACCAGGCTTAAGTATTCATCTGTGACATCTAGATGCCTGTAGTTCCTGTAGGCTTCCCCCACGAACTCACCATCAATTACTCCATCTTTCCACCAAGCAATACATTCTTCTGGAGACATGTTGCTGTGTGTTGATATTCCAGTGATTTTCAGAAGCTTGAATATCTCCAGAGTCAGAATTTGTTCAGCGTCTTCTCTGTTCCCAAACTTAAAGTTTGTCATGAGAAGATCTATCTTCCTTTCTTCTTCTGACTGTCGTTCTTGTCTTTTTCTTCTTCTTTCTCTGTCTTCTGACTGTCGTTCTTGTCTTTTTCTTCTTCTTTCTCTGTCTTCTGACTGTCGTTCTTGTCTTTTTCTTCTTCTTTCTCTGTCCTCTGACTGTCGTTCTTGTCTTTTTCTTCTTCTTTCTCTGTCCTCTTCTCGTCGTTCTTGTCTTTTTCTTCTTCTTTCTCTGTCCTCTTCTCTTCGTTCTTGTCTTTTTCTTCTTCTTTCTCTGTCCTCTTCTCTTCTTCTCTCCATTTCCAGTGTACGCTGGACCCTTAGGTTTTCTGCCTGTTTGGCATCCTCCACTGCTTTGCTCATGATTCTTGGTATTTTTGGAGGTGGTCCAGCTGGTTCACTTGCTGCCCTTTTCTTGCCCGTTGTATCCCCCTTCTTTTTCTCTTTATTTTCCCCCTTGTTGGCATCATCAGTACGGGAGAGGAGGGTGGACATACCTTCGAAAATAGCTTGAAGTTGGGCAGGGACTTGGTTCGACAGGTCATCGAGTATGGCCTTCATCACATCCTGTCGAAGTTCACTGGAATATTGGAAGGCTCGCAGCTCTGCTCGCATCTCGGCTAATTCAGCCCTCGCACTTGCAGCCTCTGCTCGAGCTACAGCGGCTTCATCAGTGGCTTTCCGTGCTGCATCCTCAGCCCATATCGCCTGTTCGAGAAGTTCGGCATGACGGCCTTGGGATTCACTTGTGCCATCAGCAGGCATTGCAGCATTGCGGACCACAGCGAGTATTCTTTCGAGCTGAGCCATCTTCTGAGATTGATCAGCCATGAATTGACGCACTTCGCCAATGAAGACTTCTTCGGCCTGTTGATCATAGTCAGAAGTAGGAGTTGAGGATCGAGATGTACCTTTCGTTGGAGGGGACTTGGGTGCTTCCAGATTTCCACCCATGACTTGCAATTGCGAGTCCACCTCTCGACTGACTTCCTGAGGTTCAGCAGGGACACTGGGATCAGAGCTCGAAGGTAGCTCCATATCAGGTGCTTCCCGGTTTCCACCTGAGGGATGGATCACTTCTTGCTCTTCACCTCTCGAACCTGGAGCCTCAGCTTCAGCTGCTGGTAAGGTAGGATTGGCCAAGGTGGGAGTCTCTGCATCAGATGCTTCCCGGTTTCCATCTGATTGAGGTTCCCCCTCAACACTACCTCTCGAACCAGTGCTGGGAACGTGATCATCTACTGGAGGAGTTGATTCATCGGCAGGTGCTTCCCGGTTTCCACCTTCTTGAACCTCAACTCTCGAACCAGCAGGGTTCTCCTCATTCTGCTCTTGTTGCTCACTCGTTTGCACTTCAGTATGCTCTGGTGAATCTGGAATATCTATTATCTCAGGAGCAACTGGTGCACTCCACCTTTCCCTATTAACCATATCGATGGGAAAGCCTGGGAGTTGGAGCAACAAAATTTCACCCTCTCGAACTGTCTGAGCTTCATCTGTTGCATTCGAGGGTGTGGACTCAGGTGGTGGCAGTAGTAAGACAGAGTTAGGTGCCACCTCATGTGCTTCAGAGGTCTCGGATTCACCTCTCGAAGCTACCTGGTCTTCTAGAGCAGATTCACTCACTTGGGACAAGGGGATTGCTGCAGTTGGAGTAGGAGTGTCAGCATCATCTCGAGCAACCCCAGAGGTCTCTCCTGGACCTCTCGTGTGTTCTACACTTTGTCCCAAGGATATTGCTGTGGCAAGCCTGATATCCTCTCGAAATTGAGCATCTAGTTCAGGATCTTCTTCAGGCTCGGCTTCATCTTCTTGTGCATCAACAGCTATGCCCTTTCCTTTGTCAGATCGACCAAGATTACTCCTGATTACTTGCATCTCATGGGCACGGTTTTGAAGCTCGTCGGCTGGGATTTCAGTGAGATCTAACCAGTTTAGTGCAAATCGTTCCTCAGCCTCCATCTCTGCTGCTCTTGAGATCAATTGATCAAAGGGACCTGTTCTCCAGTTGATCCAGCGAAGTACTCTGGAGAAGTCGTCCAAACTCGATACATTCTCAACACTTTGATTCAATCGAGATGTGATTTCAGCATTCAGCTCATCAGAGTCAGCAGGTAGGATTTCTGTTGCTGATGCACACTCCACAGCTTGTTCAGTTATCTCTCGAACAACCGAGAGATCATGTGTCAACCCATCATTCAGAAAAGCTTGCACTGGGTTCCTGACCACAGTGCCCTGACCATCAGCAGCCACCACACAGTCTAGATCTTCAGCTGCTGGAATATCTACCTCTCGAACCACCTGTCGTGGTTCCTCAACAATACCCTGTACTGGATCACTGATCCCAGTACCTTCAACTTCTCGAGCCTCCTCTTGAGGCAAACCAACAGATTCATCAACATCCTCAGCACCATCAACAGCAAGTATATCAACACTTAAAGTTCCTGACAGGGACTTGGTAGGGGGCACTCTCTCAACCTCAGTGGCCAGTGTAGCCTGAGGTTCCCCCTGGGCTTGTGCCCTGTCCTCAAATGGTACTTGTATAACGGACGGTGTCACCTCTCGAACCTGGGTGACAGCAGCAGTCTTGGTCCTCTTGGCCTTCCTTTTCAATTCAACCCTCTTGACTGGGGTGTCCAAAAGCTCGTCATCAGAGCGCTTCTCCTTAGCTGGGGCTTTCCTTTTGCCCCTTCCCTTAGGCTTTGAGGGTGAAGATGCATCCTTAGCACCTTTTGCCTTAGCTTGAGGTTTCGTTCTACCCATATAGGTATTCCGATGAACCTCTCGCCCTTCCCTCAGTTCGAAGCCCTTCAGTCTCAATAGAAATTGAACAACAAAGCCAAAACCAACCTTTTTGTAGATTGTCAGGTCGGAGTTGGAAACTGAGCTCTGCACTTGGTGTTTGAGGCAGTCGAAGATGATGTGAGCCCAGTCCAACTTGTTGTTGTTCCAGATGGCGTGGAGGATTTTCAGAGTGTCCAGATTGACTTCGTCTGTTCCGGACACCTTGCCGAGGATGAATTTTATGATGAGCTCGGCGGCTAGGGCAAACCTCTCCTTCAAATGAAATCTGCGGAGGGCAGAGGATGCTCTGGGTGGTGCAGTCTCCAATCGGATTTTGTCCCAAAACTCCTGCTTATCCATGTTGTAGTCCGATAGGTGCTTGACTGCCTCCTCCGACGTAGCAAAGTCGAATGCTGCTCGTAAATCACCCACAGAGATTGTTATGGCTATTTCGTTGAAGCGGCTTTCAATCTTGCCCTTCGTGACCTTGGCATGAGCGAACCATTCTGTGTAGTCGAGGTCATGAATGGTTCGGTAGTCATGCGTCATGTACCGCATTAGTCCTGCCTTCTCAAATTTCTTCAAGACTCTCTCCGCCATTGTTGGATTTGGCGAGTGGGTGATGAAGCCATCTTTGTCAAGGATGCTTCCCGCCTTGACTTGTTTAATCTGAGAGCGTATGTGGTCTAGCTCTCTCTGGTATGCACTGGAGGATGAAGATGAAGATGAAGAAGATGATGATTCAGACGCCATTGAAGAAAGTTTGTGTGTTTTGGAGGGAATGTGTACAGTGTCTAAGGATTTGGGGATTTTGGGTATATGGTTTTGAGTTTGAATCCGGGTAAAGAAGAAGGATTTTGCTTTTATATTAGGCGGATTCGGGTTGGATATATGGGTAGGGTTGAGAGTTTGACCCGTGGAAGGATCCCGGTTGATTTAAAAGATGTGAGAAGTCAGAAATACCCCTGATAACGGTCAGCTTATAAGGTATTTTGGTAAGGGTATTTCGGTAAAGTATAGAACGGTTTAAGCTTTGAGACAGTGGAGTATTGATATTTTAAAATAAGCATGCTCCCACTAATCAAGATAATGCCCTTAAGTGCGAAAAACCGTCAGTAACCGATGACCACGTGGCTAGCATTTATGTCCAAAGATAGCCGTTCCACCTCATATATCCGTTGAGCTTATCAAATTCACCTTTCGAAGGTGAATGATCTTCCTCATGAGTTTAAGGATCTTCCCCCTGAGTGATTGATCCCTAAACCTCCTTATTCTTCCGTCTTGATCTGGTTAAGGATCTTCCCCCTGAGTGATTGATCCCTAACCCTCCTTATTCCTCCATCTTGATCTGGTTAGGGATCTTCCCTTTGATCCCTAACCCTCCTTATTCCTCCTTTCAGAGATATCAGTTTGTTATCTTTCGAAGTGACCTCTCGAACTACCCTTCTTCGAGACATAATGTTTGTAGACAAACTGATCGGGTGACCTTTCAACCCAACTCTATCATTCCCAATTCTAACCTTAGTTGAGAGAATCTATTTTCACATAACGCTTTTGTGAAAATATCTGCTAGTTGCTCCTCCGTTGCAACATATTCCAAAGTGATGTCCTTTTTCTCAACGTGGTCTCGGATGAAGTGATACTTAATATCAATATGCTTTGTTCTGGAGTGTAACACTGGGTTGTGGGTGATGGCAATAGCACTTGTATTGTCACACATAATTTTAACCTCCTTACACTCAACACCATAATCCATTAGCTGTTGCTTCATCCATAAGATCTGAGCACAACAACTTCCAGCTGCTACATATTCTGCCTCAGCAGTGCTTGTAGCTATCGAATGTTGTTTCTTGCTAAACCATGAGACAAGTCTTCCACCTAGAAACTGACATGTCCCTGATGTGCTCTTTCGATCTATCTTACAACCGGCAAAGTCCGCATCTGAATAACCCATAAGTTCGAAAGATCCACCTTTCGAATACCAGAGCCCAACACTCTGCGTACCCTTTAGATATCTAAGAATCTTTTTGGATGCATTTAGGTGACTTTCCTTAGGACTTGCCTGAAATCTAGCACATACACCTACTGCAAAGGATATGTCTGGTCTACTTGCAGTTAAATAAAGAAGAGATCCGATGATACCTCGATAAGTGGTTTGATCGACCTCTCGACCTTCGCTGTCGACATCGATACGTAGAGAGGTTCCCATAGGTACTTTGACTGAGGATTTCCCTTCTATGTTGTATTTCCTGAGCAGATCCTTGGTGTATTTCTCCTGGTTGATGAAGATACCTTCCTTAAGCTGTCTCACTTGTAGTCCAAGGAAGTAGTTGAGCTCTCCCATCATGCTCATCTCGAACTTTCCTTTCATCAAACTGGAGAACTTCTCGCACAAGTCTGGATTGGTGCTACCAAAAATGATATCGTCCACATAGATTTGCACCAATAAGATGTGATCCCCATCCTTAATCCTAAACAATGTTTTGTCCACTAGGCCTTTGGTGAACCCACACTGAAGTAGAAAAGAGGATAAGGTATCGTACCAAGCTCTTGGAGCTTGTTTTAAGCCGTAGAGTGCCTTCTTCAACTTGTATACTTTGTCAGCTCCTACGTCCTTCAAGAAACCCGGAGGTTGTTCAACGTACACCTCTTCTTCGAGAAGTCCGTTCAGAAAAGCGCTCTTGACATCCATTTGATATACCTTAAAGTCTTTGAAGGCGGCATATGCGAGAAAGATGCGTATGGCTTCGAGACGTGCCACTGGAGCGAAGGTTTCATCAAAATCTATTCCTTCCTCCTGACAGTAGCCTTTGGCAACAAGTCTGGCCTTGTTCCTAACAATAACTCCATCCTCATTCATCTTGTTTCTGAAAACCCACTTTGTACCAATGACATTCTGATGATGAGGTCTCGGAACTAGTTCCCAAACGTCGTTCCTCTCGAACTGATGAAGTTCCTCTTGCATTGCTTGCACCCAATCTGCGTCGCTTAGAGCCTCATCGATCACCTTAGGCTCTATTTGAGATAGAAAACAAGCAAACATGCTTTCTCTGTAAGCTGATCTGGTTCGAACTCTGTCACGTACATCTCCGATCACTTGATCAGCAGGGTGATTTCTCAGCCATCTTAGGTCGGGTTGCGGCTCCTCAGTTGATACTTCCATTGAAGGTTGAGATATGGGTTGAACATCTATGATCTGGTTTTGATCAACTGAGTCAGGCGCTTTCTTCTTGGTAGACTCTTCATCATCTGATTCTGACTGGAGTTCTGCTACGTCTCGAACTATCGACTGCTTGTCTTCGAGAGGTAAGTTTGATCTCTCGATGGACTCTGGCTGATCTTCCTCAGCAGCTTCCGTTGTCTTTGATGGTTGATCTGTTGATGCCCTTTCATCAAAGGTAACATGTATGGACTCTTCAACCACCAAACTCCGCTTGTTGAAGACTCTGAGTGCTTTGCTTGTCGATGAGTATCCCAGAAATACTCCATCATCTGCCTTTTCTTCAAAAGTTCTTCGTTGAGTCTTCCCATTGTTGTGAATATAGCATTTGCACCCGAATGAGTGGAAGTGGCTTACATTCGGTTTTCTTCCATTCCACAACTCATATGGAGTCTTTCCAACTCCTTTTACTATCAAGGACCGATTTTGGGTGTAGCACGCTGTGTTGATTGCTTCTGCCCAAAATCCTTGTGATATGTTGGCTTGCGAGAGCATGGTCCTTGCGGCTTCTTTGAGAGTTCTGTTCCTTCTTTCAGCAACCCCGTTTTGTTGAGGTGTTCGAGCAGCTGATAGTTGATGATGAATTCCGTTCTCGTTGCAGTAGCTCTCGATTACTTGATTAACGAACTCTCCACCTTGATCTGACCGGATCTTTAGTATCGAGACTTCCTTTTCAACTTGAACTTGTTTCAAGAGATTTGGTAGGGCAATTTTTGTCTCGCTTTTCTTGGTTAAGAACACGGTCCAAGTGAATCTTGTGTAGTCATCCACTACCACAAGAGTGTACTTCTTTCCCTTTATGCTGGGTGGATCCACTGGGCCAAATAAGTCCATGTGAAGAAGACTTAATGGTCTAGTGGATGATGTATCGGCTTTGCTCTTGAAAGAGGATTTGATCTGTTTGCAACGTTGACATGCCTCACAGATTTTATCCTTTCGAAACGTCACTTTGGGCAGTCCTTCCACTAAGTTCCTCTTAGTAAGCTTGTTGATAGTCTTGAAGTTCAGATGACTAAGCTTACTATGCCAATCCCAGCATAAATCTTCCTTGCTCCTTGCTAGCATACATAGGGATGGTTTTGCAGACCTCCAATCCACTATGTACATGTTTCCTTTCCTTGCTGCTTCCAAGACGACTTCGAGAGATTCCTCGTTCATAATCTGACATTTGCTTTTGGTGAAGACAACTTTGTGGCCCTTGTCACAGAACTGGCTTGTACTAAGGAGATTGAACTTGAGCCCCTCAACGTAGGACACTCCTTTAATAACCAGCTCATTCTTTTGGATTTCACCAACAGCTCTTGTGCGCCCCTTCTTCTCGTTGTCGCCAAATGTCACCAAGGGACCTTCGATAGGTTGGATGTTCTCAAGCAGTGTTAGATTTCCAGTCATATGTCTCGAACATCCACTGTCAATGAACCACACGTCCCTGGTGTCCTGCAAGGAAATCAAGCAAGTTTAGGTACCCAAACTTTGGGTCCTGGTGGGTTAGTGAGTTTAGGCATCCATTTATACCTTGTGCCCATTATTCCAGGCCTAGGCGCAATGTAGCCATTGTACGTTTGATAATTATAAGGAATGCTAGCAAAGGTTTTAGGCCTCTTTGGTGCATAAATCAACTTAGGTAGAGACTTTTCGACCGGCTTATGCACCATGCCTTTCATACGCTGTTTGGTCATGTGAAATTGCTGAAAGTGAGGTTTCTTCCAGAACTTGTGATTTGATGACCAATTCTCACTAGATGGATAGAGTCTTCCTTTCTCCATCCGTGAGTTCCTAACTATGTGGATCTCAGACCTTCCATATTTGCCTTGAGGTGCATTATATGGAGTGTAGCTCTTTTTGTACTTGGAATGGCCTTGCGAGAGATAGCAAGGTGATCTCTCGATATTGTTTACCCGGCCATTCTTCGTAGCTTTCCTATACTTTCCATTGCTGGTGTATAGGGACGGTTTATGAATAGCTACTCTGGTCTTTTCTGTTGGTCCTTTATGACCTTTATTTGGTTTGGGTTGAGATCCTCCATTTCTTGAAGTTCCCAAACCATTGGTCTGTTTATCTCTCGAGAGATGGTCTTGATGGAACCCTAGACCGGTTCTATCACTTGTAGGTCTGTGATCAACCACCATTTTCTCCATAGCTTTGGAGGAATTAGTGTATGATGCTATGACCTTTCGAAGATTAAGCTCTCTCGTCTCTCGAGCTTTGCACTCTTCAGATAGTAGGATTACTTTGGCTTCTAACTCACTTACTTTGAGAGTCAGCTCCAAATTCTCTTTCGAGACGTTCTTAAGCATATCTCTTTCAGCAGTTAGCTTGCTGTTTTCATCCATCACTCTAGCATGAGTGCTATTGGCGATGTTAAGGTTCCTTCTGAGCGATTCCAACATCTCGAAGGGGTCCTCATCGCTTTTAAATGAAGAACAACGAGAGGTAGAAGTAGAGCAGCGAGATGTAGGAGTAGAGGTTACCTCGTTGTCAATGGCCATTAGGCATTGATTCTCCTCTTCCTCGGTGTATAAGCAGATGAGCCCCCTCTCATCCTCTGAGCTGCTGCTGCTTTCGCTGGAGCTCGACGTCTCGGACTCCTCGATTGTCCTCTCGAATTCTTCAGCAACAAGCGCCTTCCTGCGCTGATACGTCTTTGATGATCCTTTGAAGCCACCTTGTGTTGGCTTCTCCCTGGATTCCTCTATTCTCTTGGAATCCTTGCCTTCTTGGCCCTGATGCTTGCTTACTAGTGGGTAAGGGCATTCGGCCTTGAAATGTCCCGGTCTTCTACAGTTGTAGCATAGACCCTGATTTTCCTCCTCCGTCCTTCTGGATGGATATCTCTCATTTTTCCTTCTTGAGGAGGAAGGTGAACTTTTGTTGCTCTCCTGGTTCATCTTCATGTATTTCCTGAACTTTCTCACAAAGAGAGCAAACTGTTCGTCAGACATAACATTCATAGGATTAGAGTCTGACCTTGAAGATGTGGATGGTTGCTCAGCAACAAGTGCTACGTTTCGTCGATCCACAATGTCCTCATCTCTTGGGAACATCTCGAACTCGAAGGCTTTGAGATCCCGGAAGAGTTTGTCTGTTGTGGTTTCCTTCAGATCTCGGTGATCTCTCATCGTGATCACCTTTACTTCCCACTCCTTAGTGAGGCCACGTAAGACCTTCAGGTTCAGCTCCTTTTGTGGGATCTCCTTTTCAAGGTCACTGATCTCGGTTGTGAGCTTCATGAACCGAGACTCCATGCTGTCGATGCTCTCTCCTGGCTTCATCTTGAAGTCTTCGAACTTCTTCATGGCCACGGTGAGCTTGTTTTCCTTTTCCTGTTCGTCACCTTCACCAATTAACATCAAAGTATCCCATACCTCTTTTGCCGTTTTGCACTTCCTCACTTTTGGGAAGATGGTTTCGTCTATAGCTCTGAAGAGAATATCCTTGGCAATATTGTCCAGGTTGTTTCTCTTCCTATCATCACTGGTCCATTCTTCCCTAGGTTTTGGGATGTACTTTGGTGTTTCTTGGGTTTGAACTGCAGCAGTATTAACCATTAGGATCTTGACTGGTCCAGAAGTTATAACCTCGGCCATCTCATCATGGAGGGCTGATAAGTACGCAAGCATGCGTGTTTTCCAGTCGTCAAACCTGCTAAGATCAAAGAGAAGATGTCTCGACAACATGCTGTCCATATTGAAAAATTATCTCGTGCTTTGAAAATATTTAAGAAGATTTTTCAAAGAAGGATCTCTAGGCAATATAAACAAAGGTTTATATCGATCAGAGAACTTGCTCTGATACCAATTGTTGGTCCCAAGGGGATGGGGTACAAGTCTAGAGGGGGGGGGGAATAGACTTGTATAAGATTTTGCAAATCTTTTCGACCTCTCGTGTGTATTGAACTTAGGATGTTTAGGTTCGATACCTCTCGAGGTGAAGACAAAGTTTTATGCGCAGCGGAAATGGTATCCCCTTTTAGTTAGCACGAGTTTTAGTTAGTTCGAGAGGTGTGATTATATGCAGTGCAATCGAGAAGTTAGCGAGAGATGAAAACAGTAAGTAAATGCAAGAGAGATTTTTAAGTGGTTCGGCCAACCCGCCTACGTCCACTCTTCTTCCAGAAACTCCCTGGAAGGATTGCACTAAAAACTTCCCTTATTTAGTACAATATCGAGCGCTTGAGCTTTGATCACGAAGCCCGCCTCAAGCCTCAGGTTTTTCGCCCCGCTTCTCGTTACTCCACCTCTCGAGCACTTGACCTTTGATCACCAAGCCCGCGTCAAGCCTCAGGATCTTCACAAGACAGCTGCCAGGTTACTCCGCCTCTCCAAGGTCTTTCTCCCCGCTTCCAGCTACTCCACCTCTCGAGCACTTGACCTTTGATCACCAAGCCCGCGTCAAGCCTCAGGTTTCTTTCACTCGGACAGCTGCCAGGTTACTCCACCTCTCTTGCTTAATCCAAAGCAAGGTGTTTTAGGTTGTCACAGTTGAATGTAACAGACTCCAATCTGACCACAAGCTATCGTTGAATCAACTTTGATGTAGAGCAGCTTTGGTCACCTTCTGGATGTATGACAGTTTAGCTTTGTAACTCTCTTCGAACACTAAGATGTGTTCTCTCGCTGTATTGAATATCAGGATGATATTCCAAGTTAAGCACTTTGCACTGGAACGTTTTTATCAGACACCTCTTGTTAACCTCTTGACCTCTTTCACAACCCCTGTTTCTTCTGTGTCTTTACGTCCTTATATATGAGAGTAGAAGAATAGTTCCGTTGGAGGGAAAACTATTCCGTTTGAAATTGGTCTCCCACGCCGAACATGGGTCTTTGCACAATTTCAGCATTTTTCATGGAGTAGTGGTCTTGTAACTTGAGCCTTTTGTTTTGTAGTGAATATTCCATATTCCACTTTCTTGAGTTCATGCTTCACTTGCTTCTTTTGGATAAAGTTACTCTTTTTATGTTCCCATCATTCCTTGTTTGGGGAATCTGACCACTTCAGGATTGGTGCACTTCTTGACCGTTTGTGGTGGAGGTCTGACGTGTCATCCACTTCCGTCCATTTTGAAACCTCCCGCTCAGCACCTCTTCAATATTTTATCTCCATGATATTCTTCTTCTCCAAACTTAGAGTATTTATCTGCACATGTTGACTAACATTCAGCCTCTTGGAGAAGTGCCGGTTTATCGAGACCATAAAAGATGTCTCGACCACTTGATGTTTCAATCCCAATGTATCGAGAGGTCTATCTCTCGAATATTCTTTACGTCTCGAACTCGATAGGTATATCGAGAGGTCCTTACCTCTCGAACTTGGCTTGTGTCTCGAGACTTAGTTGATGTCTCGTAGACCCTTATTCCTCCAAAGTTGTCTCGTGCCTGCTTCTGATCTATCTGTTTGCTTACAACACGAAAACTTCTAAGTTGTTCAAACAAGTTTACCTTAAGCTTAAATATTTCCCGAGTTGAGCTCAAATTACCCGGTTGTATTTTCGCTCTTAGTTTACTTATCGAACTTACATTGTTTAGCCTATGTATCGAGACTTGGGGATTCTTACTTAACAGTTGGTATCATCAAAACCTATTACATGATGTTCCTAACAGGTGAGACATTCAGTAACACCTTCTCCCCAACTTGATATTCGGTGAACTGTCGCTTCAAATCGGCATACGACTTTTGTCAATCCTGCGCGACTTTCATCCTCTCTCGAATTATCTTGATTGCCTCAATAGTCTCTTGTAGGTACTAAGGTCCAAGTGTAACGACATCGCTTTTGTCGCCCCAACACAGAGGACTTCGACATTTTCGCCCATATAGTGCCTCGTAAGGAGCCATTCCTATACTCGCTTGGTGGCTGTTGTTATAGGAAAATTCTATCAAGTCCAACTGTTCGTCCCATGAACCCTGGAAATCGAGCACACAACCTCTGAGCATATATTCCAACGTTTGTATTGTTCGCTCCGTTTGGCCATCAGTGGCAGGGTGAAAAGCCGTACTCAATTTGAGTTGAGTGCCCATTGCCATTTGTAACGTTTCCCAAAAACGTGATAGAAATCGCGAGTCTCTGTTTGAAACGATATCTTGCGCTACCCCGTGGTGTTTAACCACATGCTTAACATAGGCTCTTGCCAACTTTTCCATTGACTAGTACGTAGATCGCAGCTCATTAATAACTTATTCTAAAAAAAAAATTCTTTTGAAGTACCGAGAGATCTTCTCATAAATGTCATAGCCTAAAAAAATTTTTTCGAACCCTAACTTGGCCGGAATAACTGAGGGGTTACATTCTCTCTACTTTAACCTTTTGGCAATTCAAGCATTTAGCAACAAATTCTGCAATATCTTTCTTCATGCCCATCCACCAGAAATTTTGCCTCAGATCCTTGTACAGTTTGTCCCCTCCTAGGTGAACAGAATAAGGTGTGTTGTGACCTTCTCTCATTAATTGGTTCATTAATTCCTTACAACTTGCAGGTATAATCCATCTGCCTTGGAATCTCATGCTCCCATCCGGATGCAATTCAAATGGACCCTGTTTTCCATCCACCATCTTCTCTTTGATATTCTTTACCCAGTCGTCCTCTCCTTGGGCTTGTTTGATCTCTTCAAATAGGGCTGGAGTGGCCGACAGGTAATATAGCTTCATCTCTTGTTCTGCCTGACCACACATTGTTATTTCCAGATTGAGTTTCTGAAAATCCTTGCATAATTGTTCAGGTAATACCTAGAGAGCATGATTTGGCTTTCGGCTCAAAGCATCTGCTACCTTGTTTGCCTTACCCTCTTGGTATTGGATTTCCAGATCGTAGTCCTTGATTAACTCCAACCATCTCCTTTGCCTTAAGTTAAGATCCCTTTGAGTAAAGATGTACTTCAAGCTCTGATGATCCGTAAAGATCTTGCAAGTGACTCCATAAAGGTAATGTCGCCAGATTTTGAGGGCAAACACCACAGCTGCTAGTTCCAGATCGTGGGTTGGGTTGTTAGCCTCGTGTGGTTTTAATTGACGAGTTGCATAGGCTAGTACTCTTCCGTGCTGCATCAATACACATCCTAGTCCTTTGTGGGACGCGTCTGTGTACAGTTCATAGCCTTCCGTTCCCACAGGTAAGGTTAACACTGGGGCAGTTGTTAACCTCTTCTTGAGTTCTTGGAACGCATACTCGCATTCTCCACTCCAACTATACTTGGTAGTCTTCTTGAGCAGATTGGTCAAAGGTCTTGCTATCTTCGAGAAATCCTGGACAAATCTCCTGTAATAACCTGCGCAATCCCAAGAAACTTCAGACTTCTGTAACCGATTTGGGTGGTTCCCATTCCATTACAGCTCTTATCTTAGTTGGGTCCACTACTATTCCTTCCCTGGTGATTATGTGACCCAGGAATGCTACCTCCTCTTTCCAAAATTCGCATTTTGAAAGTTTTGCGAAAAGTTTCTTTTCCCTCAACGTTTGTAACGTCGTCCTAAGATGATCTTCGTGCTCTTCCGGTGTCTTAGAATAAACCAAAATGTCATCTATGAAGACAACAATGAACTTATCCAGGTATGGAAGGAAAATCCTGTTCATCAAGTCCATGAAAGTCCCTGGTGCGTTGGTCACTCCGAACGGCATAACTGTGAATTCGTAGTGCCCGTACCTAGTCCGGAATGCAGTTTTGGAAATATCCTTTTCCACGACTCGCACTTGGTGATACCCTGACCGTAAATCAATTTTTGAAAACACGCCCGCTCCCCTCAGTTGATCAAACAGATCGTCGATACTGGGCAATGGGTATCTGTTCTTCACTATGACTCGATTGAGCTCTCTATAGTCAATGCACAGTCTTAGGCTTCCATCATTTTTCTTTACAAACAGTACCAGTGTGCCCCAGGGTGACACACTTGGTCTGATGAATCCCTTCTTCAATAACTTTGTCAGTTGAGCCTTCAACTCTTCCATCTCCTTCGGTGCCATTCGATAAGGCGCCTTCGAGACTGGTGCGGTTCCCGGTGCGAGGTCGATGGTAAATTCCACTTCCCTCTCCGGCGGCATTTCCGTGAGGTCATCTGGAAACACATCGGGAAATTCACGCACCACTGGGATTTGATTTATTTCAGGTTCTTCTATTCCAGCTTCTTGCATCAAACAGAGGTATACTTCACACCCCTTGCGAGCGTACTTCCTCAGTCTCTGCATCGTCATCAACCTTGGTTCAGGTTGCTTTTCCATTCCTCGATAGGATATCCTCCTCCCCTTCGGTCCTCGTAGGACAACCTTTCGCTCACTGCATACTATCTGGGCTTTATGCTTATCCAACCAGTCCATTCCTAGTACCACATCAATACCCTCTAGATCGAAACGAATGAGGTTTCCGGGACAGTTGGATCCCGCTATTTCTATTGTGATATTGTCATATCCCTCCTTACAAGCTACTACTATTCCCGAGGCAGTTCTTACATTCAAATCTAACTCAATAGTAGGCCTTAACTTTAATCTATCTGCAAATGTAGATGATATAAACGAATTGGTAGCTCCCGTATCGAACAATACTAAGCCAGGTACTGAGTTAATAAGAAATGTACTGGTCACAACGTCGTTAGCCTGAGCTTGCCTGCTATTGACGACGTAGATCTTGCCTTGGTTTTCTGCGCTAGTTTCTCCCACGGGTGCTTTCCCTTTGTTGGTGGGATTTGGAGCTGCGTTAGTCGGTCTCCCCCGGTTTCCTTGTTGAAAGTTGCCTCCTCCATTTCCTGCCCCCGCGGGTTTCTGGCTGGTGTTCCCACCGAATCCTCCTCTTTGATTGTTTTTCTGAGAGGGGTCCCAAAAATTGTCCATCCTGGTTTGGCACTCGTAGTACTTGTGCCCCAAGAAACCGCACTTGAAGCACCTAATCTTCTCCCCTTGGCAATTCTCTCCGAGATGATCCCGTCCACATCTACGGCAAGTCGAACTTCTCCTCTGATTCATTCCTCCCTTCCTTTCTCCTTGCATTGGATTAAATCTTCCCTGGTTAGGTTTCTTGTTGTCTGGCCTAAATTTCCCCTGTCTATCATCAACCTTCCTTTTATTCTTGCCGTAGACCTCCTGTTGATCCAGGTACACTTGGTAGTGGTCGGATGCTCTGTCATATGCCTCCTTGAGAGTAGTGCACATAAAAGGTGCAATCGCCCCTCTCACGGCCCAATCTAGTCCACGTACGAACCTCCTCGCCTTGCTGGCTTCGTCAGGCACGATGTTCTGAGCGAACCTCATCAGCTCCACATACTGATCATAATAGTCTTGCACAGTTGCTCCCTTTTGTTTCAATCGCAGGAATTCCTCACACTTGATTCCCTTAATCCTTTCCGTGTAGAATTGTCCTCTCAATTCTTCCTTAAATTCCTCCCAGCCAAAGTCTAGGTTTTGCAGCAAGTCGGTCCCAACTGTTGACCACCAGTTATCTGCCGCTTTTGTCAGATAATACACGGCGGAAGATACTCGCTGATCTGCAGAACAGTTGACTGCATTGAGCAGCTTGTCAAACGTCCTAATCCATTTTTCCAAGATTACCGGGTCTTTTTCACCCGCATAATATGGTGGCTGCCTACTTGCTATGGCTTTTGCAAAATCAACTCGCGGTTGTCTGTGATTTTGATTCTGGACTTGCTGAGCCATCATAAATCCAGCCATTTGTTCCATTGCGAGAGCCATACGGTCCATTGCCGATATATCGTCGCCCTGACCGACAGGCATATTTCGTCTAGGCGGCATCTTCACCAGACGACAGTTTCAAGTTACTTCTTGAAGCATAAAAGCTCTTAAGGAGTTAGCTAGCTACGTAGTTAGTATAGCAGCTACCCAAGTCCTATCCAGCAATTCCTAACATTCACTTCGTTATGCTCACCAACCAGGTATCTCAACTATGGCATAACAGTTAGGAATGCACTATACTATCATGCTTACTCACAAGAATTATAAGCAATGATTAACGCACATAAAGATACACAAATATTGATCAAAGCATTCTAGAATCGGAAGATTTCGCGAAATACAGATGATGAGGTACCCCTTTTTTATGCTGCCTAGTCTCCAGCTCCGCTCCAGAAGCTCACACTTAGACTCAGTTGAAATAGTAGTTTAGGTCAGTCTTAGCAAACTTAGGCTGACTCGAACTTGGGCTTTGAAAATCGGATTCTCCGAATTTCAATCCTCGACCTACAATCGAGACCACACAACCTAGACTTCGACCTGATTCCCAAATGTTCAACCTAGGCTCTGATACCACTTTGTAACACCCCGGACCTACCTTCCCGTACATCCGAGGGAGTTACCGCCACACCTAGAGAGAGAGTTCTATCATTCCGCGATAAACCTCACTCTAGGTGCACAGGCTAAAGGGAACTCTTCTAACCACAACAGCCACCCAACAGTTGCTTACACGCTTATATACATATCAGTTGAAAAAGCTTAACTAAGCAAAATATACATACTTCCACTTATAAATACATGAGTTGCCCCTCGAGTCAAATTACAGATCAAGGGTCAACTACGACCCGACTAGCCATGTTTAGTCATCACTAAGGCTACAAAAAATATGTACACAAAAAAAACTCCCAAGAACTCGACGTCTAGTCAATCATTCGGTACACGGGGCCGGTGAACTCTCCCTAGACCAGGTGCCACTCCCCCTAGTACCAGGTGATATGGTCCAAAAACCGAGAGGTGGTTATGACCATCGACCATTCATCCCAGCAGTCCCAAGGGCTAGGGTCCCAAGGGTAAGGATAATGCACTATGAACTCAAGGGGATCGCTACCCTCTAAAGGCTCTATGGGGTAAAAGCCATAAGAAGCCTGGACCTCATCCATAACAGGGCAAGAAACAAAAGGGGCCGACGGAGCTACAGGAGTATCTGGGTTGATGGGAGCTACAGGTGCGTATGGGTCTTCACCCTCCATCATCTGTATGTACACGTCGTAATCCATGCCTTCACAAACATACTCCGGTGAACTTCCGGAATTCACCGGGCTACAGGAACTGACACTAGATTGCATCTGTTAGGAACACAGTGAAGTGCAGTTAGCACGACGGCTAAGTAAGGATATCCGCGGGTTATTCAAAACTAAATAAAGGTTTTGTAAAATTGTTACATGGAAACCCTATACCTTACTCATCGGCAGAGATTCTACCTGCAACAGTTATAAATAGCAACTTGCACACACAATAGGCAAAATTCAATACCATCTCGAATCATTTTCCCTCTTGATGAGGTCATTTGATAATCATTTACTTACCCAAAGAATGTATTGTTAAACATTTAGGCATACCAGTAAGTAATGGAAAAACACAAATCCCACATTTTGCTCGTAATCACTTTATTTGAAAAACCTTTCCCTCATAAGGAAATTCTCATCACTTTTCACTTTTCAAAGAGAGAGATCACCCGCAACCTTTGGGTACTTAAATACTTGTCACATCTCTCTTTCCCATAGCTACGGTGTAACTACATTCATATTTCAAAATTTCACTTGGTCCTAGATAGAAAGTGTGAGACCTCTGGAGTTCTTTCTCCACTTTTGACCACTTGGATCGTTGAACTCGGGTTCAGTGGTCATCGCCTGGTCTAATACTGATCCCCTGGACTTATAGGAGCGTTGGAATGATTCCTAGCTAGCCTCACTAGGTTCATAAGAACGACACCTACCCGAACATAGAGTGACTATACTTAAGTGTGCACACCCCCGTAGGAGTACCTTTTCCTTCCGGGTGATATAGTACTCGGCGAATAGACTTTGCCCATAGTATGAATGATCATACACATAACCATCATGCGGGAAAGGCACTTTAAGCCCATCTTTATCCCGTAGGTTAACAAGGTCCTTCACCACTTTTACTAGAACTAAGGTTTGAAAAGCATTTTTCTACCTTTTCCCTTTCTTGCATTGAAAATATTTTGGACATACTTGGGTCAATTCAAATACTCGGAAATTGATTTCCCCTTTACCAAATCCAGAAATTCCGTTTTCTTTTGCAAAACATTTGGATAGTACACTAACAAGCTTTCACAATGGCGATTCAAGTGTAACTATCATACATTTTCAACACCACATTTTTCCCATAGGTATCATGCTTGACACATTTACATCTCGATGCATATATCATATACACTTCCCAACCTTAAAATGGGCATAACCCTCAAAGTACATATATTCTTTATATACACCTAATACCACCTCCTTATATTATTTATATGTTCACACATATGTAACACTACCTACATAACATATGTGCCTAACTTCTTAGCATTACACTTCTTCATAACAACATATATATTTACGGTTTATACATACCATATGCTTACACTCAAAATGTGACATTTTATACCATGTATATATATATGTATATGTATTCGGCACATACACACACATACATATATATATATATATACACGGCACACACACACCCACATATATATATACATACACGGCACATACATATATATATACACATAAATACATAATTCTCCTTCTTCATAGTATATGTACACCTATCATGTCATTGCTATACAACTAAGACATAATCTTCACATCACATAGGTTTTCATGTACACAAGTCAACAACAATTCATAACCTACCTATCAATTATCTAGTTTCAAACAACCTCAACCAATTAAAGGGATTCCTTACCTCAACCGGGTTACTAGTTTCGTAGAAGACTCTTGGAGTTGATTTCCCCAATTTCACCTTAAAACCCTAAGATTCCACCAACAACATAACACATAATTTAAGAAATCTTAACTTAGATTCATGTTCTAGGAGGGAAAATAAAGTCATTTACCGAATAAAATTGAAGTTTTACCGAATATTTGGAGATCTATGAAGAACTTGCTAGCTATGGAGTCTTGAAGCTTGATGAAGATGATGAAGATCTCACTCTACTCTCTCCCTCTCTCTATTTCGGCAATAACAAGGGAAATGGGAAAAAAATGAAGACTTAGTCACTTAATTCCTTGAAAGACTTATCCAAACATCCCATTTAATTAATCCCTTTTTATTCACATGGTGAAATAGTGTGACACTTCTATGGTAAGTCTTAAAAGATAAGATGATTCTATGGTAAGTCTTAAAAGATAAGATTTGCTAGACAGTTAGGGATTAAAACAGATGAATTCTCGGTAGAAACTAATTCAAATCAAATAATTTTCGAACCCAAAAATTTATCCCAGACTAAAACTTAAAATTGGGCTAGGTTCGGTACACCGCGAAATTTAGCGATGTACGATCAAAATAAATTTTCGCTGCTATGGGCTAATTTAATTAAATAGGAAATTCAAGAATAATAGTATGGTGTCTAATAATCTACTTCCTAGGACAATCGGGTCCGAACACCAGTTCCTAAAATTCTTACGGTTCGCGACCGGTACGTAGGTTCGCAGCTTATTAACGACTATTCTCACTTATAATAATTCTTTTGAAGCATCGGGGGATCATCTCATGAATGTTATAGCCTAAAGAAATATTTTTCGAACCTTAATCTTACTGGAATAGGTGAGGGGTTACAGTTTTGGCCTTGAATCCCTTTTCAATTCTGCAGAAACAACTTCAAAACATTTCCTAAAAATTGTGTTAGAGGTTTTGTTGGTCCCAAGGGGATGGGGTACAAGTCTAGAAGGGGGGGGGGTGAATAGACTTGTATAAGATTTTGCAAATCTTTTCGACCTCTCGTGTGTATTGAACTTAGGATGTTTAGGTTCGATACCTCACGAGGTGAAGACAAAGTTTTATGCGCAGCGGAAATGTTATCCCCTTTTAGTTAGCACGAGTTTGGGTTAGTTCGAGAGGTATGATTATATGCAGTGCAATCGAGAAGTTAGCGAGAGATAAAAACAGAAAGTAAATGCAAGAGAGATTTTTAAGTGGTTCGGCCAACCCGCCTACGTCCACTCTTCTTCCAGAAACTCCCTGGAAGGATTGCACTAAAAACTTCCCTTTTTAGTACAATATCGAGCGCTTGAGCTTTGATCACGAAGCCCGCCTCAAGCCTCAGGTTTTTCGCCCCGCTTCTTGTTACTCCACCTCTCGAGCACTTGACCTTTGATCACCAAGCCCGCGTCAAGCCTCAGGATCTTCACAAGACAGCTCCCAGGTTACTCCGCCTCTCCAAGGTCTTTCTCCCCGCTTCCAGCTACTCCACCTCTCGAGCACTTGACCTTTGATCACCAAGCCCGCGTCAAGCCTCAGGTTTCTTTCACTCGGACAGCTGCCAGGTTACTCCACCTCTCTTGCTTAATCCAAAGCAAGGTGTTTTTGGTTGTCACAGTTGAATGTAACAGACTCCAATCTGACCACAAGCTATCGTTGAATCAACTTCGATGTAGAGCAGCTTTGGTCACCTTCTGGATGTATAACAGTTTAGCTTTGTAACTCTCTTCGAACACTAAGATGTGTTCTCTCGCTGTATTGAATATCAGGATGATATTCCAAGTTAAGCACTTTGCACTGGAACGTTTTTATCAGACACCTCTTGTTAACCTCTTGACCTCTTTCACAACCCCCGTTTCTTCTGTGTCTTTACGTCCTTATATATGAGAGTAGAAGAATAGTTCCGTTGGAGGGAAAACTATTCCGTTTGAAATTGGTCTCCCACGCCGAACATGGGTCTTTGCACAATTTCAGCATTTTTCATGGAGTAGTGGTCTTGTAACTTGAGCCTTTTGTTTTGTAGTGAATATTCCATATTCCACTTTCTTGAGTTCATGCTTCACTTGCTTCTTTTGGATAAAGTTACTCTTTTTATGTTCCCATCATTCCTTGTTTGGGGAATCTGACCACTTCAGGATTGGTGCACTTCTTGACCGTTTGTGGTGGAGGTCTGACGTGTCATCCACTTCCGTCCATTTTGAAACCTCCCGCTCAGCACCTCTTCAATATTTTATCTCCATGATATTCTTCTTCTCCAAACTTAGAGTATTTTATCTGCACCTGTTGACTAACATTCAGCCTCTTGGAGAAGTGCCGGTTTATCGAGACCATAAAAGATGTCTCGACCACTTGATGTTTCAATCCCATGTATCGAGAGGTCTATCTCTCGAATATTCTTTACGTCTCGAACTCGATAGGTATATCGAGAGGTCCTTACCTCTCGAACTTGGCTTGTGTCTCGAGACTTAGTTGATGTCTCGTAGACCCTTATTCCTCCAGAGTTGTCTCGTGCCTGCTTCTGATCTATCTGTTTGCTTACAACACGAAAACTTCTAAGTTGTTCAAACAAGTTTACCTTAAGCTTAAATATTTCCCGAGTTGAGCTCAAATTACCCGGTTGTATTTTCGCTCTTAGTTTACTTATCGAACTTACATTGTTTAGCCTATGTATCGAGACTTGGGGATTCTTACTTAACAGTTGGTATCATCAAAACCTATTACATGATGTTCCTAACAATTTCCCCCTTTTTGATGATGCCAACACTTATACTTACTTATATGGCTGATTTGAAAAAGAAAAAGCATTGATTTTATTTTCAGCGCATATGGTAAGTTTGACAACAATTCTACTAAACATGAATAAGTAAACTCACGCAACACCCCCAGCAGAAGATATATGTATTAAGATTAAGGGAATGTTTACATAACAGAGTTTAGTGGAAAAGATTCAAAGAAGTAAGACCAAGAACAACATAAGTATCAATACATTGAAATAAGATGGAGTTTGGACCACGAGAGCTTACTTCTTGTTGCCTTTCCTTTTCTTGTTAATGGCTTCTCGTGTCTTGATGGGGTCTTTCGGATTTACCAGGCTTAAGTATTCATCTGTGACATCTAGATGCCTGTAGTTCCTGTAGGCTTCCCCCACGAACTCACCATCAATTACTCCATCTTTCCACCAGGCAATGCATTCTTCTGGAGACATATTGCTGTGTGTAGATATCCCAGTGATTTTCAGAAGCTTGAATATCTCCAGAGTCAGAATTTGTTCAGTGTCTTCTCTGTTCCCAAACTTAAAGTTTGTCATGAGAAGATCTATCTTCCTTTCTTCTTCTGACTGTCGTTCTTGTCTTTTTCTTCTTCTTTCTCTGTCCTCTTCTCTCCTTCTCTCCATTTCCAGTGTACGCTGGACCCTTAGGTTTTCTGCCTGTTTAGCATCCTCCACTGCTTTGCTCATGATTCTTGGTATTTTTGGAGGTGGTCCAGCTGGTTCACTTGCTGCCCTTTTCTTGCCCGTTGTTTCCCCCTTCTTTTTCTCTTTATTTTCCCCCTTGTTGGCATCATCAGTACGGGAGAGGAGGGTGGACATACCTTCGAAAATAGCTTGAAGTTGGGCAGGGACTTGGTTCGACAGGTCATCGAGTATGGCCTTCATCACATCCTGTCGAAGGTCACTGGAATATTGGAAGGCTCGCAGCTCTGCTCGCATCTCGGCTAATTCAGCCCTCGCACTTGCAGCCTCTGCTCGAGCTACAGCGGCTTCATCAGTGGCTTTCCGTGCTGCATCCTCAGCCCATATCGCCTGTTCGAGAAGTTCGGCATGACGGCCTTGGGATTCACTTGTGCCATCAACAGGCATTGCAGCATTGCGGACCACAGCGAGTATTCTTTCGAGCTGAGCCATCTTCTGAGATTGATCAGCCATGAATTGACGCACTTCGCCAATGAAGACTTCTTCGGCCTGTTGATCATAGTCAGAAGTAGGAGCTGAGGATCGAGATGTACCTTTCGTTGGAGGGGACTTGGGTGCTTCCAGATTTCCACCCATGACTTGCAATTGCGAGTCCACCTCTCGACTGACTTCCTGAGGTTCAGCAGGGACACTGGGATCAGAGCTCGAAGGTAGCTCCATATCAGGTGCTTCCCGGTTTCCACCTGAGGGATGGATCACTTCTTGCTCTTCACCTCTCGAACCTGGAGCCTCAGCTTCAGCTGCTGGTAAGGTAGGATTGGCCAAGGTGGGAGTCTCTGCATCAGATGCTTCCCGGTTTCCATCTGATTGAGGTTCCCCCTCAACACTACTTCTCGAACCAGTGCTGGGAACGTGATCATCTACTGGAGGAGTTGATTCATCGGCAGGTGCTTCCCGGTTTCCACCTTCTTGAACCTCAACTCTCGAACCAGCAGGGTTCTCCTCATTCTGCTCTTGTTGCTCACTTGTTTGCACTTCAGTATGCTTTGGTGAATCTGGAATATCTATTATCTCAGGAGCAACTGGTGCACTCCACCTTTCCCTATTAACCATATCGATGGGAAAGCCTGGGAGTTGAAGCAACAAAATTTCACCCTCTCGAACTGTCTGAGCTTCATCTGTTGCATTCGAGGGTGTGGACTCAGGTGGTGGCAGTAGTAAGACAGAGTTAGGTGCCACCTCATGTGCTTCAGAGGTCTCGGATTCACCTCTCGAAGCTACCTGGTCTTCTAGAGCAGATTCACTCACTTGGGACAAGGGGATTGCTGCAGTTGGAGTAGGAGTGTCAGCATCATCTTGAGCAACCCCAGAGGTCTCTCCTGGACCTCTCGTGTGTTCTACACTTTGTCCCAAGGATATTACTGTGGCAAGCCTGATATCCTCTCGAAATTGAGCATCTAGTTCAGGATCTTCTTCAGGCTCGGCTTCATCTTCTTGTGCATCAACAGCTATGCCCTTTCCTTTGTCAGATCGACCAAGATTACTCCTGATTACTAGCATCTCATGGGCACGGTTTTGAAGCTCGTCGGCTGGGATTTCAGTGAGATCTAACCAGTTTAGTGCAAATCGTTCCTCAGCCTCCATCTCTGCTGCTCTTGAGATCAATTGATCAAAGGGACCTGTTCTCCAGTTGATCCAGCGAAGTACTCTGGAGAAGTCGTCCAAACTCGATACATTCTCAACACTTTGATTCAATCGAGATGTGATTTCAGCATTCAGCTCATCAGAGTCAGCAGGTAGGATTTCTGTTGCTGATGCACACTCCACAGCTTGTTCAGTTATCTCTCGAACAACCGAGAGATCATGTGTCAACCCATCATTCAGAAAAGCTTGCACTGGGTTCCTGACCACAGTGCCCTGACCATCAGCAGCCACCACACAGTCTAGATCTTCAGCTGCTGGTATATCTACCTCTCGAACCACCTGTCGTGGTTCCTCAACAATACCCTGTACTGGATCACTGATCCCAGTACCTTCAACTTCTCGAGCCTCCTCTTGAGGCAAACCAACAGATTCATCA
>NC_044916.1:24547240-24613811 GCF_003576645.1 Ipomoea triloba | reverse complement strand
ACGTCCTTCAAGAAACCCGGAGGTTGTTCAACGTACACCTCTTCTTCGAGAAGTCCGTTCAGAAAAGCGCTCTTGACATCCATTTGATATACCTTAAAGTCTTTGAAGGCGGCATATGCGAGAAAGATGCGTATGGCTTCGAGACGTGCCACTGGAGCGAAGGTTTCATCAAAATCTATTCCTTCCTCCTGACAGTAGCCTTTGGCAACAAGTCTGGCCTTGTTCCTAACAATAACTCCATCCTCATTCATCTTGTTTCTGAAAACCCACTTTGTACCAATGACATTCTGATGATGAGGTCTCGGAACTAGTTCCCAAACGTCGTTCCTCTCGAACTGATGAAGTTCCTCTTGCATTGCTTGCACCCAATCTGCGTCGCTTAGAGCCTCATCGATCACCTTAGGCTCTATTTGGGATAGAAAACAAGCAGACATGCTTTCTCTGTAAGCTGATCTGGTTCGAACTCTGTCACGTACATCTCCGATCACTTGATCAGCAGGGTGATTTCTCAGCCATCTTAGGTCGGGTTGCGGCTCCTCAGTTGATACTTCCATTGAAGGTTGAGATATGGGTTGAACATCTATGATCTGGTTTTGATCAACTGAGTCAGGCGCTTTCTTCTTGGTAGACTCTTCATCATCTGATTCTGACTGGAGTTCTGCTACGTCTCGAACTATCGACTGCTTGTCTTCGAGAGGTAAGTTTGATCTCTCGATAGACTCTGGCTGATCTTCCTCAGCAGCTTCCGTTGTCTTTGATGGTTGATCTGTTGATGCCCTTTCATCAAAGGTAACATGTATGGACTCTTCAACCACCAAACTCCGCTTGTTGAAGACTCTGAGTGCTTTGCTTGTCGATGAGTATCCCAGAAATACTCCATCATCTGCCTTTTCTTCAAAAGTTCTTCGTTGAGTCTTCCCATTGTTGTGAATATAGCATTTGCACCCGAATGAGTGGAAGTGGCTTACATTCGGTTTTCTTCCATTCCACAACTCATATGGAGTCTTTCCAACTCCTTTTACTATCAAGGACCGATTTTGGGTGTAGCACGCTGTGTTGATTGCTTCTGCCCAAAATCCTTGTGATATGTTGGCTTGCGAGAGCATGGTCCTTGCGGCTTCTTTGAGAGTTCTGTTCCTTCTTTCAGCAACCCCGTTTTGTTGAGGTGTTCGAGCAGCTGATAGTTGATGATGAATTCCGTTCTCGTTGCAGTAGCTCTCGATTACTTGATTAACGAACTCTCCACCTTGATCTGACCGGATCTTTAGTATCGAGACTTCCTTTTCAACTTGAACTTGTTTCAAGAGATTTGGTAGGGCAATTTTTGTCTCGCTTTTCTTGGTTAAGAACACGGTCCAAGTGAATCTTGTGTAGTCATCCACTACCACAAGAGTGTACTTCTTTCCCTTTATGCTGGGTGGATCCACTGGGCCAAATAAGTCCATGTGAAGAAGACTTAATGGTCTAGTGGATGATGTCTCGGCTTTGCTCTTGAAAGAGGATTTGATCTGTTTGCAACGTTGACATGCCTCACAGATTTTATCCTTTCGAAACGTCACTTTGGGCAGTCCTTCCACTAAGTTCCTCTTAGTAAGCTTGTTGATAGTCTTGAAGTTCAGATGACTAAGCTTACTATGCCAATCCCAGCATAAATCTTCCTTGCTCCTTGCTAGCATACATAGGGATGGTTTTGCAGACCTCCAATCCACTATGTACATGTTTCCTTTCCTTGCTGCTTCCAAGACGACTTCGAGAGATTCCTCGCTCATAATCTGGCATTTGCTTTTGGTGAAGATAACTTTGTAGCCCTTGTCACAGAACTGGCTTGTACTAAGGAGATTGAACTTGAGCCCTTCAACGTAGGATACTCCCTTAATAACCAGCTCATTCTTTTGAATTTCACCAACAGCTTTTGTGCGTCCCTTCTTCTCGTTGTCGCCAAATGTCACCAAGGGACCTTCGATAGGTTGGATGTTCTCAAGCAGTGTTAGATTTCCAGTCATATGTCTCGAACATCCACTGTCAATGAACCACATGTCCCTGGTGTCCTGCAAGGCAATTAAGCAAGTTTAGGTACCCAAACTTTGGGTCCTGGTGGGTTAGTGAGTTTAGGCATCCATTTATACCTTGTGCCCATTATTCCAGGCCTAGGCGCAATGTAGCCATTGTACGTTTGATAATTATAAGGAATGCTAGCAAAGGTTTTAGGCCTCTTTGGTGCATAAATCAACTTAGGTAGAGACTTTTCGACCGGCTTATGCACCATGCCTTTCATACGCTGTTTGGTCATGTGAAATTGCTGAAAGTGAGGTTTCTTCCAGAACTTGTGATTTGATGACCAATTCTCACTAGATGGATAGAGTCTTCCTTTCTCCATCCGTGAGTTCCTAACTATGTGGATCTCAGACCTTCCATATTTGCCTTGAGGTGCATTATATGGAGTGTAGCTCTTTTTGTACTTGGAATGGCCTTGCGAGAGATAGCAAGGTGATCTCTCGATATTGTTTACCCGGCCATTCTTCGTAGCTTTCCTATACTTTCCATTGCTGGTGTATAGGGACGGTTTATGAATAGCTACTCTGGTCTTTTCTGTTGGTCCTTTATGACCTTTATTTGGTTTGGGTTGAGATCCTCCATTTCTTGAAGTTCCCAAACCATTGGTCTGTTTATCTCTCGAGAGATGGTCTTGATGGAACCCTAGACCGGTTCTATCACTTGTAGGTCTGTGATCAACCACCATTTTCTCCATAGCTTTGGAGGAATTAGTGTATGATGCTATGACCTTTCGAAGATTAAGCTCTCTCGTCTCTCGAGCTTTGCACTCTTCAGATAGTAGGATTACTTTGGCTTCTAACTCACTTACTTTGAGAGTCAGCTCCAAATTCTCTTTCGAGACGTTCTTAAGCATATCTCTTTCAGCAGTTAGCTTGCTGTTTTCATCCATCACTCTAGCATGAGTGCTATTGGCGATGTTAAGGTTCCTTCTGAGCGATTCCAACATCTCGAAGGGGTCCTCATCGCTTTTAAATGAAGAACAACGAGAGGTAGAAGTAGAGCAGCGAGATGTAGGAGTAGAGGTTACCTCGTTGTCAATGGCCATTAGGCATTGATTCTCCTCTTCCTCGGTGTATAAGCAGATGAGCCCCCTCTCATCCTCTGAGCTGCTGCTGCTTTCGCTGGAGCTTGACGTCTCGGACTCCTCGATTGTCCTCTCGAATTCTTCAGCAACAAGCGCCTTCCTGCGCTGATACGTCTTTGATGATCCTTTGAAGCCACCTTGTGTTGGCTTCTCCCTGGATTCCTCTATTCTCTTGGAATCCTTGCCTTCTTGGCCCTGATGCTTGCTTACTAGTGGGTAAGGGCATTCGGCCTTGAAATGTCCTGGTCTTCTACAGTTGTAGCATAGACCCTGATTTTCCTCCTCCGTCCTTCTGGATGGATATCTCTCATTTTTCCTTCTTGAGGAGGAAGGTGAACTTTTGTTGCTCTCCTGGTTCATCTTCATGTATTTCCTGAACTTTCTCACAAAGAGAGCAAACTGTTCGTCAGACATAACATTCATAGGATTAGAGTCTGACCTTGAAGATGTGGATGGTTGCTCAGCAACAAGTGCTACGTTTCGTCGATCCACAATGTCCTCATCTCTTGGGAACATCTCGAACTCGAAGGCTTTGAGATCCCGGAAGAGTTTGTCTGTTGTGGTTTCCTTCAGATCTCGGTGATCTCTCATCGTGATCACCTTTACTTCCCACTCCTTAGTGAGGCCACGTAAGACCTTCAGGTTCAGCTCCTTTTGTGGGATCTCCTTTTCGAGGTCACTGATCTCGGTTGTGAGCTTCATGAACCGAGACTCCATGCTGTCGATGCTCTCTCCTGGCTTCATCTTGAAGTCTTCGAACTTCTTCATGGCCACGGTGAGCTTGTTTTCCTTTTCCTGTTCGTCACCTTCACCAATTAACATCAAAGTATCCCATACCTCTTTTGCCGTTTTGCACTTCCTCACTTTTGGGAAGATGGTTTCGTCTATAGCTCTGAAGAGAATATCCTTGGCAATATTGTCCAGGTTGTTTCTCTTCCTATCATCACTGGTCCATTCTTCCCTAGGTTTTGGGATGTACTTTGGTGTTTCTTGGGTTTGAACTGCAGCAGTATTAACCATTAGGATCTTGACTGGTCCAGAAGTTATAACCTCGGCCATCTCATCATGGAGGGCTGATAAGTACGCAAGCATGCGTGTTTTCCAGTCGTCAAACCTGCTAAGATCAAAGAGAAGATGTCTCGACAACATGCTGTCCATATTGAAAAATTATCTCGTGCTTTGAAAATATTTAAGAAGATTTTTCAAAGAAGGATCTCTAGGCAATATAAACAAAGGTTTATATCGATCAGAGAACTCGCTCTGATACCAATTGTTGGTCCCAAGGGGATGGGGTACAAGTCTAGAGGGGGGGGGGAATAGACTTGTATAAGATTTTGCAAATCTTTTCGACCTCTCGTGTGTATTGAACTTAGGATGTTTAGGTTCGATACCTCACGAGGTGAAGACAAAGTTTTATGCGCAGCGGAAATGTTATCCCCTTTTAGTTAGCACGAGTTTGAGTTAGTTCGAGAGGTGCGTTTATATGCAGTGCAATCGAGAGGTTAGCGAGAGATAAAAACAGTAAGTAAATGCAAGAGAGATTTTTAAGTGGTTCGGCCAACCCGCCTACGTCCACTCTTCTTCCAGAAACTCCCTGGAAGGATTGCACTAAAAACTTCCCTTTTTAGTACAATATCGAGCGCTTGAGCTTTGATCACGAAGCCCGCCTCAAGCCTCAGGTTTTTCGCCCCGCTTCTTGTTACTCCACCTCTCGAGCACTTGACCTTTGATCACCAAGCCCGCGTCAAGCCTCAGGTTCCTTTCGCTCGGACAGCAGCCAGGTTACTCCGCCTCTCCTCAGGTTTTTCTCCCCGCTTCCAGTTACTCCACCTCTCGAGCACTTGACCTTTGATCACCAAGCCCGCGTCAAGCCTCAGGTTTCTTTCGCTCGGACAGCAGCCAGGTTACTCCACCTCTCTTGCTTAATCCAAAGCAAGGTGTTTTTGGTTGTCACAGTTGAATGTAACAGACTCCAATCTGACCACAAGCTATCGTTGAATCAACTTCGATGTAGAGCAGCTTCGGTCACCTTCTAGATGTATAACAGTTTAAGCTTTGTAACTCTCTTGAAACACTAAGATGTGTTTTCTCGCTGTTTTGAATATCAGGATGATATTCCAAGTTAAGCACTTGCACTTGAACGTTTTAGACAGACACTTCTTAAGAATTTCGAACCTCTTTTCTTTTTAACTCCTTTTTCTCTCTTTTCCCCTTTTTTCTTCTGTGTCTTTACGTCCTTATATATGAGAGTAGAGGAATAATTCCGTTGGAGGGAAAATTATTCCGTTTGAAATTTGTCTCCCATGCTGATCATGGGTCTTGCATATTTTCAGCATATTTCATGGAGTGGTGATCTTGTAACTTGAACCTCTTTGTCTTGTAGTGAATATTCCATAGTTCACTTTCTTGAGTCCATGCTCCACTTTCGTCTTTTGGTAAAAGTTACTCTTTTTATATTCCCATTATTCCTTGTTTGTAGGGAATCAGATCACTTCAGCATTGGTGCACCTTTTGACCGTTTGTGGTGGAAATCTGACGTGTCATCCATTTCCGCCCATTTTGAAATCTTCACGTTCGGCACCTCTTCATTATTCCATCTCCATGATATTCTTCTTCTCCAAACTTTAAGTATGACCGTCATTCAGCTTTGTTGGAGAATTGTTAGTGTATCGAGACCAAGGTTGATATCTTGATCGCTTGATGTCTCGAACTCAAATATCGAGAGGTCTATCTCTCGAACTCTGTTTATGTCTCGAACTGGATAACTGTATCGAGAGGTCCTACCTCTCGAACTCTGCTTATGTCTCGAGACTTAGTTGATGTCTCGCAGACCCTTATTCCTCCAGAGTTGTCCCATGCTTTCTTCTGATCTGTCTATATGATTACAACACGAGACTTCTAAGATGTTCAAACAGGTTTACCTTAAGCTTAAATATTTTCCGAGTTGAGCTCAAAGTTACCCGGTTGTATTTTCGCTCTTGGTTTACTTGTCGAACTTACAGCGTTTTGCCTATGTATCGAGACTTGGGGATTTCTACTTAACAGTTGGTATCATCAAAACCTATTACATGATGTTCCTAACAGGTTTGATCACATATGAGTTAAAAATGCACGAGATTGTCATAAACGGGTGGCAAAACTTCCTATTCTATCCTACTTTTGACCCTTTAATTATACTATTCTTGGTGCTTATCAATGCTAGAAGGCAAGTTATTTAAATTATGTTGGGGGGGGGGGCATTGTTCAGATGTCTTACTAGGGTAGAGGCCGAACAAGTAATCGTAGATATTCACAAATGCACTTGTGCTGCCGATCAAGGTGCCAAGACAATCGCACAGAAGGTAATTCTACAGGGATATTACTGGCCCCGTATTAGAGCCGATTGCTTGGAATATATGAAACGCTGCCAAGCCTGCCAAAAATTTGTAGTCTTGCCGGGCAGACCAGCCCCCTATTATACTCTATTCACTTCAACTATCCCATTTGCGAGATGGGGTATCGACTTGTTGGGACCTTTTTTGAAGCGAATAGGGGGCCTGATGTTCATAATCGTTGAAATCGACTACTTCACCAAGTTGGTAGATGCAGAACCCCTAGCTTACAATATGGAGTACCAATGCTGCAAATTCATATGGAGTGATGGATCTCAGCGCTGCACTATGCTTACTTCCCAAGGGGTCACCCATCCCGTGACTGTTAGAAGTTAAACACGCTTAACCATAGACTTCATTAGCTACTGCTCACCATATCTTACTTAAAACCAATTCATGATAAGTAGGTGGACATGAACCATTTAACCACATCTCTCCATGGTAAGCCACAACGCCACATCTCAAATCTCGAAAATATTCACAAGATTTAGATTCCCGCTGCAAATTGTGTCTAAGAATAGAAAACAGATTGATAACTCATACTCCGATCGGTTTTGTGCCTATTTTAGTGTAGAACACACCAAGGTGGCATTAGCGTACCCATAGGCGAACGGCTAGGTCGAGAACATGAACCAGATTATCCTAGATGGGATAAAAAAGAGGTTAGAAGTGATAGGTTCTACTTGGTACGAAAAATTACCATCCATTCTATGGGCATATAGAACCACCATACCCTGTGAACAACGATCAATGAAACTCCATTTGCCATGACCTATGGTTGCAAAGCCAGGGTACCCGTGAAGGCGCTCATATCATTGGGCAGGACCATGTAGTATGAGCCCGAATGAAAATATAAAAATTTGAAAATAGAATTAAACATATTTGAAAAACGAAGAGAACAAGCCTGTAGAAACATAGCAGAATACCAGCGGCCGTGAAGTGATATCACGACGTGCTGGTATGCCCGAGTTAATTCCAGGTAAGCAACTTGGGCTAAGACGGAGGGAGGCTAGTAAGCCTCACCAAGGAACTACGTTGGCCAAAAATTGGGAAGGGCCATTTTATTTTTATTTTTATTTTTATTTTTTTTGTACCAGAAATTGCACATTCATTAACAACAAATTCATGACATATCAGAAGTGGGGACAAGACTTTTAATAAGCATAAGCCTTCTATTTTGTTTTTGAAGATGAGCTTCAATGCATTTGACATGTAACATGCATACTACTTTTTAGAATGAAATCTTGATGAACACCAAGATATGTAGAGCTAAAATATAGAGAACAAAACCTGACCTTAGCAGCACTACTTTCTGAATAGCCTCAATCCGGCCATCCACCTAATAAGGAGGCTTCTGACGAGGGTCAACAATATAATCTGATGAAGCACGTCCTTTGAAAAAACTGCTACTTCTTGCATACCTGTTCCTTGCACTGCTACTTTCAGACCGCCTTTGAAGGCCTTTCAATCTCTATAGGTTCATTTCTTCTATATGAATCTCATTTGCAAGGCCTTCTACTTGGGCCTGTTTGGCAACAAGCTGTTCATTTAGGCTGTGAAGCTGCTTGTGCAGTAATTTCTCACGTTGAGCTGGAGAGGGTTGTTTCAATGCTTTATCCTGAACTTGTGCCCACTTTTTCTCAAGGTCTTGAACGAGTTCTTCCATTGATGCCAGTTCATTGTTCTTGTCCTCTACCTTCTCTGCTAGTGTGGATTTTGAAGATTCTGTGCCAATATCAACCATGATTGTAGAGTTACTTACAGTTTTATTTGATTTTATGGACTGGTTTGCAACTGCAGCTAGCGCACTTTCTAACTCAGATCTCAAGTTTTCTTCGAACAGTTCCATTTCCTTTAACCTAATATGAAGTGTATCTGCTTCCTGCAGTTTCTCTTCAATTTTGTTTTTACAATTTGATATAGCCTTCTCATAATCAGCATTTTCTTCTTCCAGTGTAACTTCTCTTTGTTGCGCCTGTTCCTTGGTGGCGGAGTGGGCATTGAGCTGGAGTGCTAGGGCGGCATTGGAGGCGAGGGAGTGGGCGTGGAGGTGGGGAATGCGCTGTGAGATATCGGGAGGCGAAAGTCTGAGTCGCAGATCTTGGATCGCGTGGCTAAGAGAGGCGGCTTTGCGATTCAGCTCTTGGACGTAGGCCTGCTGCTCGTCCATCAAGATCAACGGGATGGAATTTGGATCGTCGTCGTCGGCGCCGTTGATGTGTCCGCTCTTTCCGACCACATCTGCTGCCCAAGCAAGCAGCCCCACCATAGCTGAGCGTTACTCCTATTCCGAAGAGGTCTCAACTCTCAACTATACTCGAAGGGCCATTGAAAGAGTAGTTTTAGTGGTGGTGGAATGAAATGATAAGAGGGTAAAAAGGAGAAAAAGTTCCCCGAGTGTCGTGTTTACAAGGATGACAAATTGGAATCGAATTAAGTATTGGCATTTAGGACGTTAAGAGGCAAGATTTACAAGAATCACTTAAAACAAAAGAAATCATAGAGAAGGAATTTGGGAGCAAAAGTAAAGCAAGGGAAAACAATTAGTAAGCAAGGAGATGGATGTCCTAACTAGTTCTCATGTTTGATACTACTACTGGGGTTCTAGGTAATGTGACTATGTTTCGATCAAGGGAGCTCACGACACCATTACCAGGTGATGCCACACTCCGAACTCCCGATTCCTCATTCGGATGGGGCATTTCGACAAACACTTGGTCTACCACTACTGCTGGGCCTCGTCCTTCAGGACCAAGGGCAGGGATGTGGCCGATTAGGACCCATATAGACCCGCTATCGTGCAATCTATACTTCCCCTAACTTGGCTACCTATTGTGGCCACAAATAGGCACCAATCTAGTCAATCATCAACCACACAAGATATATGAACCCTAGATCAACATTCCTCAAATCAATGAAAGAATTGAATCAAATCAAACATTATTACTAGATTGGAACATCCAATCTCCAAATCTAATCTAGCTAAGCATATTAGATAACTGAAAACAAAAGAGATCTCAAATTCAATTGAAGATCAAATGAGAGATTGCAATTTGAAATCTAAAGACAAATGTAAATCATGTTTAGGAGATACCAAATCCAAAGCTAGTAATCCACAATCTTTAAGATTCAATATCCCTAAGCTATGCTCTCAATTGAGAGGAAAATCTAAGCTAAAGTGTTAGTAAAAGATGAAGGAAATGTTAGATGCTTCAATCAGCCAAAAACATTGCTTAAATAGTAATTTTTCGCTCCCAGAGCTGATCCACGCAGTTGTCCACGCGTGGGAGGCTACTGAAATTATTCCACGCCATGTCCACAAGTAGACACGTATGTGGACCCAGATTCAGCCTTTTTTTTTTCTGCATTGATGTTGTAGCCCTTGAAGTTGTGGTTCCATAGAAACTTGAATCACCTCATTTGGACACTCTTAGTTCCGGTTATGACGTTTTACTGAACTGTCGCAGGAATGCCCTGCAAAATTACAGCTTGTGCTATTTTTGACAAACGCAACCCCTATTAGTTCTTATACCTATACTAGTTATCACACGCGCGTTGCGTGATTAAAACAATGCCCAATGCATATTTTTGAATTAGTTTTCCTCCAATTAGTCATATAATAATGAGAGAAAAAATGCTAAATTAATAAGAATCAAAGAAATAGTCTCGATGCTTGTATATTTTAATAAAACATAACGAAATTGTAAATAGCTAAATTGCAACTAAAATAAGTAGAAACAAATAAACTACTTACATGGGAGCAAATGGCGTGTCATCATTGTCACTTGTTTGGACACATGTTCGACCATTTAAAATCCATGTGTAATTGTATTTGTGATCAAGTACTTTATAGTTCATCCGGACAGGTTTGACAATGACATTTGAGATGATGTACCACTTGTTGGTTTGTAAAGTGATATCATACATTCCAATGCCATTAACAAACACTATTGATTGAACCCGAGTTCCTTGCATTTAGATATAGCATTTACAATGATGTTGGTGGTGAATGAGAGCATCTTCATAATAATAATAATAAGAATAATAGTACTAATAATGATAAAAATAAAATAATAATAATAATAATAATAATAATAATAATAAAGGGAGAAAAATTTTACTATTTACTTACTGTTTCATCCTCAAATACGATGAGCATATACTTTTTCTTAGGTGTTCCAATAGCGTTTTTTGGTTCGTTTTTTCTTAATGACATGAACTGTACAACTCCAGCCCACAGTTTGTGTGTCAATATCAATTAACTTTACTGCATTTCTCATTACTAATATCCTTGTGTCATGGAAAATATGTTCATAAAGGATGTTATGAAATAATATAATGGAAACCACAACATAAATTCAAAAACCATAGATTAGGGAGTTAGGAGTAACTAAAATGTGTAGATTATAGAGGAATATAATGAGATCCACAACATTACATTCAAGGATACAAGTATAGATGAATAGATTATACAATAGATATATTTACATAACGATATTGAAGTTATACTAATTAATGAGTATACCATCATTGATTTTTTTTACCTGTAATCATTATGAGTACAAATACAAATAATAGAATTAGCATGACAATATTTTGACAATCATACCTATAGAATGTCAAGTAGATGGTGTGTTGCAGAATATGTTAGGTTTAGTTTTGGGTGAATACCGGTGAAAAGGGGAGGGGTTTATATACTGTTGTTTTGGGTAGAATAATGGTTTAGTTAAGAATCTATACAAAATTGTATTATAGAATCTTATTAAGACTTCCATATTCTAATTTTAAGTTAGGAATCCATACAGAATTGTATTATAGAATATTGCCAATTTGTTTGAAAACTGCAATAAAGAAACAAATTGCCTAAAAAATTTAATGTTAAACTTCCGTTATATTTAACGGAAAAATTGGATAAAATTATAAAATATTAGGATATATTAGAAATTTAATTGGAGGTTGCACAATAAGAAGAACACAAAGTACAATATGTTATAGCAGACTATTACACCAACAATTTTTTAGTTCCAGTTAAGGGTCTAACATTATTGGCTCTTATTATAAGTGTAGATTTGATGAAATTGAGCTATTCTAACATGTTGTAGGCTTAAAGGACTTCATTTATAGCATATCATACCTCTTAATTACCCCACAAAACATAGCTATCTTTGGCACCTATCAAAGTTTCCACACTTTAATTTTGCTTGTCCTCAAGCAATTCACAATTAAGCCCAAATCATTTAAGCGCCAAAGATAGCTATGTTACTCAATCAATAAATTGGTCAAGCAAATCTAGGGGGTATCCAACCGGAGACGGTGAGATTCTCTATACTATCTACCAAGATTGTTAAGCATGTGCCATTTCAATTTTAAGAATATGCAAATGAAACAAAAACTTCTAAGGATCAAATTCAAGCACTTAGAAAACCATTTCACACCATTCCAAGCATGCAATTCGATTTGGGGTTGACCTTCTATTTTGCCAAGGCCTTAAAGCCGATCCCCCTAGTGGGAACGATGTGCACACTTAACCAGTTGTCCAACCGAATGCCAAAGCCCTTATGCATAAAAGTAAATGAGGGTAGGGGCATGGACTGCTCACCTCCATGGCTTGGGCGGTCTCTCTTTCTTCTCAACCCCCTCGGATAACGTCACCCGGTGGCTCACCTCCTCTCTATTTTCTCATCTTCTAGGATAACGTCGTTGGGACAACTGACTTCATGTAGAGCTCTACGCTTGTTCCAAGACGGTGCAATGGTTGCCCCAAATCCAAGCAAGACGGCTCACCTCGGATTTTACCTCTAGGAGTGACCATTTTTAAGCCTTTTTCATTCTTTCACCATTTCAACCCCTCATGCCTTTTACTTGGGAATCAGGATTTACTCACATTTCTCACTATAGGCTCATCTTTTGCCCCATGCCCTACCGAGATTAGTTCAATTCCGGACTTCGCTTATATTATCTTTCTCAAGTTAAAGGGTGCACACTCCCACTTCGAGAGATCCTTGACTAAGGTCCTAACAAAATAAAAGGTGACAACATGCAATAACACAAGATTTTGAACCCTTTTTTTTTGTTCCAATGTTTCAATTCGGGTGCAAAATTGTAACTTTCAAAGAATATTCCAAAAAATTTTATTGGCACATAATTAAAACTTCTCCAAGATAGTATAGACAATGACACACTCTCCTAAAATCAAACACACCCCTAAGACAAAACCAATCAATCAATTCAAGCAACAAACAATATAAGCACAACGTGCGTCCTTTCCACACTTTAAACCAAACATCGTCCTCGATGTTGCCTTAAGGACCAAATGGAATAAAGGAGCAAGGTCATTCAAAATCACGCAAACCCCTTTCCACACTTTAAAAGTGTTTCGGGGGTGTGGGGTATCAACAACATAACCCTTGGTGGTTGCAAAATAGCAAGTGCTTATCAAGTGTGCAAGGAACGTGTACAACAACTCTTTTTCCACACTTCAAATTTGAAAAACGGGGCATAAAAATTAGAATGGATAAGAGGTTTACAACCAAGTGAGCATTCCTTCCTTTCCACACTTTAAGCTTCAAAGCATCTATTTTGCCTCTATTCTCCAAGCTACACAAAACAATGTTAGTGCAAGAAGACAACCAATTGAAGTGCAATGGTATGGCGGAACTCCCTTTATTCACAATGAACGCATCAAAACATAAATTCTAAAAAAAAAGGTAAGTAACTAAAACAAAGGCAACAAGAAAGGTATGTAAAAAAATATAAGAGATGATTCTTGGCATGACCAAACCTTGGAGACTCTTACAAATTGGAAGGAAAAAGAGCACAATGCACAACACAATGTCAGACCTTGCCCACGTTGTCTCCACACGTGGGAGGCCACGTGGATCAGCACTGGAATTATTCCACGTGGTCTCCACGCGTGGGAGGCCACGTGGATCAGCAGTGCAAAAAATTTCCTCCATCTCCCGGCTTTTTCCTTCCACTTTTGGTCAATTTTAGCTCAAATTTTTCATGGCATAGCACCAAAATCACCTGGAATGTTAGCTCAAAAGAAACGAAAACAAAAACTAATAGGGGAATAAAAGAAAAAGAACAATATATACAAGGATAGACTTGGGGTGCCTCCCAAGAGCACCACGTTTCCCGTCTTTGGCTAGACGCGGTACGTGGTATCCTTCAAAACATGCCGACTTTGGGAACTTACCAAGCATCCCATGAACATTTGTTTCAAGGTATGCCCGAAGATGTAGGACATCATTGAATTCAAACCCACGAAAAGGGAGAAGAAGTTGTATTGTTAAACCAAGATAAGCATGACACACTATCCTCAATTTCTTAGGGATAGTTTGCATTTCCTCCCTCTCATCCTCTTCTATTCCATCCCCAAGGAATTTTTCATTTAAAGCACCCCAATGAACAAACACTTTCTCATCTCCCCTTTTTACCTCAACCAAAACATTCTTATTCAACTCACCCTCTATGAAGTTGCCAAAAGTGACAATTCCCTAATTTGCTCAATCCTTTCCTTTTCATCCTCTATCAACTCCTCATCCTCCAAAGTAAGATTATCACACTCATAAAACCCATTTTCACAAGAGTAAAAGGACATGCTATCCTCCTCACTCATCAAATCATTACCACAAAACTCAAAGGGATCATCCTCTAGTCAAAACAAGCATATTCACCAACAAAACTAAGGGAGTCCTCAAAAGAATCACAATTAGCATTATCAAGAGAATCAACATGAATATCCAATGCATAATCCCCACTCTCACAAATAGAATCATAATCACAAAGACCCATGGAATCATCCTCCCAAGAGCAAAAAGAAGTATTATCACACACATCAAGATTATCATTACAAATCACAAGGGAGTCATCCACACAAGCATCATAAGTGTTATTTTCAAAGGATTGAGCATATATATCATCAAGAGTAGTGTCACAAGTAGGTTTAAGAATTTTACCGTTTGGGTCTTCATCTTCCCACACTACCTCAATGTCTTCATCGTCTTCACTCTCAATCTCTTTCCCCTTTTGATATTCCAACTCAAGAGTTGAAACTTCTTCAAGCACCGGGGTGTCAAATTCCACTCCACCTCCTTCAAAACTCACCTCTTCCCTATCATTTTCTTTTTCAACCTTATCAACAACCCTTGGATTAGCTTCATAAATCGGGAGGTCATCTACAAGTGGGTAATTAACTCGTGACGAACTTTTCTTCATGAACTCCTCCATCATAGATAACATCTTTGTTTCAATCTCTTCTAATGGAAGACCTTCCAACCGGAGGGTAACAAGATATTCCTTCAATTCAATCTTAATTTCGGCCCTTAAATTGGTCGTGTCCTCCTTAGCCATCTTGATGAATGTTTCTATATTTTCCTTTAAGATCTCAATCTCATCCTTGGCCAGTTGGAGGTAATCACAAGGGGGTCTTTCACAAGGACTGGAGGTAGTATAATAGGGAATGTGAGGTGGTGTTTCATAGAAGGGTGTAGCTTTATTTCCTTAATAAAATTGTGGTGGAGGTGGGTAATTGGTATTTGGGTGGGAGGTGGGATACAAATGTGAATCATGGGTGTAGCTTGATGGAGGGTTATCACAAGGTAGAGGTTAATCTTTTATAGGAGTGATGGCTTTCGGTGCCAATTCGCAACTTGGGTCGATCTCCTTCATCAATTGAATAAGTTGGTTGTGAACACTATTCACCTCATTTTTGAAAGAATTCACTTCCTCTCCAACTACTCCCCAAAAATAAGCTTTAAAGCTCAACAAATCGTCTTCATCGTGGGATGTTGGGTTCTCAACTCTCTTTTGATTGTGCATAGAGGATGTAGCATATGGGTGTGGTTCATAGATAGGATAAGGATAAGGATGTGGAAGTGGTGAGTAGTGGTATGGTGGTTGTGGGTAAATATAGGGATATGGATGGTAATGGGGGTGATATTACTAAGATGGGGGTAGAGGATTTATCCAAGATGGTCCTCCATGGTGTGGATAACCATGTGGATACATATAAGCACTCATTGCCAAGCTTCCAAATGATTTTCAACAAAAATTTTTTGCACAAAGCTTAGCCAACAACAATAATTTGCAACTAAATGTAGTTGCAAGTGAGCCTCAAGATTTACAAAGACAACTGCGCTCATTTCTTCAATCAAGTAACAACAATAAGAAAAGAAAATAAGCAAAAAGAAACCAATTCAATAATTCTTAACAATTAACTTCCTAAATGTCAAAATACAATTCAAATATCGTTCGCCATCGTCGGCAACGACGCCATTTTTGAAAGAGTAGTTTTAGTGGTAGTGGAATGAAATGATAAGAGGGGAAAACGGAGAAAAAGTTCCACGAGTGTCGTGTTCTCAAGGATGACAAATTGGAATCGAATTAAGTGTTGACATTTAGGATGTTAAGAGGCAAGAGTTACAAGAATCACTTAAAACAAAAGAAATCATGGAGAAGTAATTTGGAAGCAAAAGTAAAGCAAGGGAAAACAATTAAAGAAAGAAAGGAGATGGATGTCCTATCTAGTTCTCATGTTTGATACTACTACGGGGGTTCTAGGCAATGTGACAATGTTTCAATCAAGGGAGCTCACGGCACCATCACCAAGTGACGTCACACACCGGACTCCTGATTCCTCATTTAGATGGGGCATTTCTACAAACACTTGGTCTACAACTCCTCCCGGGCATCGTCCTTCTGGACCAAGGGCAAGGATGTGGCCAATTAGAACTCATATAGACCCGCTATCGCGCAATCTATACTTCCCCTAACTTGGCTACCTATTGTGACCACAAATAGTCACCAATCTAGTCAATCATCAACCACACAAGATATATGAACCCTAGATCAACATTGCTCAAATCAATGAAAGAATTGAATCAAATCAAACATGATTACTAGATTGGAACATCCAATCTCCAAATCTAATATAGCTAAGCATATTAGATAATTGAAAAGAAAAGAGATCTAACATTCAATTGAAGATCAAAAGAGAGCTTGCAATTTGAAATCTAAAGACAAATGTAAATCAAGTTTAGGAGATACCAAATCTAAAGCTAGTAATCCAAAATCTTCAAGCTTCAATATCCCTAAGCTTCGTGCCTAGAGCTGATCCACGCAGCTGTCCACGCGTGGACACACGCGTGGGAGGCTACTGGAATTATTCCACGCCATGTCCAGGCGTGGACGCACGCGTGGACGCATGCGTGGACCCAAATTCTGTAACACCCCGGCTCGGCTATACCGTACATCCGGAGTAGTTACCGCCACACCTAGACTAAACCCAGCCAAGACCAGACAGAGTTCACTCTAGGTGCACAGGCTAACAAGAAAACTATTTCACATCATCATCATCATTACCCAACATATCTTCATACATATATATATAGGTGAGCAAAAGGTGTAGCTACACTAACTACCAGAATATATACAAGAGTTTAATTACAACTTGCTAGCCAGCTAAGTTCATCATGGCTACAAAAGATACATGTACACAAAAAAAGGGTTCCTCCCATAACCTTTCTAATCAGTCATCCTCTTCTAAGGGGCGGTACTCCGGTTCGGAGTACGTCCCCCATACAAGATGCCAGTTGCCCGCAACCCAGGTGAGATGATCCAGGAAGTAACTAGGAGTGTACATCATGGACCACTCATCCCAATGTTCCGAAGGAGCGAGATTCCATGGACAGGGATAAAAGACAACAAATTCTAAGGGATCACTCCCTTCCAACACCTCTACCGGAAAAGACCCAAACCTAGACCTGGCCCCATCCAGAAAATTTGGCTGGCTACTGCGAACCGGGATACGAGAGGGTGTAGTTGGGTAAGTCGGAGGAGGACTGTACGGTGGGGAAGGAATAGCAGGAACATAAGCCGGAGCTGGAGAGTCAGGAGCGAATCCAGGAGCATACGGGTCGACATCAACTAAGTACTGTACATAATCATCATGATCGTAGATAGGGAACTCCAACTCGGAAGGATCCGAGTCAGGTGGGCTACATGAGCCTACCCTAGACATCTGTTAAGAACACAACGAAGTGTAGTTAGCACGACGGCTAAGTAAGGAAATCCATTTGTCACTTAAAAGTAGACAAAGGTTTGAAAACATAGACAATCTAAAAGCTTTATAAAGTCTTACCATGATTTGAAAATCTGCCTGTAACGAAACGATTTATAGATAGTATAATAGCGTATAAACGTTAAATCATATAAAGCTTTTCTCAAATAAGAATGAAGTCATAACTTGCCACTCAAAATAATTTTCATGCNGGTTCCAATACATGGGATGCATCAGGCACATACCGCTTAAGTTGAGAAACATGAAATACATTATGCACCCGGTCAAGCTCAATTGGTAGGGCCAGTCGGTAGGCTAAATTTCCTATCCTTTCCAAGATTTCATAGGGTCCTATATAGCGAGGACTCAACTTTCCTTTCTTTCCAAATCTTTTGACTCCTTTAGTTGGTGAGATTTTCAATAGCACCTTCTCTCCAACTTGATGTTCGGTGAATTGTCATTTCAAATCGGCATAGGACTTTTGACGATCCTGTGCAATTTTCATCCTTTCTCGAATCACCTTGATTGCCTCTGTAGTCTCTTGTAGGTACTGAGGTCCAAGTATAACAACGTCGCTCTTGTGATTCCAACATAGAGGACTTCGACATTTTCGCCCATACAGCGCTTCATAAGGAGCCATTCCTATACTTGCATGCTAGCTGTTGTTATAGGAAAATTCGATTAAATCCAACTGCTCATCCCATGAACCTTGGAAATCAAGCACACAACCTCTGAGCATATCTTCCAATGTCTGTATCGTTCGCTCCGTTTGGCCATCAGTGGCAGGGTGCAAAGCTGTACTTAATTTGAGCTGAGTGCCCATCATCATCTACAACGCTTCCTAGAAACGTGATAGAAATCGTGAATCTCGGTCTGAAACGATATCTTGCGCTACTCCGTGATATTTAACCACGTGTTTAATATAGGCTCTTGCCAACCTTTCCATGGACCATGTCTTGTTCATTGGAATGAACCTCGCTGTCTTAGTTAGTCGATCGACAATAACCCACACCTGATCGTTTCCAGACTTGGTTCTAGGCAATCCCCCCACGAAATCCATCGAGATTGAGTCCCATTTCCACTGCGGAATTTCTAATGGCTGCAATAATCCCTTTGGTTTACTTCTTTCTGCCTTGACCTTTTGACAGTTCAAGCATTTAGCCACAAATTCAGCTACATCCTTCTTCATGCCCGACCACCAGAAATTTTGTTTTAAGTCCTTATACAGTTTATCCCCACCAGGATGAACTGAATAGGGTGTATAATGACCTTCCTTCATTAATTGTTCCATTATCTCCTTACACCTTTTGGTATTATCCACCTACCTTGGAATCTTACACTCCCATCTGGGTGTAATTCAAATGGACCATGTTTTCCATCAATCATCTTCTCCCTGATGCTCCCTACCCAATTGTCCTCTTCTTGTGCTTGTTTGACTTCCTGGAATAGGGTTGGAGTCACCGACATGTAATAAAATTTTATTTCCTGTTCCACCTGACCACACATCTGTATCTCCAAATTGAGTCTCTGAAAATCCTCGCATAATTGTTCGGGTAATACCTAAAGAGCATGGTTTGATTTTCGACTCAAGGCATCAGCTACCTTGTTTGCTTTGCCCTCCTGGTATTGGATTTCCAAGTCATAATCTTTGATCAATTCCAACCATCTCCTTTGCCTTAGATTAAGGTCTCGCTGAGTAAAGATGTACTTTAAACTCTTGTGGTCCGTATAAATCTTGCATGAGATTCCATAGAGGTAGTGTCGCCAAATCTTGAGAGCAAATACCACGGCTGCCAGTTCTAAGTCATGCGTCGGGTAGTTAGCTTCATGAGTTTTTAATTGGCGAGAAGCATATGCTATTACCCTTCCATTTTGCATCAAAACACATCCTAGTCCCTTGTGAGATGCATCCGTGTACAACTCGTAACCTTCCGCTCCAACAGGTAGGGTTAATATTGGAGCAGTCGTCAATCTCGTCTTAAGTTCTTGGAATGCCCGCTCACATTCTTCACTCCAACTATACTTGGTCGTTTTCTTGAGCAGGTTTGTCAACGGCTTTGCTATCCTTGAGAAGTCCTTAACAAATCTTCGGTAACAACCCGCCAAACCTAAGAAACTACGGACTTCCATAACTGATTTGGGTGCTTCCCATTCAAGTACAGCTTGTATCTTAGCTGGGTCCACTGCTATCCCTTCTTGGGTGATTACGTGTCCAAGAAAAGCAACTTCTCTTTTCCAAAATTCACACTTTGACAATTTCGCAAAAAGTTTCTTTTCCCTTAGTGTTTGTAACACTGTCCGAAGATGTCCCTTGTGATCCTCCGGTGTCTCAGAGTAGACCAAGATGTCATCTATGAAGGCGACGACGAATTTATCCAAATAGGGAAGGAAAATTCGGTTCATCAGGTCCATAAAGGTTCCTGGGGCGTTAGTCACTCCGAATGGCATAACCGTGAATTTATAGTGCCCATATCTCGTCCGAAATGCTGTCTTAGGCACATCCCCCTTCGCGACTCGCACTTGATGATACCCTGACCGTAAGTCAATCTTTGAAAACACTCCCGCTCCTTTCAACTGATCGAATAGATCCTCGATCCTAGGCAACGGGTACTTGTTCTTTACTGTGACTCGGTTTAGTTCCCTGTAATCGATGCACAGTCTAAGACTCCCATCCTTCTTCTTAACGAACAGTACCGGTGCACCCCAAGGCGATACGCTTGGTCTGATAAATCCTTTCTCCAGTAATTCCGCCAATTGTGCCTTTAGTTCCTCCATCTCTTTCGGTGCCATTCGATAAGGCGCTTTCGAGATAGGTGAGGTTCCTGGTACGAGATCAAGGGTGAATTCCAGCTCTCTTTCCGGTGGCATTTCTGTGAGATCGTCGGGGAACACGTCAGGAAATTCGCGTACAACTGGGATTCGATCGATTTCGAGTTCTTCTGGTTCGGAACCTTGCACTAAACAGAGGTATACTTCACATCCCTGGTGCATATACTGCTTCAGTTTCTGCGCTGTCAACAACCTGGATTCGTGTTGCTTGTCAATCCCTCGGTAGGATATTCCCCCTTCTGGTCCTCGTAACACAATCTTCTGCTCATCACACACTATCCGAGCTTTATACTTATCCAACCAATCCATTCCGAGTACTACATCAATGCCCTCAAGTTCAAAACGAACGAGATTTCCGGGACAGTTAGTTCCAGCTATTTCTATCGCAATGTTATCATAACCATTTCTACAGGCTACTACTATTCCCGAAGCAGTTTTGACATTTAGATCTAGCTCAATAGTAGGCCTTAATTTCAGTCTATCAGCAAATGCAGATGATATAAATGAATTGGTAGCTCCTGTATCAAATAACACTATTCCAGGTACTGAGTTTATGGGAAATGTACCAGTTACGGCGTCGTTAGCCTGNACCAAAAATTTATTCCAGACTAACCCTCAAAATTGGGCTAGGTTCGGTACACCGCGAAATTTTAGCGATGTACGATCAAAATAAATTTTCGCTGCTATGGGCTGATTTAATTGAATAGGAAGTTCAAGAATAATAATATGGTGTCTAATAATCCATTTCCTAGGATAATCGGGTCCGAATACCAGCTCCTAAAATTTTACGGTTCGTGACCGGCACGAACGATCGCAACTTAATAACAACTATACTTCCTTAAAAAAAAATTATTTTGAAGCATCGGTCACTTATCTTATGAATGTCATAGCTTAAAGACATATTTTCTGAACCTCAAACTTATCGAAATAGACGAGGGGTTACAAATTCAGCCTTTGTTGTCTTCATTGATGTTGTATCTCTTGAAGTTTTGGTTTCATAGAAACATGAATCACCTCATTTGAACACTTCTAGCTCCGGTTATGCTCGTTTTACTAAACTGTCGCCGGAATGTCCTTCAAAATTATAGCTTGTGCTATTTTTGACAAACGCGACCCCAATTAGTCCTTATACCTATATTTGATTAAATTGAGCTATTCTAATATGTTGTAGGCCTAAAGGACTTCATTTATAGCATATTATACCTCTTAATTACCCCACAAAACATAGCTATCTTTGGTACCTATCAGACATACCGGGTGGGCGGAAACGTGCGCGATTGCATGTATAAACTAGAGACAATGCAGGGGAACCTAATTAGTCGCAATTGGAACGTGCATCATCTGAAGCATTTTTTTAGTAAAAGAGCCCACGGTAAGACAACTTTATAAGGTACTACCAAACACTCTAATACAAGCATGCGTGTATCCCCTTCCTAAATACAATATGACGATAGGTGTAATGTGAAGAAACTATTTGGGTGTTTTAAGTTTGATGTGTTTGGCTTGTAATGTGAATAAACTATTTGTGTGTGTGTGTTTTTTTTCTTTATTTGAGACATGTATTTTCATTTTGGTATTAGATTCTACGATTAGACTTATTCAATTATTTGTATTAGTTTTGTAGTTGTGTTACTTATTTGGTTATAGTTTGTGAACATAAATTATTTCTTGTTCACAAACGAATTTTGATAACGGACATATGCATATGTTTGGTTATTAAGCATTCATGAATGTGTTTATGAACATAAACGAACACGTTCGCAAATGATTTCTTCGGTTCTGAACCATTATTCACTCCCTATTTTAGTCGTTTTTTATACTAATTGTCTAATTCTTAATAGGAAATTGATACTCTTTTATGTATTTGGTGTCTACAGGTGTAACTGCCTAAAACAAATAGCAAAGGAAGGATTTTGGAATGTTTTGGATCAATTTTGGAAGCAAAGGAAATTACCTAAGGAAGGAAAAGGAAACAGGAATCAAAATTGGAAGCTGCCTCACGACCGTGAGGCCCATCTGTATGCAATTTATTCTGCGAATTTCTGCAATTTTAAGTGGTTCCCAACCCTAGTTAGTTTTAGATTATTTCTCCTCTTTTCTTAAGATTTCCCTAGCATAGTTTAGATTAGTTTTACATTAGATTATTTAATTTCAAGCTTGGAATCTTAGATTGGAGTTGGATTTGTTCTTCACTATTAGTAAAGTTCTCCTTTTCCCTTTATTTACTTTCTTTTCAGATTTCTTGCAATATTTATGATGATTTATTATTGTTTTGCTTTGTTTACTTTTATTATGCTTGAGTAGTTAGCTTTTGGGATTTGGATTAGGGTTCTATTGCTATTTTTGATGTTAGGTTTATGGTTATTGCATAAAGGGGACAATTTATTAACCTAGGGTTTTTATGTTTGAATTGGATTATAAATTCCTCTTATTGATAATTGATGCGCAGCTTTTATTGATTTGTTTTGGAGAGGATTTCATCACAACGAAAGTTGGGTGAAAGACTCTGGCCTAACCAATATCAACCTAATTTTCCTACTATGGGAATAGGGGTAATTTGGGGGCTTATAATGATTTTGTGTTTTAAGGATATGATTGATGCATCACGAAAGTGGGGCAATCTTATCATAATTCTTGTTTATTGATTACGAAAGTAGCTTGAACCTGAATTCTTTAGTGCATTGCCAATAATCCCTTGGTTAATTGTTTTCCCTAATTCTGAGATTGTTAGTGCATCAGGATAGTAATACCCTAATCTGAACCCATTCTTTTATCATATAGTTATTTCCTTCTTTAATTTGAATTCCTTTTATTTTTCATATTCAGTCATAATTTGCTTAGATCCTTCTGAATTCCAGTACATTAGTGTCTAGAATCTTACAATTCATACAAGTACGTGCCATAGTCTCAATCCTCAATGGAATGGCATTTTTACCCTCTTTTCTCTATCACCATTTTACTCATCAGCAAACATTAATGAACATGTTTGTGAACATGCTTGTTAACAAACATATTCGTGAACGTGTTCGTTAATGTTAACGAACATGTTCGTGAACGTGTTTGTTAATGAACATGTTCGTTAATGTTAAGGAAAACGTTCGTGAATGTGTTTGCGAACATTAACAAACACTAATTAATGCTTAAGAAACGAACATGAACACGAACACAAAAACTCCAAAAACCTTAACAAACGAACATGAACAACCTATGTTCGTTTATGTTCAGTTCGTTAACAATCCTAATATATACAAGAGCCTTTTAAAAAGTAGTTGAATTGTATAACATAGAGGCTCTCTCTTGTTGTGTACGTTGGCACCTACAGGTACAAATTTCTTCCGAGAAATAGATGGCCTTGCGGGCTTAGTTATGGTAATATTTGACCAAATAGTTGACCATTCGTAACCTTCAGGCAACTGTTCGTGGGTACTGCTCGAAGTACTATTATGAGTATCGTTATGGTAGTATTCATCATGATTCGTAGGAATTAATTCTAAATTAATTCCAATTTAATTTTGAAAATTAAACTCCAGCTTAAAGTTGTAGGTTATTGGGTTTACATATGTGACTTTATTTCATTGTTAATGTCATTGTTAATGCTATTAAATCCTTCTTCTCTTATAAAAACAAGGTGTTGGGCATAATTGTTTATATGCTGATTTTGAACACTCAAAACTTTGGTTAGTTTTTCTCTCTTGCTCTCTCAAAATCGTTTCCTACAAAAAATTTGCCAACAGTTCTATAAAATAGTCGAATTGCTCGATCTTTGTTCTTGTTCACCGAGTATTGTAGTTTGAGTGTTCAAACTTAAAGTTGTTGTCCGTTTTATCCTGAAAGACTGACGCTACAACGCTCCTAGCATTCTCGAGAAGTAGCGAATTAGTTTCTAAGAAAAGTGTGTGTTTACATGACTCGAATTTCTCCTTCTTCTCTTCTTGTCTTGGGTTTATATTCTAAAATAAAAAAAAAAATTCCCGTTACACACAGACACAGATATACACGTGCGCACACGAAAAATGGAATTTAATTTTAGTAAATTGAGTTATGCATCACCAGGACTAATAAATAAATAAATATATATATATATATATATATATATATATATATATATATATATATATATACGCGCACCCAAAAAATGGAATTTAATTTTAGTAAATTGAGTTATGCATCACCAGCACTAATTTTATTAATAGGTTTTGGGCATATTTTACGTAATTACTCTTTTTCTTTAAATTACAATAAAGATATTTATTTTTGGGTGAAAAGATAAACTCGCATTTAGTATTTAATGGTATACTTTGGGTAAACTGTATAAATTACAGAGGAGAGGTAAATTGCACTAAAAAATCATGTATGCGACAGGTTCAACTAAGAGAATGTTGGCAAGAAATGAACTTGACCTTCACATACAAGAATTATACTCGACTTGCTCAACTATCCTTTCGAGAGTAATGATTTTTAATTACTTGATTTAATGGTAAGGAGTTGATCACACGACAAGGTTATCTTGGTTTGGCCCTACACAATATATTATACAAATGTGGGTGCCTTTCCTTAGATTCCAAAGCCTACACATCTTACACACTCATTAATCAGAATAATTGTGTACCTTAAGAACAATTATATTGCACCTTTCACTTTAGTATATAGTTTCCCTTTTGCCAAGGCCTCCCTTTCCAACCACATCAACCATTGATTCTCCCACCCCTGCCCTCACCCCATGTACGAAAGTTTTAATTTGGTTCTTACTTTCTAATAAGTAAAAGTCTAAGAGTATTTTGGTCATATGTATTAAATAGTTAAAAAAAAATGAAAGAAAATAAATGATTTATTTAAAATATCTCTTTATTTATTTATTTTAAAAGTATAGTGACACTCCAATGGAAGATACTAATGCCTTGTTTTATATATATCTCAAAATTAAAGCATATTCATAGGCTCAAATACGTTATAGCCCCTTACCATTTGTCATCTCAATGGTGTCCGTACATGTACTGTAAATCCCTTTGATGATACTCATGACTAAAGGTATAGTATAATTGAAGGTTTATAGACAACTAATTTATTCCTAGGAATAAAGCTCAAATAATTAGTCATTGAACAAGACGTAAACATACAATTTCACCATTCAACTAAAAAAAAAAAAACAATTAGACGTAGCATTTGACATTTTAAAACCATATATGCAATCCACGCAACCAAGTAACCTAAAGTAGTAGTTTGTCACTAGTAAAATTTAAAAATATATTTAAAAAAAAAAAAAAAAACAAGGTCTCTAGAAATGAAGGATCTCCAGAGATCTATGGAGACAAGACCATCTCCATTAATCTCGAGAGACCAAGGAGGTTGAAAGGATGAAGGTAGCCATGATGACTGCTTTCATCCTTGAACCCTTAAAGGAAAAGAAATCGTGTCTCTAGATCCTTGGAGATGAAGCTTTTGTCTATATGGATTTGGAAATGGAGAGGATGAAGGCATCGATAATAGTTGCCTTCGTCACTTCATTTTTTTAAGGTTTGAAGGATGAAGGCAACCACCATGGTTGCCTTCGTCCCTTCCTTCGTCTTTGAAGTTACTCCATGAATTTGAAGACGGAAGGTCTTCAAATTCATGGAGACGAGATAGTCCTAGCTTCATGGATTTGGTGGTCTTCCATCAAGATTGTTGGTCTAAGACCTTGTTTTGTTCTTTTAATTTAAAAAAAAAATACCCGGCAACATGCTAATTCATGTTACTTGGGGTGGATTGTATGATTTTAAAATGTTTAAAGGTTCAATTGCAATTTTTTTAGTTGAATAGCTTAATTACATTTTTTTGTATTATGTTCTATGGCAAAATTGATGTCTATTCTTTATATATATATATATATATATATATATATATAATCAGTTTATATTTTTAAACAATTGAAATTTAGTTTGATAAATTTGGAGTGCAACACTATCAAATGCATGCATTCTTTAATATTTACCAATGCAATACCATGAGCAGACTTTACATATCATTAAATTAAATACACTTGTAAACTTTTAATGTACACTTGTAAAGTTACAAATTATAAAAATGTATTTGTATATATCATAAAATGTATTTGATAATATTAAAAATTGAACTTTCATATTACAATCGAGTTTTTATTTGATTTATTGAGTATATATACTATATAGCTCCCGTTTTCTACTATTTGTTTTAGTGAAACATAGTTCAAATGAAAATACTTTTATTCATCATCACATGATTACCTCAATAGCAAAAGATTTATACTACTCTCAAATTTTATTCACTTTTACTCCATGATGCGGTAATAAAGATAATTAAGTCCCAAAAATGTCAATATCAAAGACTTATAAGAGGGGAACAAAAGTTAAAGAGTGAAAATGATAGCGCACTAAATACTTTTCAAAAGAAAAAACATATCAGAGATGAAATGCATGGACTTGGAAAGTGGTTCCGACTGCACGTACTGCCGCCGTTTTTTATTACACGAGAAATCGAAAAAAAAAAAAAAAAAAAAAAAAAAAAAAAAAAAAAAAAAAAACCAAATAAAAAAAAAAAAAAAAAAAAAAAAAAAAAAAAAAAAAAGTAATACACTCGTTCTTACATGTGGCTAAATCTTATGCATCCAAGTCACACCAAAAAGTTCAATTCCCTCCCACCTTCAAACTCTCTTAAAAGCCCAAACGTATACAAGCTTAATTACTATTCAAAATTATTGGACCCACCATGCTTACTATATATATATATATATAAGTTCTCACGGATTTTCATTGGAATATCATCTTATATATATATATATATATAGTGAAGGTGTTGTTGAATTGATTAACGGGTGGCGGTGGCGACGGCGGCGGCGGTTCCGAGAACGGAAGAGGCGGTGAGGACGGAATTTGGAGAAGTGGGAGGAGCAAGGAAAGTGGTGGTGGGCCCTTGGCAAATGAAGTCATGGACGATCATAGTGCTCGGGGCGGCCACCAGCCTCTCCCAAGCCTCGTAAGCTTCGGCACCCGAACCGCCACGTTTTTGGAACGCTTCCGTTGCGTCAAGGCGGTGGACAATATTCCAACCCTCCAATTGGGATTGGAGTCTCAGAATATTTTGCAGCTGGCAACTAGCCAATTTGCAAGTGTTGGCTTTTATGTTCTCAATGCCCGTTTCCAAAACCTCTTGCCTCATCTTTTCATCGCCGCCACCCATGATTCTGAAGTATTGGTCCATTTCTGGGACCCCGATTGCACGTTTGATCCCACGAGTATAGTCCCCCGCAGGGTCGAAGAACTCCCGGGCTTCCTCTATTAACCCTTCCTCCACCATCTTCTCCACGCGCTCCGACACGAACTCGTACAGGACCCGCATTTCCACGTCGATCCACAGGAATAAGCACTCGTACTTGGCCCGGAACTCCACGTGGTCTTTCACTAGAGCTTTGATGTAGGAATTGGACCCACCCGCGATGATCGCGAGGCGGTTCTTCCGGGTGATGGCGTCCACCGCCTGCAGCGCCTGCCGGCAAAAATCCGCCGCCGTGAAATCCGCATTCGGGTCCACCACGCCCAGCAAGTGGTGGGGCACGCCTTGGCACTCCTCCTCCTTCACCTTATTGGTTACTATGTCGAGGCCTTTGTACACTTGCATTTTGTCTGAATTCACCACTTCCGCCACGAAACGGGTGGCGAGGTCGATGGCCAACCGGGACTTCCCCGTCCCGGTGGCGCCCATCACGATCACCACCTTGTCTTTCCGCCGCCGGCTGCTAATATTCAGCCCGCCGTGGCAACTCACCATGGGCTGCGTTTGTTTGCAGAAACAACACGACATCATTATCCTCGTACTGTGCGTACGAATATTGTAACGCTAATTTTAATTAGCACGTAACTATTTTTTTAACTGAAAATTTTAATCAGAAATGAAAAACTAAATAAGATCAGAGAGTGTTATATATGTAAGTCTTCTTCTTTTTTTGTTTGTTTTGGGGGGATGTGTTTTGAATACAAAGAGAAGAGACAAAATGAAACTCTTACTTAAACTTGACCTGCACACAGCAGTGAAGTGGAAGGCAGGTATTTATTGAGCGTGGAAAGCTAAAAAGACGATCCGCTGTACTATTGCCACATGGGGTATATATTTTCATTAAAAACAAAATTAAAAAGAAAAACTTTCACCTATGCTATCTTTTCATTCCACAAATTAACAATATTATAATCACTGGATTTTTTTAATGCAGCCACTATTTCTTATTTTAGTTCAGAGTATAGCACTACAAGGAAAAAAAAAAAAAATGCTGTTCGCAACGGAAATATTCTATCGCGAAAATGTAAAATTTCGTCGCAAATCGCGTTTTGTGACGAAATTTTATGTTTTCACGATGGAATTCATTCGATAGTCTCCTGGCTTGTCGTATTTCATTTCGCAACAGAAATAATCCGTCACGAGCAATGGTGACAGAAAAGGCGACAAAATTTTCCGTCGTAATGTAGGCGACGGATATCAATCCGTCGGGTGACAGAAATGTTTACTTCCATCGTCATCACTTGAAAAAATATTTTGTCACAAAACTCATATTCCGTTGGCTATTTCCGTCGTGAAATATAACGACGGAAATAATTGTCGTCGTGATTCCATCGCTAAATTTTTTGTTACAAATTTCATCTTCCGTCACAAAATTCTGTTACACTTTGGACAACAAAAATCTCCCGTTCACAAATTCGTTGCCATAATGATAACAAATATTATCTCGTTAAAATCACATTTCGTCACGATTCTACAATTATATTTTTAATATTTTGGTAATTATTATTATTTTGTTAAAATTCTAATGTTAGTATTTAAAATTTTAATATGCAATTATATTTATAAACAAAAACACTACTAAAACTAAAATACAATATAAAGCGACACAAACAGCCGAGGGGACAAAAAATGACATGACTGAAAGAGTTGGACCAGCCACATGAGGACCTAGATGGGTATAGGAGGCACTATGGATAGTGTGTCGGATGAGAGGGTTAGCCAGTTTACCAAAAGAAGTCGAGTGGTTATCAAGTTAGATAGTTGGAGCGAGTAGCATGGTTAGCAAACTATTCAGATTAAAGAGCATAGCGGATGCGGTAATCGGTCATCTCGAATGCTGCTAAGTGGACAAAAAGGAGGTCGTAACAAGGGAAGTCAATTAATTTAGAAAGACAGTCGGCAACACGTGAGTTAAACGGTGAGAGTCAGCCCATCAAAGATCATATGGCTAAGTTAACCCGTCGTCAAGGAGACGAGAACGACCGACTATGTAAAGGAGGGAGCAGCCTGGAGAGAGCGGTGAGATGAGTAATCCGAGCACTTGGTAGGAGGCCAGAGGAGTAGTGAGGGCAAGTAGTGCGAAGTTAATGGCAATGATGAGCTCAATCGTTGTGGAAGGTTGTTCGACGCGAAGGAGACGGGAAACCGGCATGAACTCTCATGATTAAGGCATTAATAGCTTCATTTATTTCATTAATGAGAGGCTGAACGTTTTAATCATCCTTCTACATGTATAAAAAGCCTGAGAAGGATCTCAAAAAAGGGTTAATAAACAATTCATATGCACACGAGAATTGATAAAAAAATACACTTTACGAGCAACTTATTGACGTTTCCGGTAGTGTCGATGATTGCTTTGGTAGTCACCAAACCAACAGGTAGGGTGCAGGGGTTGAATTCTATCCACCACTAGAAAAACAAAAAAAAAATAAATAAATAAGAAGAAGAAAGAAGAAGAAGTATATGTTTAGTTTTATTTTGTCACTAGTATATAACCATTTGGAGATCTAGAAGTCAATTCATCACACACACCCCACGATTTACCTTCCCCACCCGATTCAAACTTACTATTTCTTATTTTAGAAAGAGAAACTTTCTTATTAGAGGTATTATAGTATTATTTTTTTCAGGTAAAAAAATACAATAATCATAGTTGAATATAATTATTTTTTAGAGAAATTTTAAGGTTTCAACACACTCATGCCTAGTATTACACCCAAAGTAGATTACGAAAGCTCTTAATTTATAGCAGGTATAAGTCAACATCTCCCCCATACTTTTTTACTTTAAAATTGTGTAAAAGGACATGGTCTTAGACTTTGACACCTCTGTTTAGTATACCCTTGTCTTGGGGGAAGTCAAAGGAGTCAAAGAACTCACATCTATATATATATATATATATATATATATATATATAGAGGAATGGTTCAGGTCGGATTCCCGTGCAGTTGTGCGGTTACACACCTTAACCATTACAATGGTCCACTTTAAGTACACAAACCACGTACCTTAAGCACACAAACATAAAGCACCTTAAAAACACAAACAACGCGCACCTAAAGCTTTAGGACGACGCACCTTAAGTACACAAAACACGTACCTTAAGAACACAAACCACGCACCTAAGTTTTTAAAATGGTGTACCTTAAGTTTCAACAAGTCGTGCACCTTAAGCATACAAATCACGCACCTTAAGAAGGGAAATAACGCACCATAAGAAGGAAAAACGCGCACCTTAACCTTTAGGTTCACTCACCTTAAGTTTCACCACTGACGCACTTTAAGCACACAAACTACGCACCTTAAGAAAGAAAACTACGCATCTTAAGAAGAAAAACAACGGACTTAAAGCAACCGTACAATCGCACCGGAGAAGGCCAACCGCACAGAAACTCGTTTCTACATATATATATATATATATATATATATATATATATTGCACACACCCTAAACTGTGTGCACTCATGTTGGGCTAAGTGCACACACTCTAGACTCTGTGCATCCGCGTAGTAAAATGTGTGCACTCACGTTGTGTCTCACCGTCTCACGAGAATGTGTTGTCTCATTTGATGATAGCATTGATTCAAGTTTATATATACACACACACAGTTGATGATAAGTAGGTGTACATTAACCATTTAACCACATCCCTCCATGGTAAGCCACAACGCCACGTCTTCAATTGAGTAAGGGCTGAACTTGGCCAACCCGGTCGACGCACAACAATCCCCCTCCCTACACCTGCCGCAACCTTTGACCACAAAGCCCAACAGCATGCTTGATAGCATTGAGTTTATTTGACTATCTTAAGCCAATTGGTGATAAGTAGGTATACATTAACCATTTAACCACATCCCTCCATGGTAAGCCACAACGACACGTCTTGATTTGAGTAAGGGCTGAACTTGGCCAACCCGGTTGACGCGCAACAATCCCCCTCCCTGCACCTACCGCAACCTTTGACCACAAAGCCCATCAGCATGCTTGATTCGATCCTTAGCCTCTTTGCCCACTAATTCCTCTCCCTGGACTAGACTTAGCCTGACCTACGCTCATATCCCATCCGGAACTAAACTCGACTTTCACGTCACCATCGATTCGAAGCCATGACCTCGGCTCTGATGTCAATTGATCGATCTCAGCGCTGCACTATGCTTAATTCCCAGTGGTTCATCAATCCACAAAGTTCTTTGGCTATATATCTTGTTGCCATATTCTACTTAAAACCAATTGGTGATAAGTAGGTAAACATTAACCATTTAACCACATCCCTCCATGGTTACGTCACGTCTCGAATCGAGTAGGGGCTGAACTTAGCCAACTTGACCGATGCCCAACAAAAATATTTGGTTAGCCCCACTCACATCTCCAAAAAAAAAATTAATTTTTTTTTCAATTTTCTTGATTTAAAATTATTAATATTTTCACTTTATATATTTATATTTATTATAATAAGTTATAAGTGAAAATTTATTTATTTACATTTTTATCATAATTATTAGTAATTTTTATAACTATTATAAATTTTAATTTATAATTTTAATTAAATATAAATACTAATTATTATCATTATTAAAATAAATAACTAATATTTTATAAAAAATAATTTAGTAATAGATTTATTAAAAATGAATGAAATAAAAAAAAATATAAATTTCTAACTATAAATCAAACAAAAAACTGTTTTTTTCCTTTTTACTATTAGTCAATCAAACATTTTTATAGATGAATTATGTTTTAAAAATTATTTTTCTAAAAATAATTTTCATGTTTTCAAACGGACCCTAAGAGAGAAGAATGAAACAACAAGAAGAAGATGAGCAAGAAGGGAACAAAGAGGGAATTAGAAGAAGGCTGGGGGAGCAAAAGAAAATCAAAAATTATATATATATATATATATATATATATATATATATATATATATATATATATGATCATATGAGATCACTTGTTTAGGTAAGATCGTGAGATCAGATCTTGTGCATCCATGTAATAATTTAATGGTCTAGATTGATTTAAGATTCTAAATTCAAGTGTGTGCGAACGGTGATAAAATGTGTGCGAACGACAATTAAAAGTGTGCGAACGTTGATTAAATGTGTGCGAACGGAGTGGGTGTGTCAAACAATCTAGACCATTAAAATTTTTTAGATTGATGTACAAGATTTGATCTCAAAATTTTTAATGGTCTAGATTGATTAAGACTCGAAGTTGAAGTGTGTGCGAACGGTGATTAAATGTGAGCGAACGGAGTCTGTGTGTCAATATCTAGACCATTAAAAAATATTACATGGATGCACAAGATCTGATCTCACGATCTTACATAAACAAGTGATCTCATTGGAACCCTACCCAATATATATATATATATATATATATATATACATATACATATATGATCGCGTTCTGGTGCGTACTGGCCGCCCAAGAGAGAACTGCGGACAAATCACATCGCGCCACGTGTCCGGAATGTAGTTGCACATTAAGTTATAAGTAGGTGCACATAATGTTATAAGTAGTTGCATATAGGTGCACCCAGGTGCATAAATGTTAACAAGGTAAATTACTTGCACCTGTAAGTGAAAATAGGTGCACACGTGCAAGTAAAATGTATTACAAGTGCAAGTAAATTGTACAATGAGCATCAATATTAAGTGCACCTAATGTTATAACTAGGTGCACCTAATATTATAACTAGGTGCACATAGGTTGCACCCAGGTGCATGAATGTTAACAAAGTAAATTACTTGCACAAGTGCAAGTAAAATGTATTGCAGATGCAAGTTAAATGTATTACAGGTGCAAGTGAATTGTACACTGAGCATCAATACTAAGTGCACCTAATGTTATAACTAGGTGCACCTAATTAATGTTATAATTAGGTGCACCTAGGTTGCACCAGGTGCATGAATATTAACAAGGTAAGTTACTTGCATTGAATTTGTAAGTGAAAATATTTGCGATAATAGGTGCATGAATATTAACAAGATAAATTACTCGCACTTGTAAGTGAAAATAGGTGCGAAACTAGGTGCACTTGTAAGTGAAACTAGGTACACTTTTAAGTGAAACTAGGTGCACTTGTAAGTGAAACTAGGTGCACCAAAGTTCCAGTTATTTAGTCACCGCGTCATTTTTTTAAAATTGCATCTGATTCGTTGATCTGGACACGTAGACGGCTGTGATTTGTCCGCAGTTCTCTCCTGAGCGAGAGTACGCACGAGAGTGCAACCCCAAATATATATATATATATATATATATATATATATATATATATATATATATATATATATATATATATATATTGTTATACATATAACAAAGTTGCTGCAAGAAAAAATCCATTCTGGGTTTCTGACAAGTAGAAATCCATTCAGGGTTTACTGGGGTTTTGTTTTTCTGCTTTCCAGCTTAAGCCTTTGCTTTTTTTTTTTTTTTTTTGGGTTGTTATTTAAAATCCTCAGTTTTTAGACTACTTTTAGGTAATAATAATAATAATAATAAAAAACGAGTATTTCCAAGAGTGTAATAATTCTCTTAATTTGTAACTTGGGTGTGAGAAATCTTTAACTATAATTTATAGATTAAGCCAAATAAATAATAACTATAGTGGCATACATGATACATCATTGTCCTCCCAATCATATAATTCATTCTACTATGCTCCTTAGTTTTCAAAGTCTCTAGGGCAATTGCAATCACGTTTACTAATAGACAAATTTTTAGTACCTTTTGATACTTTGTTTCACCAAAACAATTGTTTCGCTGTCGACAAGTGTAGCAAAATGTGGCCAACTTTAAAGAGAATTGATCTATTTATTAGCTGTTTGATTTGTTTGACTATTATTAGCTGTTTGACTTGGTTGACTTGGTTAGACAGTATATATAAGTGTTTGATTAATTAGTTTTTTATAACAACTTATTGTTTCAAAACAATAAAATTCAAAAAATTGCCCAAAACAATTTTTTCGATCAGTTTTTTGAGAAAGTCATTTTGAATGTAATCAATTATTAGCTAACAGCTCATTTACCAAACATTTTTCTACAATCAGCTAATGTTATCAACTAGTCAAACTCACTAATTTAAGAGTTAATTCCAAAAATAGTCCTTCGACTATTGACTTTTACCAATTTTTGTCTTGGACTTTTAATTTTACCACAGTTGGTCCCTTAACTATTGATTTTATACCAATTTTGATTCTTCTGTTAAATCTATGTTAAATGAGTGTTAAAACTGAGGGCAAAAATGTAAAATTAAATATTTTAACATTTCTTCTTCACTTTGTTTCCCCTCCTCCGTCGCAAGATTATATAGGGAACAATGTGAGTCAATATATTTAATTTTTACATTTTATATTAAATTGTTTCATGTAATAAAAAAATTTGTATTTTTTTTGTTTTTTTTTTTGTTTACTACAATGTAATATATACTCTGTAATAATAACTTTTTTTTTTTTTTTGTAAATTCTCTAACGGGATGTGGAGTGTTATTGTATATTTTATTGTTGTATTACTCTTTTATTATTATTATTATTTGATAGAAAAATGGTAGAACAGGGCATCACTAGGAGGGGAAACAAAGTGATCGAAGAATAAAGGTTAAAATATTTGATTTTACATTTTTGCCATCAATTTTAACACCTATTTAACATAGATTTAACAGATCTGATCTGAATGACCAAAACTGGTACAAAATCAATAGTTAAGGGACCAACTTTGGTAAAATTAAAAGTCTAGGACAAAAATTGGTAAAAATCAATAGTCGAAGAACTATTTTCGAAATTAACTCCTAATTTAATCGGCTAACAACTATTTACTAAACACCCCTACCCCAATATGTTAACTCAAAAGTTTCGATAGCATAGAATACACCCTCTTCCATCATATAGTTCAGTCTCAGGGGCTTCAATCTGATCGTTATCATTTTTAATATATAAAATGTGTGTTGAAATGAAGCCATTTTTTCTGATATGGTCAAATGAAACTTCATTATATTCTATCCATTTTCACCACTTGTTTCATATATTACAAATTCATAATTTAAATTATATGTGATTGCCCATTGCAACATAGAATGTGGAACAAACGACACATGCATGCTTAATATGGACACTTTAATTCTCCAATTAATCTCATTCATAGATATATCTTTTTTAATGCATCAGATTGGTTCTCATGTTCTTACGAGATGATTCTCATATGAGCACTAATATATATATATATATATATATATATATATATATATATATATATATATATATATATATATATATATATTTGTGTGTGTATGTATGTATGTATGTATGTATGAAGGTAACTTCCCGTGCGGAAGTGCGAATAACACAAAAGGACGCATCTTAAGTGTACAATTGATGCACCTAACCTTAAGCATTAAAATAACGCATCTTAAGTACACAATAATCTTGCACTTTAAGCACACAAACAAAGCATTTAAGAACACAAACCACGCACATAAAATTTTAAAATGGCGTACCTTAAGTATAAACGCATCTTAAACACACAAATTATGCACATTAAGAAAGAAAAATCACGCATCTTAAGAAGTAAAACCACGCACCTAAAGCTTTAGACCAGCGCACCTTAAGTTTCAACAATTGACGCACCTTAAGCACACAAAACACACACCTTAAGAAGGCAAACCACGCACCTTAAGAAGGCAAACCACGCACATTAGGAAGTAAAACAACGCACCTAAAGCTTTAGATCGACATACCTTAAGTTTCAACAAAAACGCACCTTAAATTATCATCTGAAGAACTAACGCACCTTAAGCATACAAACCACGCAAAGTTTGACCTAAATGCAAAAAGACCAAAATGCCACCGCATTATTTTTTTAATTTGTATTCAATCTGGACCGTTGATTTTAGCGAGATCTTGGATATCATTCTACCGCATCTTTCACCTGGGCACATTCACCAAATTTGATCTTTATATATATATATATATATATATATATATATATATATATATATATTTATTTATTGTTTAAAAAAATTCCTACCATTTATTTGTTTTCCTCTTCCTCTTCCTCTTCATCACTAGAGACTATTGCCAAAATATTTTTTGGTTGCCAAAAGTATTTCAGCATGGAGAGCAAATCCAAAAAATAATGACATTGGTTTTTTAAGGAATGTGAAGTAGAACCCAGGACACATATATAGAGATGAAATCAAATTCTGATAGTGGTAGGAATTTCATGATTTACTAGCAATGCACATCACCAAATAAGTAAATTATCTCGTAAATATATGCATGAACAGTTCAGTTAGTCCCGATGCGATAAATTGTGAAAAAAAAAGGCAAATTACGAGGTAAAAGTTTTCAACTTACTAATTGTCATGACTGCACAATTTTAAGATGTAAAATGGTTAAGCCATACACTTTTTTTTGGTTCAATAACCTAATTAAATTTTCAATGAGTAGAATAGATTATTTGACTCTTATATATCTCTAGTTTTTTTTTTTATTATTAATAAAGAAAAAAAAAAAGGGACCAGGAATAGGACTGGGATTTCACTTGGGGACTTAACAACTATATAAATGGGGTCACCATCCATTTAGTATCTTTAGAAGATAATTATTACTTTGTTGTTCAATTGAATTGAGATTAGTCAACTAATTATAAGAAAATTAAAGGTATGGCTCCCTTTGAACACCATGTTTTGTTTAGGAATTAACTTTTCCTACTTTGGGCATAAGCTATAAGCTTGTCATTATCTTCGTAATAAACAAATACTTCATCCTCAGAATCGTGACTTTTGGTGGCCAACTTGTTCTCCTTAAAGCACCGGCGAAACGATTCTCCTAAGTGGGGTTTAGATACTCTTTAATTTAAGCATACTTCAAATGATAAGACCTCTCAATCTAGCTTCCACTAACAAATTATTCTAAACCCAACATTTCATTCTATATAATTATTATTATTATTATCATTTTTTTAATTTTAGTTGCCTGGACTACTCTAGCTCTGTACGTGGCTGAGTTGTTAATTCTTTGATAAAAAGTTAATTTTTAATTGTCTCTCATTCAATATTTTTGTTTTTTTATTCTCTAATGAAAAGATTAATTACCTCTTTCAAATTCACTGCTGGGCAGAGACATTGAGAAATTGTAATTATGGTCTTACTATTAATTAAAACTTTTGGTAACAACTGCATGGTTTTCTTAAACGCGTGGATGCTTATAACTAATGCATAATGCACAATGATATAACTTTGAAGAAGATTTAGACTTGTAATTTTAATAATCACATATTCTTATTTGGGTACTGGCTCCCAGCCAAGCCATTCCACATTAATGTAATAAATGTTTTTAAAATATAAGATTGCTTATACTCTAATGAAATATGAGCTCCTAAGAAGAAATAGGGTTGGTATCCTATCCTTTCTGTCCTAATCTCCTATACCATAATAAATTAAAGTTTTTAGATACTTTGGTAATTTTTTTATTATTATTATTATTATTATTATTATTTATTTATTTATTTATTTTTGCATATATATCTTGTATGTAATCAAATTAACTTCGCTACCTTATGTTCAAATTACTGTTGGACTCATAAAAGAGTGTGCTCTCTATAATATTACTCAATTGATAAACTTCAAATACAAAATCTTATTTAAAAAAGCAGAAGAAAACATGTATGTTTTTTTGTTTCTGTATTGTTCTTAAGTAATAAATCTAAGTTATGTCTTTCAATTTTTTATAAAAGCTTTCTTTTAATTTTTTTAAAAATTGTAAATTCAATTATGCAATTAATTGAGATGTCAAACACTATTTTTATTTAAAATTTTTAAGAATTAAGCGCTTATCACTATGCTAAAAACGTTTCCTTATAATGGTGGCCGACCCTGATACCAATTTTCAAGATCGAATGCTTATCACTGACAAATTATACCATAGACCAGGGTCTACATTGCATTATAGACCCTGGTCCAAAAGTAACTTTCAGATTCTACCGTTGACACATTCAACATCGGTAAACAAATTGAAGGCGCATCATATGTTAATTACATGCACATAACATGATAAATAGAGACACATAAATTGTTAACTACATGTATAAAATATGTTAATTGCAGACATAAATGTTAACCAACATCTTATGTGCCTGCAATAAACATATTTTGTACCTACAATTATCAATTTATGTGTTTGTAGTTATCATGTTATGTATATGTAATTACCATGTTATGTGCCTTTAATTTGTTTAAAAGTACAAAAATTGTTAACTGCAGGTACAAAATGTGTTAACTAGACATATAATTTTTAGTTGGCCTAGGGTTCACAATGTAATATGAACCATGGTCCATGGTATAACAATTGCCTACCACTACACCAAAAGTATTAGCTAGTAGCGCATGCACAACTTTAATTTTTTTTTATACCTGCGTAGCAATCAACGCCCCAGTCCAGTGACAAGAAGATGAACTCACTCTCCATGCTGTAACCCAACAAATTTTATGATGATATATTTGTAACTCTCAATATATTTTTTTTTTTTTTGAGGAACTCAATATATTATTTATTTTCTTATAAACTAAATATTAATGCACCTTATCGTTTGTATGTGCCAATAGATTGAATTTACGATTCTTTTAACAATTAAATGACTAAATTTGTAAAAATTGACGGGAGTCAATTGAATTATAATTAAGAAACAACCAACACTAAGTACACAACAACTAATACGCGCCCCTTTTTTATATATATATATATATATATATATATATATATATATATATATATATATATATATATATATTCTTCACTTTCATTAAGAACGGAGCGAAAAACTTTAATTTTTTTAATCATCCGCGACCGTTCTTGCGGATTTTTTTTTTAAATTTATTTATGTTAACTCTTATTTTTTTTTTAATTCCTGTACAACTCAAAATTCATATCAACGCATGTTATACTAATAACTATCAACACAATATAATTTATCTAACAACTCAATATTATCAACACAAATACTATAAACACAATACAAATTAACTAACAACACAATATTATCAACACACTTTCAACACAATAATATCAATACAATACTCTCTGTCAATCCAATACTTTCAACACTAATAAGTTATCAACACAAGATTCTCCGTAATATTTAATCTAAAACGAAAGTTACACGCACTCTTCCAATAAGTATTTTGTCCATAACTCCCGAATCTCATTTATTTTGTTGATAGAGTACGGATTGCTTTCAAATGCATACAAAATAATTTAATTAATGTAATTATTAAATATGTTAATTAATAAATTATAATTTAAGTATACATAGTTCTATTTAAATTCACTTACCTCATCCAAACAATCAATAGATGAATATTTTGTCATAGTGTCAAACATGTATTGCATGATTTAATATCCACACATCCAGGTTGTATCGGACACTACAAAATACATATATATTTTAATAATTTAAACAATTCATTGTAATTCAAATTATCACACTAGAATTTGAATTTAATTTTTATGCACAGTTTGCATGGCTTCCAATTGATATTCCTAACCCGTCCAATCGTAGGAGAGTGAAATACCCTATATTAATTATAAACATACATAAAAAATTATAAATAATATACTAGAAGTTAAAATACTTATATTAATAATAATGTATTTACTTACATATTCAGAGTAGCTTTAATTTCAATGGTGCAATCACAAGGCAAGGGATCCATGACATATATGCTATGCAAATCACCAAGAGTAATCAATGAGATCTACATTTACAAAACACATATGTATTAAAGTTTAATATCTAATACTTCAAATAAAGTTATTAAGTTATATTAGTAAAATAAAAGAACAATTTTCTTACTCTTGATGATATGGTACTAAAATAAATTGTTTACTTTTGTGCTGCTCTATGACGTGAATGAAATTTGAAGTAACAGCCAGAACATTTTGTTTAACCATATCCTTTGAAATATGATTCGAACATGCAAACCCGATTGACATGACTTTAAACTCATTGCACAACCGGTTACGAAATTTGAAAATTAACAAATAATAAGAAATTTCAATAAACATACAAAAAAATATATATAAAACACAAGAACACTTTTAAACAAAATTGCAATATAAACACATGTATCCTCTTAATATCCATACCTAACAGACACAATAAATTTTTTTCTTCGTAAGTTTAATTAGGAAGTTCATTATCACTAGGAAGCACGTCTTTTTGTATTTCTAATAATCATGTGAAACTCTTACGTATTGCTTCATCCATTCTTTGCTTTTAAATTATATAATTTAAGCATAACAGATAACTTAGTAAATTTAGTAGTTCAAGGAACACATGTTTTTTAGCATTATCAAATAAACATTTAAATTCAGGAGGCATTTCACTAAAATCTCCCTGGACGATATCACACATCATTTCATCTATTCGATCGTCATCTTCATCATCCTCATCACTACTAGCATGAGTTACATTATATATTCTCGTCATTATCTTTATGTATTTGACTATTTGCTTGAGTACGTTCCACTATCTTATGGGTTTCAATATCTATATGAATTACCTTACTAGCACTTGTACTAGGAAGTAAACTTTCACCATGCCATATACATCGATCGTATCCTTCCTTAAAATCATAGAGTATCATCAAATGACTCTTCACTTGATCAGAACTACGATATCTTCTCAAATTTTTACAATCACAACACGAGCGCATAATAAAGTCTTCCGCCTTTTACTCATATTTTCATCAATATATTGTATAAACTCATGAACCCCTTGCATATATTAGAATGTAGTGCGTTATTCATACATCCAACTACGATCCATATCTGCCAATTCATAAAATGTTACTCTAAGTACTATGAAGATATAGATACACAATGATGAACACATTTATAAACCATATTAGGTGATTTGAATTGAAACCGAATTACCTAATTCGTAATCAAAATATCTAATGTATAATCAAAGTATACCTAATTCATCAAATTTTATACCTAACTCATCATACTTAATCTAATTCATTGAACTAAATACTTCATTTTCAATGTATATTCCTAACTAATCAAATACCTAATTTATCAAACTAGCTACCTAATTTATCATAGAACTTAATTTGTAAAAACACTTAATTCATCAAAATAACTAACTCATCAAATTCAATCTAATTCACCAAACTACATAATTCATAATCAGTATATACCTAGCTAACTAATCAAATACCTAATTTATCAAATTACCTAATTCATCAAAATACCTATTTCAAAAAAAAAATTATTAAAATCCATTTAAAATGCTAAAATTCAAAATAGAATAATAATATGGGTAATATTAATTTTTTTTTAAATACGGGTAGTTTCTACGAAACTAATCACGTTTTTTTAGACCGCGGCATTTTAGTCCTAAACAACCGCAAATTCTTATTCAAATATTTATAATTATAAAATCACGAGTTTTTTTTTTTTTTTTTTTATTTTTTTTTTTAAAGAATACACCACCGTTCTTTTTAGAAGGGTTGGTAAAAGTGAGTCTCTTTTGTTTATTTTTGTACTAATGCGAGAGCTCAAAAGTAGAAAATTTCCATTTTTAAAAAAGCACACCACAAGTTCTTGGTGAAGAATGAAATGGGTAATTGAAGCGCTCAAGTACTCATGACGAGCACATGAATACAAGCGCACTCTTTACCCCATTTTGACACCTAAAAAGTTTAAGCCCATTGAGGAATTGAAAAGGCAATATGTCTCTCTATGGAAATAAAATTCTGATCTTTTCCCATTTTGTAACCCTGCAAAGATGATGGCGACATATACATATATTCATTAATCATTATATGGCAGCAGATGAGTGGAGGGAGGGAGAATTTTTGGTAAATAAAAAAAAAAGTGGTGAGACAACTAGCTAACATCAAAATGAGAGATAAAAAATGGTGAATATTGAATCTTGGAATCTGAAGATGGCTCAGTTTTTGACAATGCATGCATGCATGATTAAAAACAAACAAGACGTCAGGCCCTTACAAAGGTTTGGCTTTAATAAGGCAGGCAATACACAAATTCATGAGATCAGATCAGATCATAGTTTTTATATAATGCATGGCAGCCTGGAACCAACTGCTGCTGCTCGCTAATTAGTTTATTTTTTTGTATAATTAGATGAGTCAATTCCATTTTGGTCGAGTAAATTACCAAAATGTCCCTCGACTATGTTGATTTCACCTTTTTGGTCCTAGTCATTTTGACTTGGCTAATTACATCTTTCGACTATCAATTTTTCTAACCATTTTGGTCCTTCGGCGACTTAGACGACAATTTTTTAGGGATATTATTGGAAGTTCAATGTGAATTCGCCATTTTTTTTTGGGCTCTCTTGTGCCCTATGCTATTGCTCTCTAGTAAACTTCCAATAATATCCCTAAAAATTACCGGCTAAGTCACCAGAGGACCAAAATGGTTAAAAAATTGATAGTCGAAGGATGTAATTAGCCAAGTCAAAATGACTAGGACCAAAAAGGTGAAATCAACATAGTCGAGGGATTATTTTGGTAATTTACTCCATTTTGGTCGTACATTTATAGGTGACAGTAAATGCCCTTGTATTTTTTAACGATATTTAAACTGTTTTGTTAATAAAGGACAAAAAAGGTCATGGCACAATAATACTAGGACCAAAAGGATGTTCCGATAAAATATGACTTAAGTGACCTATCAACTATAAATTTAATACCGATTCAAAAATGGAATTAACTCTAATTAGATAGATTATTGTCTGCAATGGATGATTATGACAGCCATGCAAACAAGATTTTATTTTCAAAATGTTGGTAAATTTTACTGTACACATAATTAAAGTTTGATTCACTTAATTGAGTTGATGGTTTCTTTAAAACTAATTTATTTATTAAATTAAAAGTTTTTGGTGAAATTAAAATAGCTGATAATTGTGAAAACTTTTAATTTAAAAGAACACAATATGAGGAATAAACTAATCCATTTTTTTAATTTATAAATAAAGTATTCCCCTTAGCCTTAGCTAGCCTCTACAATTGAAAAAATAATACATTTAAAAAAAATTTATAGTAAGAAATTTAATTTTTAAAGTTTAAATAAAGCTTATTAGTTTAGTCTACATCCCTAATAATAAATGGAATATATCATCTAAAATAATTGAATGGATGAGATGTCATCTACTCAAAAGAGGAAAGACAAAATAGCCAAGAAAAGATTCTTGGATAGATAGCTTCAAAAAAGTTAGGTTAATTTTTCATAACCTAGTTTGGATTTTATTAAAAAGAATCTTCGTACGGTACATTTCTTTTTAAAATTATTTCATAATATTTAATCGTTGATGTGTCATTGCTAGGCATTCCAATCAACGTGGCCTACTTGAAATTGAAGACTAGTTGTTGTAGAACGATATTAAGCCCAAAATACTCAAGGTACGTGCTTGTAGGCAAACCTTATACCATGGATCTGGTTCACAATGGCAATCATTATTGAGTGGACTATTATCCCACAATTATACAGATCATGGTCCAAAAATACATAAAATACATTATTCTAATACAGAAATTACATTATTTTAATTCATAAAATACATTCTTTTACATTAGAAATTTCATTATTCTAACACATAAAATACATTATACATTATTCTAACTCATAAAAAATATTATTCAAATACATACATAAAGACATTATTCTAACTCATAAAATATATTATCTGATCTTAGGGGAGAAAAGGCCGAGTGATAGAGAACTTGCAAAGCCAATTCATGCACCACTTTCATCCTCCATCCCATGGTGATGATATTCCTTGAGCAAGAAACCCAACAAGAGGGAGCAAGAAAGAGGAAGAAGAAAAAGAATTTGAAGAAAAAAAAAAAAGACTTGAGTTTTAGTTGTGTTCCTTTGTTTCCAAATTCATGAACAATAAGTTTTCCGTGCGTGGGATTTCGCCTTTATCTTTGTTTATGTTTTTAATTTATTGCACTTTACATTTTAGCACTTTAATTTCTTGCATTCCTTAGACTTTTGACATTTTTGAGAAGGCTAGTTGGAAGGTTTTTTAATTTTTTTTTTAGTTCATGTTTTAGTTAGTCTATGTTTGATGCTTTTTAGTTCATTGTTTTTTTGTTTTGATGTTGCATTTGAGTCGGGCTAAAGACATTTACCGTGGCACTCTTGAGATGCACCCCAAGGATTATTTAAAAAAAAAGAGAAAAGAAAGAAAAGGATTGTAGTAGTTGGGAGTAGTTCTTCTACTGCATTGCACTTCTATCCTTTGCACATATGCCACTAACATTGTTAATTATGAAGCTTTGATTGATATGGCAAAGTCATTTAGAAAGCTACATTGCCAGGAAAAGGGGATGGTCTTCACATGGTTGTAATCTCTATCCCATTTAATTTTGTGCTCCACGTTTCAATTCTAAAGTGTGGAAAAGAGTTTTTGCAAAGATTCCTAGCTTGCACATACACATTCCATTTATTCATCCACAAAGGGTTATGTTTTAACACCCCAAATCCCGGAAACATTTCTAAAGTGTGGAAAGTGACATTCTTTGGTTTAAACCCGTGCTCCTTTATCCACCGAGTCCTGAAAGCAACATCGAGAAAGATGTTTGGATTAAAGTGTGAAAATGACGCAATTTGTGCTTTGCATGTTTTGATTGTAATTGGTCAAATGGTTCTTGATTGATGAGGGAGAGTGTGTCATTGTTCATATTATTATCTAGGAAGTGTGTTAGTGATGTGCCAATAAAGTTTTTATTCTTGGAATATCCTTTGGAAGTTCCCTTTTTACAACAAGTGAGAATTGCATAGAACCAAGTAGGTTTACATTCTTCTGTGCTTCTATGTATTCACTTCTTATTTTGTTTGGACCTTGTCAATGATCTCTCGAAGTGGGAATGTGTACATCTCAATCTTAGAAAGATAATTGCAAGCGAAATCCGCGGTTGACCAAGGATCTCTCGAAGTGGGAATGTGTACATCTCAATCTTAGAAAGATAATTGCAAGCGAAGTCCGCGGTTATCAAAAAGTTTTGATTGGGGTTGCTCTCGGGTTTTATTGTTCTCAATGGAGGTCAATTAAATTTGAAGTATTGTTTAGCTCTTAGTCTATGGAATTCCTTGTGACTTCCTCATTCGCCTCATCACGAACAATCAATGAATAAAAGAATTGTAGTTGTAGTTTCAAACAAATCAAAAGAATAAAAGTAAATTCAATTGAAGAAAGCTAAGGAATGAATTATGAGTAATCACGATGCCTCATTGTGTATCTAATGCATAGGAGAATTATCTTGTATGATGGGTTATTCCTGGGTGACTTGCTACTACCTTTCTTCATTGGTCTACTAGGTACTCCCTAGCTTTGAAGTGCTTTTAGGCAACCAAGAGGCATAGAGGCATTTTCACAAACACTTTGCTTACATCACCTTACCTACTCATGCTTCTCAAGTCTAGAATAGGAAATCACAATTGACAAGAGCTACATCAAGCCTAGCAATATCTTGTCTAGCCTTGATGCCTTAGATCACTCAAAGAGTTGGCCAACCTCAAAGAACACACACAAATTATCAACTATGAACAAGAACGATTCCTCCAATCCACATAATCCAATCTCCTAGTTAGGATTTAAGAACAACACTTAGCATTATGATACATCACAAGTCAATCCCTAATGAAAGATTACCTACTCATGATTGCAAATGTAAAACACAACTAACCTAATTGCCTTAAATTAGAAATGACAATTGAAATCTAAAATGTAAACCAAATCAAGATAGAATTAGAGATTTACCTAAGAAAAAGTAATTGAATTCCAAATCAAAGCACTTGAATGTAGATCTCGTTCAACAAGATTGCAATGGAAGTAAATATCTCTCTCTCTACAATCTAAGTGTGAGCTCTACATTCTCTCTAGAAAAATCTAATTGATCTTCAAAACTAAAAGGAACTCTCTAAAATATCTATTCTAATCCCTTAAATAGCCTTCTCCAATTGCCCTTGATCATCTCATTGCGCCAAGACCAATCCATGCCTAAGTCTACACGTGGATCGTCATGTGGAAATTGAAAGATGTAGTTTTGAGTGGTGGTGGAACGAATGTGGTAAAACGAGGAAGAAGTTCCCCGATTGTCGTATTTTCAACGATGACAGATTGGAATAGAATCAAGTGTTGACATTTAGGGGGATTAAGAGACAAGGGTTACTAGGATTACTAGGAGGCAATTGGATCATAGGTATAGGATTTGCAAGGGTGAATCTAAAGAAAACGGTTTAAAAGAACAAGGGGTTGAGTGCCTTAATTAGCCTATGCAATTGACCGCACTATGGGGATTGTAGGCAATGAGGTTCGGGCATAATCACGGGAGCCCACGGTACCATCACCGAGTGGCATCACACTCGGACTCCCAAGTCCTCATTCGGTTGGGGGCATTTCGTCGAACATGTGGTCTACCACTCCTCCCGGACCTCATCCTTCTGGATAGAGGGCGGAGATGTGGATGATTTAGACTCGTGAGGACCCACTATCGCGCAATCACACACTTTCACTAAGTCTGCTATCTACCTCGGCCGGAAATATAAGTAAATGGTGAAGAATATCAGCCACACAAGACTAGCACCCTAGTTCTTCATTTTCACAATCAAATGGAAGAATTTCAACTCATCAATCACAAGAGCTAATATGAGGCAATCAATCCCCTCAACTAATCTACACAAACATCATTCAAATTAAAGAACAAAGCAATAGAAAATAACAAGGAAATCAAATGGAAATAGTAATGCAATTAACAAAAATATGTGTAGAGTAGAGATATACCTAATCAATCCAAGAGATCTATTACATCCTCATTTCCATTGCATCAATCTAGCTAGATCTACCCCTAACTAAGAAATCTAACACTAGGGATTGTGGGGAATTTCCCCCGGGGAGAGAACAATAAAAATCAGATCTAAACTAAATTGGGGATCCCCTCAAAAATTCAGGGGAAGGGTTTAAATAGTCTTCCAAAAGTCAAATCCCAAAATTACCCTTAATGAACCCGTCCACGCCAGCTCTACGCGTGGAGGGCTGGCATGGAACCCTACTGGAAATGTTCCACACCACTTCCACGCGTGGATCTTTCTCTGCCAGCTTTGCTTCTCCGTTCAACAAGGGATAAGGGATTCATCTCAAAGCTCACTAAAACTCTTCTTTTTTCCCATGCCCTACCAAGATTAGTTCAATTCCCGGGCTTCGCTTACCATTATCCTTCTCAAATTAAGATGTGCACACTCCCACTTTGAGAGATCTTTGACTAAGGTTCTAACAAAATAAGAGGTGAATAACATGCAAGCACACAAGATTTTGAACCTCTTTAATTTGGTTCCAAGCATGTAACTTTAGGTGCAAAAAGGAAAAAAAAAAACTTCCGAAGGATATTCCAAGAATAAAAACTTTATTGGCACATAATCAAAACTCTTCCTAGATAGCATAAACAATGACACACTTTCCCAAAATCAAGTACACCCAATCAAACAAGACTAATCAATCAATTAAGCTATCGCAAGCAATTTAAGCACAAAGTGCGTCCTTTCCACACTTTAAACCAACATCGTCCTCGATGTTGCCATGAGGACCATAAAGGAGGACGGGTCTATAGAAAATCAAGCAAACCCCTTTCCACACTTTACCCTTTTGTGAATAACCAAATGGAGTGCTCATCATGTGTGCCATGTGCAATGCAAAAACTCTCTTTATTTTTCGACACTTTAGACTTGAAAGCGGGGCATTGAAATGTAAAAAGGGATAAGAGGTTTACAACCAAGTGAGCATCCCTTTTCTTTCCGCACTTTAAGCTTCGAGCCATGAGTTGCCTCCGTCATTAATGCTACAAGAAAATTGTTAGCATATGAACATATAAAGGTGCAATGGAGTAAGAAGCTACTCCCTTTATTCCTTTTTTTTTCATTTTAATTTTTTTTATGATGCTTTGGGTGTTTCCCAAGAGCGCCACGTTTAACGTCTTTAGCCCGAATCAAGTGCAAAAGAAAACATCAAGCTAAAGAAAACATCAAACATAGTCTATCTAGAACATGCTAAAAAAACTTCAAACTAAAGATCATCAAAAGTCTAGGAATTAAAGTGCAAATGTTCCAAACGAAATAGCTACGAACTAGAAAGCAATTAAAGTGCAATGAAAGTAAAAAATTTAAAAGTCGGAACCCCATGCATAGGGAACCTAGTGTTTTGATGAGACTCATATAACACAATTCAACATCAACAATTTTTCTTCAAATTTCTTCTTTCTTCCTTCATGTTTAGTTTGGAGTTGTGGAGTATCAATTGCCACCACCATAGGACTAGGGATGGAAATGGCTCATGAATTGTGCTTGGAGGTCTTCAATCATCCGGCATTGTCTCTCCACGGCCTCTCTCGTGCTTGTTATCTCATCCCTTTGTAGGGCAATGGTATCACCATGTGTATAGAGGAGTGCCATTTGTTCTTGATGTAAATGGTATTGGAAAGCTTCATGCTCTCCCAATCCGTAACGCTAGACATCCCTTGTGGCACGACATTCGCTCATCCTCCTTGGTCTTGTTGTTGCTCCTCTTCCTCTTCATCTCCCCAATCGAGTATATCATCTTCTCCTCTCTTCAAGCTCGTGGCATCCAAATTCGCCAAAGTCACTGGCTCTATTCTCGCCACCACCTTCTCTCTTTCTAACTTTCCTCCATGTCCCAAAGCATGACACAACTCCATCACCAAAGGCCTTACGAACACGGTTGGCACATTGGTTTTAGCTTGAGAACCTAGCCACTTTTTTACTTGAACCCCCATATCAATTGGCTCATTGTTTTCTATGTTCCACATATAGAAAAGATGTCGCCGGTAGGCTTTTTTCGAATTGGTGGTCCTCCTAGAGAGATTTATTGTCAACACAAGCCTCACTGCCTTTAAACAGTTATCCTTGATCTCATTGGCGTGTAAATTGCTCGAGTTATACTCGGAGTTACCCGTGATTTCCTTCCAATAGTTTGACGCCTCTTGACGTGGTCGTAGTTTTGGGTAGGAGTTGAGGATCGTCAAAAGATATGTGAATGTGATAAAACGTAAAGTCAGTGACTCCTCGAGTGTCTGTCTCGAAGGAAGGACGTGGAGGCGTGTCAAGTGTTTGTGCGTTTAAGTGATTGAGTCATGTAATAGATTCGAGTGTGGTGAATGATGATGCAAGAGTGAAAAGGGTTCATAAGGTTGGTAAGAAAATATGGGTAAAAACAAGTGTGAATAAATGTATGTAAGGAGGTAAGGGATTGGATAGTGTTCGTCTATGTTGCATCCTAGTGTGTCTAAGGTGATGGATAAACAAAGCAAAGATGTTGGCTATTCAGGAGTGTGTCTTCTTAGTCCTCTTCCACCTTCGTGTACTAGGGCTTCTTAGACTTAGGAATGCCTTCAAGCATCCAAAGTCCTAAGAGACATTTTTATCAAACACTTTAGCTACACACTTTCCTACTATTCTTAAGAAGTCCATATGATCTATGATTGTTACAAAGCTTTCAATCCTAACTCTAATCAAAGACATGAAAGAGTCAAGAGCTCAATCTCTCATCTAGATTGGCCAAATCCAAACAAGATATCATCAAAACAACAATCAATAGACAAGAATAGCCACTCAACACACTAAGATATAAATCCAAAATAAGATATAAGATCAACACACTAGCAACATATCTTCACACAATCCAAATCCCTAGATTAAACTAGCCACTCATGATAAGGAATTCAAGACAATAGCTAATTCAATCCAAGAACAAAATAATAAAATAGATTAAGATATAATAGAGATCACCTAGAGTTGAAGTGTTCCTTCAATCCAAGCTTGTTGTCTTGCTACAAGGAGAATTCTCTAAGCTAAGCTAAACTATTCTAGGAAATGAAAATATTGCAAAGAAGTTCTCCAAAAGTGGAAAAAGGGGCTCTCCTCTGAAATTCTATCAAGGGGGTTTAAATAGTCTCCGGAATTTCGCGCAGTGTCCAGTCTACACCCTTCCACACGCGTGTGGTCGTGCGTGGTTGGCTACTGGAAAGTTGCCACGCGCACCACCACGCGTGTGGGGATCATTTTGGGTCATTCGGGGCTCCAGACTTGCTTGGTTCGTTCCTTAAGCTCGGTCTTCGCTCCTATTAGCTCCTGTGACTCCTGTATCTTCTCAATTTATACTAAAAGTAGCTTTGTGTGCGGTTAGTGAATTTAAAGCACATTTGATCACAAATTTATCATGTAAGGATACTAAAAACGTTACAAAGCACCCTAATTTGCACTGAAATAATGGGTATCTTGGGAGCTTATCACCTCTCGGTTCATGTAGAAATTATGTCGAAAGCCACGGAAGGAGGGATTTCCCATCTCATTTCGGGTGTAGAGTGTTAAAGCCAATGCCAAATCATTCACCGAAAGTGTGTACTTCTTATTGAATAGGATAAAGGAAATGGATCGCTTGCTATTGTCGGTTTACTTCTTGATGTCCAAAGTGGCAATGAATTCATAGGTGACAAGGGAATATGTGTGTGCCCTCCAATTAAACACTTTGCTCTAATGTCGGTGGGATAGCATATCTTCCACCGGCCTCCCACAATTGAATTGCTCCAACATGGTGCAATCAAAGTATTTCCACCCAATCAATCTTTTTGTTCTCAAGTGATCCACCAACACCAATTGCTCGGGACTCAATGCTCGAAGCACTCTCGTCCCCACTGTTTCATCTTCGTTCGGGTCCCAAACATTAGCCTCAGCCGGGCCTCAGCTAGAGCTAGCATCATCGAATCTCTTCTTCTTAGCAACTTCCTTGTGTCTTCCCATGGCTCCTACAAAGTCTCAAAATAAGAATTTCTTTCATGAATTACAATGGGTAGCAACAACACACTCTTTTCTTTCATCTCTTTTTCTTCTCTCCTTTTTTCGAATTTCCTCCCTATTTTTTTTCGAATTCTTCTTCATTCTTTTTTTTTCTTTCAAAATTTTGAAATGATCTCCCCTCAATTTTAATCAATTCTCACTCACAAAGTCATTACAATTCATTCAAATGTCAGCCATTCATTCAAGAATCAAGAATAGCAATTTTAATTCATGGCCAACAACTTCAAAAGTCAACTTCATCTTCTTCCCCAATTCAAGAATAGGGTTGAAGAGGTGAGTGCAATTTCAACAAGACTGTGTGTGCATCATCAAATTTCTATCACAAGTAAGCATAAAAACATGTTTCCAATAAATTCTCATCATCAATTTCACTCAATTTGCATGCTATCATCAAACCCATATTCAAGATTCTTCAAATTCGAAACTAGGGTTCTTCAAACTTTTCAATTCTCACAAGATATTCAAATCAAACCAAAGAAATCAAGAAAACAATGTTTTAGGGTGCAAAACTAACCATTATTCACAAGTTTCAACAATCAATTTTCACAAGACAATGTAGAATCAAATTCAAGGTATTAGAGAGAGAAAGCTTCATGAACACTGTTATGGAAGAGTGGAGATTTGAAGCTTTTACCTTGTTGTGGATGTTCTTTACAAGATTATAGCTTGGATAGAGCTCAAAAGTTGAAGAAAAATGAAGCAAAATGGCAATACCTTCGTGGAAGTGTTTTAGGTATCGTGGTTATGGAAGAAGAATGAGGTAGGGGTGTTTAAATATGTGAAATTCGGCCTTGGCCGATTTTGGCCGTTCCACGTGAGGATCCATGCGTGGATCGTTGCATGGAACTCTCTAAAATTTTCCCATGCAAGTTGCAGCTCGTGGACAGTATGCGTGGATGTCTTTGAACTATCTAGGGAGAATTTTGACTAGATGCCAATAAATTTTTTATTCTTGAAATATCTTTGGGAAGTTACCTTTTTGCACTCATGAGAGTGTTTAGAACCAAATAGGTTTACATTCTTGCTTGTTTGCATGATATTCACCTCTTATTTAGATAGGACCTTAGTCAAGGATCTCTCGAAGTGGGAGAGTGCACTTCTTAATTTGAGAAAGATATTGTAAGCAAAACCCGGAATTGAACTAACTTTGGTAGGGCATGAGGCAAAAGGTGAGCCTATTGGTGAGCATTAGAGTGAAAAATCCCTTAATCCCAAGAAAAATGCATGAGGGGATGTATGAAGAAAAAGTAGAAAAGGCAAAAGGCCAATCCTAGAGGTAAAAACCGAGGAATGCCATCTTGCTAGGATATGGGCAACCATTGCACCGTCTTCGAAAAAGCGTAGAGCTCTACGTGAAGTCGGTTGTCCACGCAAAATGATCCTAGAAGCTGAGAAAATAGAGAGGAGGTGAGCCAGTTCGCTAGGGTTCGGGCACCCATTGCACAGTCTTCAAAAAAGCATGGGGCTCTATGTGAAGTCGGGTTGCCCGATGACGTTACCCTAGGAAGTGAGAAGAAAGAGGGATCGCCCCAAGCCATTGGCGGTGAGTGGTCCATGCCCCTACCCTCACTTATCTTACTTGTTGGGCTTTGGTGTTTGGTTGGAAGGACTGATTAATGGGTGTACATCGTTCCCACTAGTGGGATCGACTTGAAGGCCCTAGTTAAATGAGAGATAGATCTAAATTGGTTTGCATGCTTGAACATGCTGTGAGAAGTGTGTTCCCGTTGCTTAAATAACTATCAATGAAGGGTTCTTGCTTTTCGGAAATATTCCTTGAGTCGTATGACATCTAGCTAACATTCTTTGTAGATAGCATGAAGGATTTCCCCCTCTCCGGTAGCCCTCACATTCATTTTTTATTAACCGGAAGTCCAAAATTGAGTAAGCATAGTATCTTGGGAACTTATGTGCTTGAATTTGAATTGTCTTGCTTGAGGGCAAGCAAGGTTTAAAGTGTGGAAACTTGATAAGTTCCCAAGATGACTAAGAATTAAGGTCTATATCGGGGTGAATTGATAGTAATTAGTGTCATTTTGTGACTAACCTATGCATTTTATGCTCTAATGTGTAGACCATGTGCAAAGTTATCTCTTCTGTATTTTAGAATGTTTTTACAGGTCTCGGGAGCCCCTCGGCAAAGTATAAGGACATAAATGAGCATTTGGAGAGAAGAAGAAGTCTCCGGATGTGCAATCCACGCGTGGAGCCAACATGGAACATTTCCAGTGTGTGTCCACGTGCACATCCATGCTTAGAGCCAACATGGAACATTTCCAGTGTTCAGTCCATGTGACCTCCACGCGTGGATGTGACATGGACTGGACATGCGGAAGAAAAATTAAAGAGGGCAATTTTGGGAAGGCTATTTAAGGAAGCTAGTTAGAGATTTCCAGAAAGTTGGATCGTTTTTAGAGTTTTACATTTTTAGATTTAGAATTCTTAGAGAGCATTTTAGATAGAGAAACACTTAGAGGTCTAAGTTGTTGAAGGATTGAAGATCAAAGTTGAATTGAAGATTGTCATTCATATTTCCTAGGTGAATTCTACTTTTAATCTCATTTTAATTTCATTTCCTATTGCAATTTACATTCCTATAGATTGATTTAGGTTTCTTTTTGATTTGGTAATGTTGATTGCTATGCTTATTTGTGGCTAGATTTTAGGATAGGGCTATGATTGAGGAGCTTTGCACTTATGATTTCATATTGTCAAATGAGGATTTAATTTACCTTTTAATTTACCTTAGGATAGGGCTAGGATTGTGTTGATCTTGTTGAATAGAGGGCCCCGATCTCTTCAAGAGCCTAAGATCACGCATTTGGCGAGATATCACAAATGCGTGAGAGCTTGATACTCACATCTCCCGCCCTTTTTCCGGGAGGACGAGGTCCGAAGGGGATTCGTAGGCAAGGTGTTCGATAAAATTCCCCAACCGAATGACGATTGGGAGACCGAGTGTGAAGCCACTCGGGATTGTGTGTTGAGTCCCTTTAGCTAGATTGATTGGCATTTCAATCCCTACCATAGCCCGAGAGGGCAAGATTCGACAAATCCTAATCCTATCCACTTCGCTTTAATTATGTTTTAATATAGTTTAAGTAGCGTTCAAACCTATGCCTTGTTATTCTCTTGTTCCTAGCTAGTTCTTGTAACTCTTATCTCTTAACCTCCTAAATACCAATGCGTAATTCGATTCCAATTTGTCATCCTTGAGAACACGACACTCGGGGAAACTCTTCTCCATTTTACCATTCATTCCACCACCACTAAAACCACAACATCACACTCCGATCCCATTGGTCATGTGGAACTTCAGGCACAGGTGATTCATTGATATGACAACGGCTGCTTGGGAGATGCCTGGTTGCCCAAGTATTGCATTGTACACACATTTCAGCTTGACCTTCACGAAGTCCATGGTACTCCTTAACACATTGGGTTGGGTCCCTAATTCCATGTTTAGTTTGATGACTCCTTCTGCTTCTATGTAGTTGCTAGTAAAACCAGAAAGCGAGGTCTTTATGGGTGTAAGTTGGTCAGTCGACAGACCCAACTGGGTGAAAACGTTGAAATACAAGATGTTCACTAAGCTCCTAATGTCAACTAGCACTCGTTAGACATTTGTTCCGCTGGTTTTCATTATGATAACGAGTGAGTCGCTCTAGGCCTCCCCGTGGATAGGAAGATCTTGACCAATGAAGAATATCACTTATCTAGTTCATCATTCTTTACGAACTATTACAATTATGAGCTATTATTACAACACTCCATTTTGAAAGAGTTATTCAATGACCAGACGTAAGGTTTTTTTTTTTTTTTTTTTTTTTTTTTTTTTTTTTTAAAAGATCAAACATAAGGCTATGCACTCCATTGTATCATGCCCTCTGGTTTTGTGAAAGACAAAGTATTTGTTCTTGTCCGCTCCCTCTAGTATCGGTTCGGATGGGTAGACCAAGTTGCATTGCTCGTCAAATTCCAAGACTACCACTAGGGAGCTATTCAACGGTGTGAAATGTGGTATAGTTCACCTTCCCGTCGGTCACGTTGTTTGATCCATGGGCAATTCTTCCTATGGTCATGGCCTATATCTCAATCGGCCATGGGCGACTCTTCCTATGGTCATGGCCTATATCCCAATCGGGCTGTTGCTATTCCCCTGTCTTCGCCATGTTGGCCTTAGTGGCGTCTGTGTGGTGCCTAACTCGAGTAATTGCTTCATCATAGGTTTGGGGGGAGGGACTAACTATGAAGTTGTAGTAGAGTGCTTTGGAGCAGAGCGACATGAGGAATGCGTGGATCACTGCCCGTCCTCAGCTCCATTAGTTCAACCTGGTAAACCTCAAGGTCTCATCTAAGTAAGTAAGCAAACAAGGCTTCACCGCTTTTTGCTTTACTGTACTAAGATGGGTATAACACATCTTTTTCAATCAACTAGTTGCAAACTGCCTTATGAACTTATCAGCCAGTTGGCTGAAGTTTTCGATTGACCACGTCTCTATGTTTCTAAGCCATTTGGCTGCTCTGCCTGCCAAGGTAGCAAATAAGGCTCTACAAAGGACTCCAGTGTTCACCCCTAACATCAACATCTTGCCATAATACATATCGACATGCTCATGTAGATTGGACTGTCCGTTGTAACCAGCCGGTTGTCAACTCAACCGATCAACTGGCTAGCTGACGACGATGACTATCTTCCCTGGTTGGGTGCCTGCCCCTTCTAACAAACCGGTTGTCAACTCAATCGGTCAACTGGCTTGCCCTACCTTCTTCATTAAATCGCGATACACTCTGAGTGTTGCTTCCCTCCATCTCTATAGTCCTTTGGGATTTTGGTCTTGAGTGGTCCTGCAAGTTCTTTTGGGATCCCAACTAGGACTTGGTATTCTTCCGAATACCGTCGAAAACACTTCTACGATGAGTGGTGTTGGGTCAATAGTGATCTTGTTGTCCCTCTCAATCTGATCATTGTGATCGGTCTACTGATTGAATCTCCTCTAGGTCATAACCCTGGGATCGTGGGTGGAATTGTTGTCCTTGGGAAGGTTGCAATACTTGTTGTTGTTCTACCATTGGGATTTGGGGAGTTGCAATCATTTGAGGGTTGGGTGCTGATAAGCTCCCAAGACACCTATTATTTGAGTATAAACTAGGGTGCTTTATAGCGTTTTCAGTATCCTTAAGTGATAATTTGTGAGAATTTGTGCTTTAAATTCGTTAACCGCACACAAAGCTACATTTGGCATGAATTGAGACATTACAAAGGTCTCGGGAGCTATTAGGAACAAGTAATGAGCTAAACAAGCAACCCAAGCAAGACAGGAGCCCCGAAGGACCCGGGATTATGCAACCACGTGTGTAGGAGGCGTGTCAGCATTCCAGTAGCCATCCACGCACACAACCACGCGTGTGGATGGCGTGACGCACTATGTGCTTAACATGCTTATTTTTTTAGAGTTGAAAAGTTGGTCTCTTGGGAATGATAAACGGGTGTATTTGCAATTTGAAAAGAGAGTTATTGTTTGTGTTATCTAGAGAGAATTTTGACTAGATGCCCAAAATTTTTTATTCTTGAAATATCTTTGAGAAAGTTACTTTTCACACCCATTAGAGTGTTTAGAGCCAAATAAGTTTATATTCTTGCCTGCTTGCATGATGTTCGCCTCTTATTTACGTAGGACCTTAGTCAAGGATCTCTCAAAGTGGAAGTGTGCACTTTTTAATTTAAGAAAGATAATTTTTAGCGAGGCCCGGAATTGAACTAATCTTGGTAGGGCATGGGGCAAAAGGTGAGCCTATTGGTAAGCTTAAGAATGAAAAATCCCTTAATCCCAAGAGAAAAAGGCATGAGGGGTTGTATGGAGAAACAGTTGAAAAGGCACAAAGGCCAATTGAGGAAAGCCATTTCGCTGGGTTGTGTTCAACCATAGTCTTCGGTAAGCAAAAGCTTTATCTGGAGTCGGTTGTCCACATAAAATGATCCAAGGAATTGAGAAAATAGAGATGAGGTGAGCCGCTTCGCTAGGATTCGGGTACCCATTGCACTGTCTTCGAAAAAGCATGGAGCTCCATGTGAAGTCAGGTTGCTCGATGGCGTTATCCTAGGAAGTGAGAAGAAAAGAGGGACCGCACTAAGCCATAAGCGGTGAGTGGTCCATGCTCCTACCCTCACTTATTTTATCGTTGGGCTTTGGCGTTTAGGACGGAAGGGTTGATTAACTAGTGCACATCGTTCCCACTAGTGGGATCGGCTAGAGGCCCTAATTAAATGAGAGGTGAATTCGAATTTTGGAATTGCATGCTTGTGCGTGGTGCGAGAAGTGTGTTCCTTTGTTTTAATTGTTTATCTACGAAAGTTTTTTACTTCCCGAAAATATTCCTTAAGTTGATGGCATCTAACCAACATCCTTTGTAGATAACACAAAAGATTTCCCCCTTTCCGATAGTCTTAAACACCCACCATTTTGATTGACCAAGAGTTCCATTTTGTATGAGTTGGTATCTTGGAAGCTTATGTGCTTAAAAGTATGATAAGCTCCCAAGACACCTATTATTTGAGTATAAACTAGGGTGCTTTATAGCATTTTCAGTATCCTTAACTGATAATTGGTGAGAATTTGTGCTTTAAATTCGTTAACCACACACAAAGCTACCTTTGGCATGAATTGAGACATTTTAGAGGTCCCGGGAGCTATTAAGAACAAGTAATGAGCTAAACAAGCAAACCAAGCAAGACAGGAGCCCCGAAGGACCCGGGATGATGCAACCACGCGTGTAGGAGGCGTGGCAGCATTCCAGTAGCCATCCACGCACACAACCATGTGTGTGGATGGCGTGGCAGCATTCCAGTAGCCATCCACGCCGGCAACCACGTGCGGCGATGGCGTGGATGGAGCACTGCGCGGAAACATTTCTAGGGCGAAATTTCGGCGACTATTTAAGGCACATTGATAGAATTTCAGAGGAGTTCCTCCCTTCTTTCAATTTTAGAAAGTTCCCTTTTCATTTCTTAGTTTTTTAGGATAGATTAGCTTTGTAATTTCACCTTGTAAAGAAAGACTTGAAGCTTGGATTGAAGAAACACTTCATTACTAGGTGATCTCTATTACGTTTTAACCTATTTTTATTATCTTGTTCTTGGATTGAATTAGCTATTGTTCTTGAATTCTTGAATATGTGTGGCTAGTATAATCTAAGGTTTGGATTGTGTGAAGCTATGTTACAAGTGCGATGATTTTATGTCTTATTTTGGATCAAGTTGCTTTGTTTGTTGGAATTTCTATTCTTGTCTATTGATTGTTGTTTTGATGAGATCTTGTTTGGATTTGGCCAATCTAGATGAGAGATTGAGCTCTTGACTCTATCATGTCTTTGATTAGAGTTGAGATTGAAGCTTTGTGACAATCATTGCTAGGTCCTATGGAATTCATAAGGAATAGTAGGAAATTGTGTAGCTAAGGTGTTTGATAAAATGTCTCTTAGGACTTTGGTTGCTTAAAGGCACTCCTATGTCTAAGAAGCCTTAGTACACAGAGGTGGAAGAGGATTAAGAAGACACACTCCTGAATAGCCAACATTTTTGCTTCGTTTATCCATTGCTTTAGACACACTAGCATGCAACATAGATGAGCACTCTCTAATCCCTTACTTTCTTACATTTATTTACTCATATTTGTTTTATCTTCACTTTGCACAACCTATGAATCTCTACACCTTTAAATCTCTATTCACCACACCCACAACCACGCTCAATCCATCACATGACTCAATCAATTGAACACACGAACACTTGACACACCTCCACGTCCTTCCTTCGAGACCGACACTCGGGGTGTCATAGACTCTTCGTTTTATCCTTACAGACATTCACATTAATTGACACCTCAACCACTATGCAGAACACCTTCTTCAGGTGCCATAATGTAGTACCTGGGAGTTCTAGACCATGGTTGGTATATCTAGGTGAATCCATTTTGTAGCGTCCGCTGCACTGGGTTTCCTCCAAGTACACATGGCATTGGGGTCAACATCTAGCTTGTCGAGGGTGACATGGTGTACGCCATCAGCATCTGAAGGTTAGGGTTGGTCATATCATTCCATGGTACCGAAACGGTTAAGTGAACATTTGTTTGTTTGCATGTTGATTGGTATTCTGACCAATCGGTTAAGTAGGTTGCGTATTTTTCCCTGTATGGTTGGAGATGAGCTCATTCATCAGATCCCTCGACCGGTTCAACTTTCAATACAGGTTGTCTTTTATGAGCGTTTTGGCTACATTATTGGGGTGATATCCAACCTGACAGGTTAAGCCTTCCCTTTGCGCACAGCTTTGGCTTTGACTTCTCCTACTATTCGACATTTCGATCAAGCAAGGTGGATTCTGATGTGAAGAAAGAAATGCAGTTGGATAGACAGAGTGACTCGTTTCGATTCCCACAGACGGCACCAATGATGTTTTTTATTGACTATTGGGCTAGTCAATTGGCTAGCCAACACTACTGTAGCTTTGACAACACTATTGTAGCGTTGCCGAATAATGTACGTAGCATTTAAACACTATCGAATATAGGAAAATAGAAGAAGTAAATACAGAGAAAGAAACAAAGTAAAAAATAATATAAAGACAAATATTTTACGTGGAAAACCCCTAATAGGGTAAAAACCATGGGCAAGATAACAAGTGTTTCACTATGAGGAAAGTGTTACAACCTCTTTCTATATAGCAAATGAGAGACAATAGAGGATATCTCTCTTGTTAGAAAGGAGAAGAGCTACAATAAGAGGGAATATCTGAGTGATTTTGGAATGAGAAGAGTGGCAAATGACTAGGCAGCAATTTATAGTTGAAGTTTACGGCTCAACTTGTAAATAACCTAAAGTTTAAGGTGTAAAATCTAATTTTCTCATATACTTTAATATGTCATTCCTTACCTCACACACCATTATGGTAAATATTATGTCAACTGTTACATCACGCACCATTGTGGTAAATAGCAAAATATTATATCCAGTAATAATCCTGATTGAGCTATAATTCTTGTCTAGGGTGAGTATACAAACTAGGCCACCATATATTTTGGGTCTTTACTCTTATGAGCCTTAGTACCACAGCCAACATTAATTACATTTGTCTTCAAAAGTATTGCATTTTCCTTTATAAGTAATAAACACTTTATTCAATTCCTAATTAGTATTACATTTTTCGGTATAAGTATTACATTTAAATATTGACCAGACTCGACCCGTATCACAGATAAGGATTCGTAAGATAGTCTCACACAAGTATGACCCTTTATTAAAAGAAGTTAATTAGAAGAGATTCACATCCAAAAGAGCAGGTTTATTTCTCAAAGATTCTACATAATGAAAGAGATTTTTACTAAATGATGAAAATTTGTGTAAGTCATCTCACGGATCCCTGTCCGTGAGACTGGTTGAGTCGAGATAAAAAAAAAAGGCAATATTTATATTGAAAAATATAATACAAATAAAAAATTAAGTGTTTATTACTTGTATTGAAAAATGTAATACTTTTACATTTGATTTAAAAGTATTACATTTTTCCTCATAAGTATTACATTTTCTCTTACAAATAACAAACACTTGCCAACATTACTTACAAGGGGAAGTGTAATACTTTTGAGTAAGCCCTTCGGCTTAGCATAGTGGTTTGTCGCTTGATTTGATATCACGACTGAAGGTGGCAGTGGATCCATTGTGCGAACATGAAGACTATATATGGTCTGACCGGTCTAAGGGCGGTGACCTATGGGCTTTAGGATTATTCCGGCGAAACTTAGATCACAGAAAAAACAAAAACAAAAAAAAAAAAAAACAAAAACAAAAAACAAAAAAAAAAACAAAAAACAAAAACAAAAAAAGAGTTGAGTAATGAAGCTATCTGATATAACTAGAAGAAGTGTACCAAAGGAAAATTAAATTTATTTCACTTAAAAGATCGATTGATACCAAACGTATAAGCTAGTTGTTAGGGTTTTACGTTCTATCAGAAATCGTGAGGTGTGTTAGTCATTTCTTATATATATTTTTATATATATTCATTAATCAGTTAAATGATTTATTAGAATTATACTGCTATATGATTAACTTACAGTTTTGAGATTTTTGCTCATGGTTTACTACATATATGTACATGTATCGTTTACTATCATGAATTATACGTGAAATACCGATATCAAGTGGCCATATAATATATGTGGCAACACAACTGACAATTATTACCACATAAAATATGTTGATTTCATCATTAGCCTCACAAAAGTATATGTAGGATTGATGGCAAGACTATCACCACTACTTATCATGTTGAAACGAAATAATAACAATATTTTTGCTCACAACAATATTTTTTTTATAATGTGTTCGTACGTAGACTATTGATACCATCATTATATTATTAAATAATTCATTGCTATAAGTTCAAAGAATTATATTTTAAAAATAAATTGTGAATTGTAAAATAAGTTGTATCTTATTTTAACAAATTAAACTAATATAATGGAAATTAATTAATTGATACAAGTTGTTTATGACATATTAATAATTGTTATGAGTTTAGAGTGTAGGTTGGCCGAAAAGTTGCACACTTTCTTTTATAATATATATATATATATATATATATATATATATATATATATATATATATATATATATAGGGAAGAGATCATGTGTAAAGGAGGTTTCAAGTAAAAATGAGGGTGATATTTGGCAAATCTAACTGAAAAGGTAACTAAAAATTGAAAAGTTATAAGCTAGAAAATGAAATCTGAATAGCTGTTATGCTTAAAAGTGTTTGAATTGGTAAAATTATCTTTTTATAAGTTGATAAATGTAAAAAGACTAGAAAGGATATTTTCATAAAATCTAAATAGTTTTAAATTTAAACTAGATATTGTCCCGTGCGATGCACGGTCTAAACTTATATAATTAAATATAAGGTATTGTTGTAACATTTATAATAAAAGAAAGAGAATTGGATGGTGCGTATCTTTTACTGCCCCAGGGAGGATAATGTGGTAGCAGATGCTTTAGCAAAGGTTAAGATCAACCGCAACTGTGACTGGATTGAGTTTGTACGGCCTCCAGTTCATATTCTGGGGATCTTGTGAATGATAGAGGCGTGTTAGTGTGTTCTTTCTTGTTAATTAAGTGGGGCTTTTTCATGGTTGTAGGCTTTCTCCTTCCTTCATTTAAAAAATAATAATAATAAAATAAAAGAAAGAGAATAATAATATAATATAGTTTACGAAAAACATGTGTAATTACTAACAAAACTTAATGTTTGATTCTATGTTATTATTGAAAATATAAATTACAAATTATTAAAAACCTCTGTGTAAACTTAATTAGTAATAGAAGTACAAAATCTTTCGGGACCACCACAAATTAAGATTTTGAGCCGGTCTGGATTACTCACTCTTGATGTAACCACATGTCCACATGCCCACATATAATTGACCATGAACAAAAGTAGGTTTCTATATTAGCAAGCCAACATTCGATAGTGTTTAAACTTGACTTCTGTTGATCGTCATTGTTGGAAAAATAGCACTAAAATGGCATTTAAGTGGCCATTTTGTTGTACAATTTAAAGTGGGGTCCACAACCCATTTGGGTCAGGTCAAAGTGGATTCGGGTTCTTCGTAGTGAGACGAAGAGATCCATATATTGTACGCTCAAAATGGATAATGGGTGAATGAGAAATTGGTTCTCAAAGTAGACCCATTTGAGATGGAATTTGAAGTGAGGAAAAGCTTATGTAGCTTTGTCCCACATTGGTTTGGAAGGAGGATTTGCCCCACTATAAATACAAGAGGCTTTTTAAGGCTAATTGACTTGTATGGCATAGAGGCTCTCTCTCGCGCGCAGGCAAATCAAATTAAATCCCAAATTGCCAGGCTCAACTCGTGTACGCCGGCACCTGCAGGCACGAATGTCGTTCGGAAAATTGGCTAGCCGTGCGGGCTAAGTTATGACATATTTTCGAACAAGTTTTCCATCTCAGAACCACATGAGATCAAAAGCGATCTCTCGTTCGAGACATCAAGATGAACTGACCTCTCGCGAGAGGTAGTTCGATGTCTCGCGGTTAGCGGAGTCGATCTCTCACGAGAGGTCGTTCGCGTGCGAGTGCGATATCGCGCGGCCCAGGCTGGCGCACGCACGTGCGTCCGAAGTCTCGCTGCCGGCACGATGTCTCGAAGCATGCACTTCTCGACGTATCACCGCGCGGGCGATGTCTCGTTGGTTCGCATACTGGACCATGTCTCGCACTGCGACTCCAGTGACCTCTCGAACGCGACGTTTCACCTACTGCGTCCATTCAAAAATGACTCTTGATATTACGGAATTATTTTGATTAATTCCATTCATTATTTTCAGAGTTATTTTGTGAATAATGGACATGGTAGTGGGTGTAAATGTTGGTTAGTGACAGAATTAATTTTTTGCTAGTGGGTGGAGGTTATTAATGGATTATCAATGCTATGATTAATGCTATTATCCACTCTCCTCTACTATATATTCGTAGGTGAGCAGCAGTTTTTGAAGACATGAAAAAACACACAAAGTACACTGGTTTTTCTCCCTCAAAACACTACTCATCATCCCTTCTAGCCACCTGCGTTCATCCCACGTCCTAGTTCGCCGGATCCAAGTTTGTATGCTCAAACGGAGGATCGTAGTACGTTTTATCCTGGGAAACCTAGACCGTAACACTCCAGCACCCCGGGAGGCGGTAAATAAGGTTATAAGGGTAGTGGCAACACGACTCGTGCTTCCAACCACCCGAGATCATCCAGTTTTCATCCGAAGTTGTTTATCAGGTTTATTAAACCTTGTGTAGGTTTTATTTTCCTGTGTAATTATCCTTCGTGGATATTTCTGTTGTAATTTCCATTTTCTATTGAATTTCGAGAATCATTTTCTTACAGTCTTAAAACCTTATCTCTTCTTCTTCTTCTGACTCTCAGATTTCTGGAAAGAAATGGAAAACGTGTTGCCAGTAGCCAACCTTGGGGATGAAAATCCTAATGTTGTCGAAAAAAACAGTGGGGGGAACAGCAACCAAGTTGCACATTCCCAGGCACCAGCGAACGTAGGTTCACAAGGGGGTGTCAGTTCGGAGGGGTATATCCCCACGATGAGGGTACCTACGGTACCAAGTGGTTCAGCTGAAAAGCCAGACAAGTTTTCGGGATCATTTTTCAAAAGGTGGTAGCAAAAGATGTTGTTCTACCTCGCTACTCTCGGCTTGTCAAGGTTCTTGACCGAGACGGTTCCAGTGGTGAAGGAACAAGATCCTCATTCTATAATGGCAGTTGGGCTTTGGAAGGATTCTGACTTTCTTTGCCGCAACTACATTCTGAATGGGTTAGTTGATTCCCTTTACGATGTTTATCGTAAAATTAGCACGGCTAAGGCACTGTGGGAAGCTTTGGACCACAAGTACCGAAGCGAGGATGCCGGGGCAAAGAAATTTGTTGTTGGCAGGTTGTCGACTTCAAAATGGTGGATTCAAAGACTGTGCTAAGTCAGGTTGAAGACTTGCAGTTGACGAGGGCATGGTGATTAGTGAATCCTTCCAAGTGGCTTCCATGATCCACTTGCTGCCTCCAGGATGGAAGGACTTCAAGAATTACCTGAAGCACAAGCAGAAGGAGACGAGCCTGGAGGACCTGATCCAGCGACTCCAAGGTGAGGAAGGGAATAGGACCAGTGACGGAAGAGGCCCTCTCGTGGGAGGTGCCAAAGCCAACATGGTGGAGCACGGGCAAAGCTCCAAGATGGCTAAGAAGGGCAAGAAAAAGCTAGGTCCGAAAGGTGGTGTTTCCAAGGGCAAGTTCCAAGGGAAATGCTACAATTGTGGCAAGACGGGCCACAAGTCCATGGATTGCAAGGCTCCAAAGAAAAAGAACAAGGGTTCTGAAGCCAACATGGTTGGTGATATGAGCTAAAAGGTGGCTGAGATTAGCCTCTCGGCTATGGTCACCGAGGTGAACTTGGTGGGTTCCAACCCGCGCGAATAGTTCATCGACACTGGTGCAACTAGGTATCTATGTTGCAACCGAGAGATGTTCAACACCTTTGAAGCCGTTGAGGGCAAGAAGGTCTGGATGGGAAACTCTGCTCAGTCCACTGTGGAGGGCGTGGGCAAGGTGATTCTGAAGATGACTTCCGGGAAGGAACTGGCATTGAACAATGTGCTATATGTTCCGGACCTTAGGAAGAATCTTGTTTCTGGTTCGTTGTTGAACAAGCATGGATTCAAAATGGTCTTCGAATCGGACAAGGTTGTTTTGTCCAAACTAGGGATGTTTGTTGGTAAAGGTTATGTAATTGATGGGCTTTTAAAGCTCAATGTAATGCTTATTATCAATAAAAGCAAAGTTAATTCTGTTTACTTGCTTGAGTCTTCCAATTTGTGGCATGGTAGACTAGGTCATGTTAACTTTAATTCTATGCGTAGATTAATTAGCTTGAACCATATCCCTATGTTTCAAGTTAATGCAAATAAATGTGAAATTTGTGTTGAGGCAAAACTAACGAAAACTCCCTTCAAATTGGTTGAAAGGGAGACTAAGCCACTAGAATTGGTACATAGCGATTTGTGCGTGTTGGTCCCAAGGGGATGGGGTACAAGTCTAGAGGGGGGGGGGTGAATAGACTTGTATAAGATTTTGCAAATCTTTTCGACCTCTCGTGTGTATTGAACTTAGGATGTTTCGGTTCGATACCTCACAAGGTGAAGACAAAGTTTTATGCGCAGCGGAAATGTTATCCCCTTTTAGTTAGCACGAGTTTGAGTTAGTTCGAGAGGTGTGTTTATATGCAGTGCAATCGAGAGGTTAGCGAGAGATAAAAACAGTAAGTAAATGCAAGAGAGATTTTTAAGTGGTTCGGCCAACCCGCCTACGTCCACTCTTCTTCCAGAAACTCCCTGGAAGGATTGCACTAAAAA